>NW_026606070.1:31490000-31970000 GCF_029834395.1 Sorex fumeus
GATATTCGCCAAATACACATCTGACAAGAGGTTGATATCAAGGATATACAAAGTACTGGTTGAACTCCCCAAAAAGGAAACATCCAACCCCATCAAAAAATGGGGAGATGAAATGAATAGGAACTTTCACAAAGAAGAAATCCAAATGGCTAAAAGGCACATGAGAAAATGCTCCACATCATTAATCATCAGGGAGATGCAGATCAAAACCACAATGAGATATCATTTCACACCACAGACACTGGCCCATATCCACAAGAACAAAAGCAACCAGTGCTGGCACGGATGTGGCAAGAAAGGGACACTTCTTCACTGTTGGTGGGAATGCCGACTGGTTCAGCCCTTTTGGAAAACAGTATAGACGATTCTCAAAAAGTTAGAAATTGAGCTCCTATTTGGCCCAGCAATACCACTCCTGGGAATATATCCCAGAGAGGCAAAAAAGTATAGTCGAAGTGACATCTGCAATGGTTTGTTCATTGCAGCACTCTTTACAATAGCCAGAATCTGGAAAAAACCTGAGTGCCCGAGAACAGATAACTGGTTTAAGAAACTTTGGTACATTTACACAATGGAGTACTATGTAGCTGTTAGAAAAGACAAGTCACGAAATTTACATACAAGTGGTACTACATGGAAAGTATCATGTTAAGCGAAATGACTCAGAAGGAAAGGGATAGACATAGAAAGATTGCATTCATCTGGGGAACATAAAGTAACAAAATAGGAGACTAACACCCAAGAATGGCCGAGATTAGTACCAGGAATTTTGCTCCATGGCTTGGAGGCCAACCACACATGCTAGGGGAAAAGGGAGCTCAGATAGAGAGGGGAACACCAAATAAAGGTGTTGGGAGGATCCTCCCAGGATGGGAGAAGCATGCTGAAAGTAGACTATAGACCAAACATGATTGTCACCCATCGCCTCTTTTGCAAACCACAACACCCAATAAAAGAGAGAGAACAAAAGGGAATGCCCTGCCACAGAGGCAGGGTGGGATGGGGGGATGGGGGGTGGGAGGGATACTGGGATCCGTGTTGGTGGGAAATGGGCACTGGTGGAGGGATGGGTATTTGATCATTGTAAAATTGAAACCCAAGCACAAAAATTTGTAAGTCTACAACTGTACCTCATGATGTCTCACTAAAAAAAAAAAATGTTAAACTTACGGCAGTGTTTAGCACAAAGCACAATATCAAGAGTATACAAGCACTTGCTAAATAAACAACAAAAAACAATAAATGCAAAAAAACCCATGTTTTTTAAAAAACGTGTTTTGAAGTTATCTGATAACTCTGATCTTATATGGTCTAATGATTTTAGATGCCCAACTTGGTAACTCAACAGTTTGATGTCAAAAAAAATGCTATTGGCATATAGAATTATGCCCAGATAAAAATCAACCATTTAAAGAATATACTTCAGTAGCTACCCATTCTGGAATCTCTGCCACGTGAGAGGAGTATTTAATAAATGTAGACTCATGTAATTACTGGTAAAGCAGGACTTCCCTCCTGTGATTTTACTGTTTCCTGTATGTTCTGGGTCTTTTTTTGTTCCTCTATCCCTTCATTACTGCTTCTTTGTGGTATTATAAACATTTTCTAGTGCATTATTCCAATTACTTTGTTATTTGTTTTCCTAGATATATTGCTTTTTTTTTGGAAATAAAAATAATCATCCTAACTTAAAACAATTTATTTGGAATAAATACAAGATTAATTTCTCTGATACAAAAGAACTTTGCTCTTGGGCCAGGGATGTAGCTACTGTAGAACACATGTCTCACATATGTGAGATCCTAAGTTTGATTCCTTGTACCACAAAAGAAATAATAATAATAATAACTTTGCTCCAATATAGTTCAGTCTCCTCTCTCTCCTTTGTTATATTGTTTTCAGACAAAGAATATCTTTATAGTCCCAGTTTAATAGTTATTACTTTATCCCTATCTTTTAAATTTGATAAAAGAAAAGAATTTAAGAAAAAATACTTTCATAAGTATGTTATAAACACATTTATTAATTTGGGGAGTTATACCCAGTGATACTCACGAGTTATTCCTGACTGTGCTCAGGGGTCACTCCTGGCAGTGCTCAGAGGACCATATGGTATGCAGGGGATCAAATCTGAGTCAGCCGTGTATTCCTTACCCTCTATATTATCTCTCTGGCCCCCATTTATTGTTTTTTTTTTTTAGATTTACCCACACGGCAGAGCCTGGCAAGCCACCCGTGATGTATTCGATATGCCAAACACAGTAACAACAAAAATCTCCAATGGAGATGTTACTGGGCCCGCTCGAGCAAATCGATGAACAACGGGAGGGCCTTTACCTTTACCTTACCTTACCTATGAAGTTACTTTTATTAACATTATTTACTTCCTCATGTGACTTCACATTATTCTACGGTATCTTTATATTTCAATCTAAGACTTATTTTGACTCAGAGATGACGCCCACAAAGTGCCACCGGCTACTTAAGCCCTTACACAGCCATGATCCAGAGACACACACATGAATCTCAGAAACGAGCAGCTCACTGCAGAGATCTCTCCAGACCCTGATTATTAAAATTTTAGAATTCCTAGAGCACACAGCTGTGACATTATATTATGTCCATAACAAGCAATACAAAACAAATTGTCTAGCATTGCCCTTTCGGCAGGTTTGAGTGGTGGTGGGGCTGGTGTCAAAATATAGAATGTAACCAAAGTAGAGAGAGAGTATTGGGAAAATTATCTACCACACAGGCAGGGGAAGGGTTGGATTGGGGGGAGGGGGATACTGTGTATTTGGGTGGTGGAAAATGTGCACTGGTGAAGGAATGGGTGTTTGATGATTGTATGACCGAAGCTCATGATCTCTAAGCCTGCACGTTTTGGGACTGGACCTGTCAGTAGCTAGACAGTTACACCCTCCAACTGCCGTGTAACCCCAACAAAGGCCAGGATCCAGAGATTATCACAACAAGCTCCCGGGAGCGCGCGGCCGCATTTGCGGCCGCGCGACTATTTAATTAATTTTCTCTAAATTTTCAGGGTACCTTAAATATCCTTAAATATCCAACCCGCACGGCAGAGCCTGGCAAGCTATCTGTGGTCTATGCCAAATAGACCAAATTGATATGCCAAATCCAGTAATAAAAGGATCTCATTTCCCTAACCCTGAATATGCAGAGTCGAGAAGGATATGGAAGGAGAGGCTGATAAAACACCAAGGCAGACATAGGCTGCCAAAACGCAGAAAAACAAAAATGATTGTCTGTACTTTTAATGCTCGTACGCTGGCATCCGCTGCATCCATTGAAGACCTTATGGTACAAGCACGAAAGATCAAGTACGACATCATTGGTCTGACCGAAATGAGAAGACATCAATCCCATCATGCTGTTTTCGATACTGGAGAAGAACTGTTCCTTGGAACATGTGATAAAAGAGGCGTCGGTGGTGTCGGTATCCTTGTCAACACAAACTTAGTCACGAGCATTGATTCATTTGAATGCCTAACAACCCGAATCAGACGATTACACTTGAATAAATGTGGCTCACTACTGGCAGTTTCTATCTTTGTTGTCTATGCACCAACATCCAGTTATGGTGAAAGAGAAACTGAGAAATTCTACATGGAGCTGGAGAAGTTCTATAAAGAAGATCACACCTTCTACAAGATCATTGTCGGTGATTTTAATGCCAAGATAGGACCAAGAAGATCAGTCGATGAACTCCACATCGGAACCCATGGCCTGGAATGGAACGAACAGGGTGACAGACTGTCTGAGTTCATCATGTCAACCAAAACCTTCCATGGTAACTCACAATTCCAAAAGGCTGAATCTAAACGTTGGACATGGGAGTCTCCCGATGGACGGTTCCACAATGAAATAGACCACATCATATTCAATCGGCGGTTTTGCCTAACCGAAGTTGCTGTTGTCCCAAAATTCCAAACGGGATCAGACCACTGTCTTCTTCGTGCAAAATTCTACCTCACAGAATGAGGAGAAAAGAATGCAAGGTTTAAGAAGAGGACTCCCAGAACAACCACCAACTGGGAACTCTTTGGCTCTGTTGCGGCAACATGGGAAGATGCCGTCATTGACAACATTGATGAGGAATACGATCGAATGATTCAGCACCTCCATGATTGTGCAAGGAATGCCAAGAGAGAGATAACCACAAAAAACCGTCTTTCTTCGAACACTCTTGAACTTATTCGCCAACGTGGCTTGGCACGTGCCTCAGGCAACCACAAGCAAACGTCCGAACTGGCAAAACAGTGCAGAGAAGCCATCAAGGATGACCTCAAAAACAGAAGAGCAGCAGCACTGGTAGATGCAGCAGAAGCTGGGAAAAACATTCGTAATGCCCACCTGTCCTTCACCAACTACAAAACCAAGATGACTGCCCTCCGACATCATGATGGATCTATCACATCTTCCAGAAGGGCAATGGAGAAGATTATTCATGACTTCTACTCAGATCTCTTTAATAGCTACATCCACTTGCCCACATACCACATACCACATGATGGATATGTCGTTCCCAATGTTCTCCCTTCCAAAATCCAACATGCCATCTTGTCGGTAAAGAAACAAAGAGCACCTGGCCCAGACAAGATTAGACCTGAACACCTGAAGAATTTACCATCAGTACTCATCAATACATTGGCTCGACTCTTCACACGCTACCTGTCTGAATGCAAGGTTCCATCCCAATGGAAAACCAGCAAGACTGTACTACTATACAAGAAAGGAGACATCCACGACATTGGCAACTATCGCCCAATCTGCCTATTGTCTGTCATCTACAAACTATTCACTTGAGTCATCCTGAATAGGATTAGCAGAACACTAGATGAAGGACAACCATGTGAACAAGCTGGATTCCGAAAAGGATTCAGTACCATCGACCATATCCACACAATAACCAAGCTCATTGAGGTATCTCGGGAGTTCAAGATGCCACTCTGTCTAACGTTCATTGATTTAAAGAAGGCCTTTGATTCTGTTGAGACGGAAGCGGTCATGGAAGCCCTAGCCAATCAGGGTGTACAAACTCAATACAGCAGGATCCTTCGTGAGCTCTATTGCGGATTCACTACCAAGATCTCACCATTCTACAAAGAAGTAATCATCCATATCAAGAGAGGGGTTCGGCAGGGTGATACCATTTCACCAAAACTCTTCAGTGCCACCCTCGAGAACATCATGCGACGACTGGAATGGGAAAACATGGGAGTGAAGATAGATGGTCAGCAACTACACCACCTCCGCTTTGCTGATGACATTGTTCTAATAACACCAAACATCAACCAAGCGGCACAAATGCTGAACGACTTTGACCGTGAATGTGGAAAGGTCGGACTACAGCTGAATCTTACGAAGACAATGTTTATGAGAAACAACCTTGTTCCTGACGCTCCATTCGCTCTCAACGGAACCACCATCTCCGAATGCAACAGTTATATATACCTAGGTCGAGAAATCAACATGATGAATGACCTGGCACCTGAGTTGCGCAGGAGGAAGAGAGCGGCTTGGAATGCCTTCAAGAGCATTGAAGAAATAACTAAAAGGACAAAGAACCTCCAGCTACGAGCACATCTCTTTGATTCCACTATTCTTCCTGCATTAACATATGCCTCAGAGACCTGGACCCCACGAAAACAAGATGAGAACACTATTCGGGTCTCTCAAAGAGGAATCGAAAGTACTATGCTTGGAATATCACGATTCACTCAAATGAGAGATAGAATCCGGAGTTCTGATCTTCGTCAACGCTCAAGAATCAGGGACGCTGTCTCATTTGCCAAGACATCAAAAATCAGATGGGCTGGACACGTAATGAGGTTTACAGACAACCGCTGGACTAGAGCCATTACTGATTGGATTCCACGAGACATCAAAAGATCACGTGGACGCCCACCTATAAGATGGTCAGGCTTCTTCGTCAAGACCCTAAATGATTGGTTTGAGGCTCTACATGTTCCTAAAACGAACAGATACCATTGGGCTACACTAGCACGCAACCGGGATGAATGGAGACGTTACTGGCACCCACTCGAATAAATCGATGAATAACGGGGATTAAGTGATTAAGTGATTAAGTGATGACCGAAGCTCAAACATGAAAGCTTTGTAACTGTATCTCACAATGAATCAATAAAAAGGGGAAAAAATTCTAAGACTCCTTTTAGCATTTCTTGTAAGGCAGATTTAATATCAGTGAATTCACTCCTCTTTTGCCTATTTGATAATGTCTTACTTTCTCTACAAAAAAAATATTTTGCTTTAGTGAAATAAATTTTCATTTTATGAAAATTAAAATCCCATAAATCATATACTTTACATAAAATTTACATAAAATATTTAGTATATAAAAACCAAGAAGTTCCCAGATATTTCAGACAAGCTCTTTGTTACTTACATCTTACTTTATGCATGGTGTATTCCTTACAATTAATGAACCAGTGATGAAACCCTTTTAACATGTAATTTATTGAATGCTTTAGCTCCAGAATTTCTATTTAGTTCTTCAAATTATTTTTTTCCCTTCATTGTATTGTGGGGGGAAGGTGAAAGCACACAAGTGCTGCTCAAAAGTCTCCATGGCTGGGGTGGGGGAAAAAAAAGAAGTCTCCAGGGCTATACCCCAGAGTGCTTGTGGCATCAAATCCAGGCTCCCTCATGAAAAGCATGTTCTCCAGTCATCCCACAGTATTATATTTTCTATTTGGTAATATGTTGCATGCGTATTTTCTTTAATATTTAGTTACTTCTGTGTTATAAATATATATGTGTATATATAGATTTCTGTGTGTACAAATATGTATGTATATACAGAGTGTATATACATATACATATGCGAAATGCCAAACACAGTAATAATGTCTCACAATGGAGACGTTACTGGGACTGCTCGAGCAAATGGATGAACAAGGGTAGGACAGTGCTTTAGTGCTACATATGTATACAGACATATACATATATACTCTATATACATATACTCTTTCTATGTATACACTCTACATACATACATTGTAATGACAAATAAGAAGCTGTATGTAATGAGAATTGTGAAACTGCAATGAAAATTAAGAAAACATAATGGGGACTGGGAAACTGAAACTGACCCCCTAAGGTAAACAAGAGAAGGGAGGGAGAAGCATTCCTTTTATGACCCCAATCAACCCCATTAAGGGCCCACCAGCCCACCAGATTTATGGGAGTACACCAGCCTGACAGATTTACAGGAGTGCATGGGAGACGTTACCTGAAGGCCACACCAAAAATGGGCAAGAGATACTGACTCTGTTTTCACTTTGAGCACCTGAAGGTCGTACCATGTGGGGACGATGCATTGATTGTTTTTCTTTCACTTATTACCTCTGTATTCCCTGTCGCACTGCTAAAAATGTAAGTAGATTGATAAAACAGAGACCCTCTCAGCGAATGGGGCTCCAAGTCTCTTTCTTATCTGACTTGGGGTCCTCAGGGCTGAGTTCGCTATCCTATCCTGAGCTCTCTCTGTTCGTTCACAACTTGCACCAACACAACACACACTATCTACATATACACAATATATAAACATATCATATGTGTGTATATATACATATATATAGATAGATAGAATATCAACAGATGACTTAAAGTCTTTTTCTACCAAGTTCAACAGTTAGGCCTCCCTAAGTACAGCTTCTTTTGACTTCCTTTTTCTCCTGCATTTGGATCATGCTTTCCTCCTTCTTTGTACGTCTCATACTGTTTTATTGGAAGCTAGGTGCTTTAATGTGTTAATATTATAATGTGTCAATCCTAAAAAATAAGATTCTTCTTCTTCCCAGGGTTTGTTGCTGCTGTTCATGCTATTGCAGCTCTTTGATTCATCACTTTCTTAATTTTGCAAAATCTATATTTTATTTGCAATCACCGGAGATTCTTCTGGGTTAGCAGGTGATTCAACTAATGATCAGGCAGAGATTTCCTCAAATGCTTTGAGCAAATCATTTTGCTCCTCTCTTCTGAGGGGTTTTGGTTTGTATGGTGCAGCGGTTAATAGTTCTACTTTTGCCATCACGGGCTGGAGCAATAGCACAGCGGTAGGGCGTTTGCCTTGCACGCAGCCAACATGGCGGACCCGAGTTCGATTCCTCCGCCCCTCTCGGAGAGCCCAGCAAGCTACCGAGAGTATCTCGCCCACACGGCAGAGCCTGGCAAGCCACCCGTGATGTATTCGATGTGCCAAACACAGTAACAACAAAATCTCCAATGGAGACGTTACTGGGCCCACTCGAGCAAATCGATGAACAACGGGGAGGGCCTTTTTTTTTGCCATCACTATTTACTTACACAAGAGCAACCAGAAGCAGGAAAAAGCTATTCTTTTCAGGCTATGCACAAGTGTGTTGCCTTCTCTTTCCCTGTAATATCTGGAGCTTAAGTTACCTCTCCTCCTCTCATTTTTCAGAATTTTCCCTTTGGGAAACCCCATCTGGTATCACTGCCTCCAGCAGTTGGAATGCAAAACAATTGACAACTGTTAATTTCAACAAACAGCCCCAGGAAAGGGATTTCCTACCGAGCAAAGTCTGAGTTAAGGGAAATAAAGACAAGTTCTGGAAGTCTTTTGGGGTCAAATAACAAAACTCTAGTATCTGGGTTTGCTGGGAGCTCCAAATCCATTTGCCTTCTTCAAGAGTCCCTGGGCTACAGGCTTTCAGATTTATGGTAGTTCCAAAGATGCTCATTTTCAAGGTCACAAAGCTTTGTCCCTAATAAGATTCAGCTATTTTTCATGAGCAAAAACCCCTCTAATATGTGTAAACTCATAAACTAGTTTCAACTCTAGAAAGTTGCTTTTGAAAAACATTTATCACTCGTCCTGTTACTTTTATTAAGGGATAGATTTTGGAGGTTATATTCCATCATACCAGAAGTACTTGTTTCTTCCAATTTATAATTTCAAGTATCACAATAGCACAGCGGTAGGCCGTTTACCTTGCACGCAGCCAACATGGCCGACCCGAGTTCGATTCCTCCGCCCCTCTCGGAGAGCCCGGCAAGCTGCCAAGAGTATCTCGCCCTCACGGCAGAGCCTGGCAAGCTCCCCGTGATGTATTCGATATGCCAAACACAGTAACAAAGTCTCCAATGGAGACATTCCTGGGCCCGCTGGAGCAAATTGACGAACAATGGGAGGGCCTTTACTTAATCATTAGGATAAGATAGTTCTGATTTTGGATGACTGCCCCAAAACTAGTCAGTCATATGAATTTGCATAGGGTTATTGGTTTTCCTTAACCTTCGTTTACACTTTGAAATATTTCTGTAAGGATTGTCTTGGAAAACTTAGGTATAAATCCATTTTAATGATCAATAAAAGTCAATTTTTATTTTTACTTTGCCTGAAATAGTGTGATACTAACACTCCACTCTAGTAACAAAACTAATCTGCCCAATAACTGTGAACCTGGAGAGATCACTGTGGCTTTCAGTTCAGCTAGAAAATGAAGGAGTCAGGGGCTGGAGCGATAGCACAGCGGGTAGAGCATTTGCCTTGCATGTGGCTGACTCGGGTTCGATTCCCAGCATCCCATATGGTCCCCTGAGCACTGCCAGGAGTAATTCCTGAGTGCAGAGCCAAGAGTAACCCCTGTGCATTGCTGCATATGACCAAAAAAGGAAAAAAAAAGGAGTCAGCGTCTCAAGTCCGCTCTAACACTGTTTCTCTCAAAACTCTGTGTTTTCTCTCTGATAGGTAAATTAATCATGCCACCAAGGAAATATTGAAAAAATTCCTCTAACCACTGATTTTAGCATTTATATATATAGGACATGTCATTTGTAAACTTTAAAATTATTTTACTTTATTAATTTTTAATTGGATCACTGTGAGATACACAGTTACAAAGTTGCTCATGATTGAGCTTCAGTCACACAATATTCCAACACCCTTCACCAGTGCACATCTCCTACCACCAATGTTCCAATTTCCCTCCTGCCCGCATCAACCCTGCTCCCACGGCCTGCCTTAACGGTAGATACCTTCTCTCTCTCTCTCTCTGTCTCTCTCTCTCTCTTTCTCTTTCTCTCTTTTCTCCACATCCCTCCTTTTAGACACTGTGGTTTGCGATACTGTTACTGTAAGGGTATTAAGCGGCACTCAGTTTGTGTCTACAGTGATCGTCTCTTCCCTGTCCTAACTGCCCTCCTTGTGGCAAGCCTCCTACCAAGTCCTCCTGGCCCTTGTTTCAACTGTCTTTGGATATTATTCACATATATACATATATATCCTGCAAATGAATGCAATCATTCTGTTTGTCCATCTCCCTCTGATTCATTTTACTCCTCATTTTACTCAGTATGATACTTTCCATGTCCATCTATGTATAAGTTAATTTCATGACTTCATTTTTTCTAACAGCTGCATATTGTCCCACTCTGTAGATGTACACTTTACAACTATACAATGAGATAATATGTTTCTTTATACACTTTATCTGTTCTCAGGTACTTGGGTGGTTTCCAGATTCTGGCTATTGTTAATAGTGCTGTAATGAAATAGGAATGCAGATGTCTTTTCTGCTTTGTGTTTTTGGAATATTAGGACTAGGGTATATTCTCGGGAGCTGCTGTGTCGTATAGAAGTTCAATTTCTAGTTTTTTGAGGAATGTCCATGTTGTTTTCCAGAAATACTGGACCAATCAGCATTTTCACCAGCAATGGATGAGAATTCCTTTCTCTCCATGTCCACGCCAGCACTGGTTGTTCTTTTTTGATGTGTGTCCGTTTCTGTAGCACATGATGATATCTCATTGTTCTTTTGATTTACATCTACCTGATGTAGAATACTTTTTATGTGCATGTATTTGCAAATTTTTATAGTGTATTGAGTAATCTTTTTATAGTAATCTTTATCGAGTAATCTTTTTATGGATCATTGGGTAATCTTTTAACCTACTGTTTGTTTTGCAGTGCCAGAAATTGAACCCAGGACCTCACATCTGTAAGACATATGTCTGCCAAGAGCCATATCCCAGCCCAAGCCTCAAAGCAAGGAATAGTAATTTTTATAGTATTTTTTCCCCAACTATAGGTACCCTATGCCTTTAAAGTGGCTAAAAGTAAACAATAGAAAATTTTGGGATTTAAAATAAAACATAGTGCTTTCAAGAGTTAAACATATGTAAAGGTAAAGTTAAAGGCCCTCCTGTTGATCATCGATTTGCTCGAGCGGGCCCAGTAACGTCTCCATTGGAGACTTTGTTGTTACTGTGTCTGGCATATCGAATCGAATACTCTCGGTAGCTTGCCGGGCTCTCCGAGAGGGGCGGAGGAATCGAACTCAGGTCGGCCATGTTGGCCCCTTGTAAGGCGAATGCCCTGCCCGCTGTGCTATCGCTCCAGCCCAATATTCATATATGTAATAAGTGAATATCTTACAGTCATAATATATTACACATGTTACAATAAATGTAATATAATAAAATATATTGCATTCAAAAACTAAAAGTTTATTTAGATTCAATCAAAAACAAAGAAAAAAAACAAAAAAGATTAACCCCATGTCAGTTCACTGTGAATGTCAGTCTTTTCTAGCCAAAGAATTTAGGAGACTGTATTCATCATTCTCAGGGCCCCGTGTCTTCCAACATAGCTCAGCATAGTTTATCTCTAACAGAGTGGATGTTTTGATCTTTATCTATCTGTTCTAACATCTATCTCTCAATGGATTCTAAATTTCAGTGGGAAAAGGCAAATCATTACGCATTATCTAAAACCCTAAGATGAACCTTATCTCTATAATTATCTTCCATTCAATGCAGCTAAAACTAAAGACATTGCCTCTCTTTCCATTGAGTTCCTTCCCGTTGTCCATATTTTTCCAAGAGAAAAGTTATCTTCCTCATCCAGAGCTGAAATCTGCTGACCATAAGCAATCACTTAGCCTAGGGTACAGTACTTCTTTTTCCGCTGCCCTGATCCTCTTCTAGCTGAGGTCCTTATCATCTCTCTCCTTTCTTAGAGTGTGAGGCTGAAGTTGAACCATGACAGGCTCCACTTTAAGACCGAAACTCAGCAGGCCTGAGTTTCGGTTTCCCCTATCAGAAAGTTCTGACTTCTCAGAAAACAATATCATCCTGGGCAGGTAGCCTGACTCTTGGCAACAGCCTATCAGAATAGGGGGCATGGGCAGTGGCATCCAGCCAGGTGGAGGTGGACAATGGAGATGAGTCAGGAGACAGGACTGGGACCAAGAATTGAAAACATACTTTAAGTCCCTGGAGTCATGGGACAGGACTGGGATCAAAAATTGGAAACATATTGTCAGTTACTGGAAAAATGTTGTTATGTAACAAACCCTACATAAGTTGCTCAGAATTCGGAGTCGAGGTCCATGTCAAGACTCAACTGCCTTGGATGAGACTTGGACCCTAGCTCAAGCTAGCAACAAAGGTTGCCTTGAATTTGCATCCTTATGTCTGGTCTGGTAAATGTGCCAGTGAAACTCCCTTCCTGGAGACATAACAATAGCAGCTATTCATTGCTATCTCTGTTTTTAACCTCAACACCACTCTCCACACATCTATTACTTGCCCCAAAAGAGGTGGGATAGTCTCAGCACAGCGGTAGGGCGTTTGCCTTGCACGCAGCCAACATGGCCGACCTGAGTTCGATTCCTCCGCCCCTCTCGGAGAGCCCGGCAAGCTACCGAGAGTATCTCGCCTGCAAGGCAGAGCCTGGCAAGCTCCCCGTGACATATTGGATATGCCAGACACAGTAACAACAAAGTCTCCAATGGAGACGTTACTGGGCCCACTCGAGCTCGAGCAAATCCTGAAACATCCTTGCTCAAAAATACCATAGTTTAAGACTTCAGTAATGATTCTGCCTCAAGGATAGTCTTTTCCCCAGCATAGTATCCTAGGCTCTTCATGAAAGGACTTAAAGATATCTGTGCATCCTCTTCTCTCTCTCTCTGCTACCCTCTCAGTTTATTCCCAAGAACTTGCAGATCCTTTTTACTAGTCCTGTTTGCCATGACTATTTATTCACAAACGGTTCTTTCTTTAATTCCCTAAACCATTCCAATACCATGTTACCTTCAGGATTCTATTAGAAAGAAACTCCTATTTTTCTTTAGTGATAAAAGTATATCACCTCCATCCCCCCACACAAAACAAATAAACAAGCAGAGAAGCATGAAATTATGTATGCTATTTGCATTGAACCTATTAAATTTTGCAAGAGAAGGGTGATGAGTCATAGTGAAAGCCCCTGTGTGAGGTCACAGGTTGGATCCTCAGTGCCACCCCCTGGGTGATTAGAGATAAGTTGAGCACAGTCATGACAACTCTGCTGTCTGAGGTGCCATAAGAAATTTCCATTTCCTCTGCACTCATATGAGTGAAAGCACCACAACGGAAGAAAGATGTACAAGAATTGTAGACAGTAATGTGAAATCTGGCAACTATCTGTCTGAGCACCACAGAGACCCCCTAGCAGGCCCTGTGACCAGAAGAAGGTTTGCAAACAACACAGCTAAATGAGCACAGCTGAGTTTGTGAGTGTGAGAGCACCATAACTTGACATAGGACTTGCAGCAAGAGTCACAGCTAAAATGTGTAAGTGCCACTACCAAGCATATGTGCAACCCTTGTCATCGTAAGAACTTCAACAGAGGGACAGGAAGAGAAGATAATAGAATGAAGTAAGATGAACAGGGGAAACAGAGCCAGTTCAAAACGACTGGGGTGTTTCTTTGTGGGACAACTTGTTTGCTTTTGGAGTTCGAATGTTTTAACTAGTAACTTTATTCTTTTGTTTTAAGTATATTCTGTTTTCAGTCCCTGAAGTTTGGTAGAAAGATACAAACCTCAAAAAAAAAAAAAAAAAACCTATGGACTGGTATGCCCCCGGGAACATCTCTGAACACAAAGCTACCCCAGGGCTTCCAAACCCAGCTGTGACCAAATGGGACAAAATGTACCTTAAAATGGCAAAGTCCTGTGTTTCCCACTAGGCTCACTGAATTAAAATCTCCAGAAGCAAAATTAGAGTCTTGCATTTGAAGATTTACAAAACAACTGAGGGACAAAGTCTCTATTTAGGAGCCATGGTCATCATTTCACATCAGTATCTTATGTGAACTCACAGGCCAATTATTAAGTTTAACACTAAATGCTCAGCCAGGGTTTACAAATTCAAATATTCCCATACTATGGGCAATGGGGAGGAGCCTGGCAAGCTGTGCAGTCATGCCCAATTCCTGCTCAGCTATTGAAGCTGAGCTATTGAAGCTATTGAAGCTGTACATTGATACAGATAAAGAATTGTGTGGGACTGGATGATGGCTCACAAGATATGGTCATGTCTTAGTATCTGTATTGCAAATCATAATGCCCAAAATTAGAGATAAAGAAGGATTGTACCTGCCTCTGTGGCAGGGAGTGGGGTGGGGTGGGGTGACAGGTGGGACACTGAGAACAATGGTGGTAGAAAATGTGCACTGGTGGAGAGATGGCTGCTCGAGCATTGTTTAACTGAAATGTAATCATGCAAGTTTGTAACTGTATCTCACGGTGATCCGATAAAACTTTTTAAAAAAAAATATGGTTAGGGCTGGAAGGATAGCACAGCGGGTAGGGCGTTTGCCTTGCATGCGGCCAACCCAGGTTCGATTCCCAGCATCCCATATGGTCCCCTGAGCACCGCCAGGAGTAACTCCTGATTGCAGAGCCTGGAGTAACCCCTGTGTATCGCCGGGTGTGACCCAAAAAAGCAAAATAAATAAATAAATAAAATTTTTAAAATATGGTCACGTCTTACCTTATTTAGAAAAATGATCATTGCTAATGTGATTCAAGATCCTGTGATGAAGCCATCCTGGATCATCTAGGTGAACACTAAATCCAACTGACAAGTCCTTATAAGAGGGAGGCAAAGTGAATGAAACATGCAGAGATTGGGTTATGAGGCCACGTGCCGAGAATTGCCTTCAGCTAGAAAAGTAGTTAGAAAAGACAAAGCAAGCTCCTCTTTAGAGTTTACAGAGCATGTGGCCTTGCCCACACCATGATGTTGGACTTCTAGCCTCCGGAAATTTGAAAAAATATGTTCATGTCACTGTAAGCCCTTTAGTTTGTGGGGATTTGTCATGGTAACCCCAGAAAATTATCAGGACATATGTATAATGTTACTGGATTTTCCCAACTTTCTTTAAAAAAAGGCAGAAGCGCAGACCTTCCTACATGTGAAATTTTCCTAATTTTAAAATGTTGATAGTTGTTTAAATGTTAAAACACAGAGCTATCCATACAGAACTTATCAGCAGGTCAATTTTCGGTTATCATCTTTCTGGTACAAAATCACCATCATTCTGCAAAATAGTTTCTAAACCATCTCAATACTTGACTGGTCATCAGTAAACTTTGACTTCAAAACACATTCTCAAATCAGACTTTTAATCTTTATGGAGTTTGTTCTGGGGAAAAAAAGGCTAATTTGCTTTCTGAAATCCCAAGGACAAAGTGAAACCAATGTTATTCTTTACAACCATCATGGTTTAACATGAAAAGGGAGAAACACTCCCACTCTGTTTAATCAAGCAATGACTATAAACACATTGGTTATTTTAAAATACAAATTTGGTTTTTGAACTTGACATTTGTCTTTCAGTCCAAATCTGTGTTACAGGAAAAATGACTAAATTTGACCTGTAGAGACATGCAGACTCATGAGACCAGCTAATACTGTCCTGAAGGACAGGGTCCCTGTCAAAAGAAATCAACCATGAATCCATCTCAGCCACCGTCTCCTGGCATTCCCAGAATAATTTCTACAGATTCACTCCTCCAAGTAGTTTTAATTTGCAGTCTTTTCATTAGCTTTTTTAGGTTCCTCAGTGCTTCTCTATGGATTCCATGTACTTTTGAAGAGGAAATAATCACCTCCCCATATTTGGGCCACAACTGGTCAGCAGGAGGCCTGGGCTGGGTTCCCAGTTTGCCAGTAAACAGCTGCATGACTTTGGCCAACTCTCTTCACCTCTTTTAAGGCCTCAATTTCCTGTGGCTGATCTCTGAATTTCCTTTCAGCTTTAAAAATTATTTTGACAGTGTAATTTAATTATGCAGTACAATATCCTATCGAGTTCATCTTTTTTCAGACTTACCCAAGGGTAGTGAAGGCAGGACGCATGCTCTCATTCACTCACCAAGCATTCTTTGGGTTTCTTCCACATGCCAGACACTCTGCCAAGTGCTGGGGGCATAAACACAAATATACACGGACCCTGCCTCAAAGAACTGGAAGCCTACTGGGAGTTGGAGAGCAGTTACAAAGAAATCAGTAATTGTGATTGAGAATTATGCAGAGCTCCCCAAACTTACTTGGCCTAATGCCTCCTTCTCAGAAACAAAATCACCCAATGCCCCCTTGGAAATCTGCCTTCTTTAAGTGAACAAACAGAAGGCATCCCCAATCACATCTGAGGCTACTACTATCCCTTGAATACAATTTACATGTGAAGCAAAGGATGGTCCCTTGAGGAGGTGGACCTTAAACTGAATTTGGAGAATTAGCAGGGATTAGAAAAAAAAAAAACAGCAGCTCATGAAAAAGCATTAAGAAGTACAATAGCCTGGGAAGCCATGGGATTCAAAGAATAGCCAGTCATTACTGGATGAATAAAACAAGAACAGCTGACCTTATCTGACTTTTGATTTAGAAGTAATTTTAGCAAGTCTCTCAAGGCATTTGTTCTCTAGAGCACAATTTCTCTACCATGGGTCCTAGTGGGCCTCAGAATATTCCAGGGATCACAAGTGAAAACTGTGAAAACAATGGGGCTGGAGTGATAACATAGCGGGTAGGGTGTTTGCCTTGCACGTGGCCAATTCCCAGCATCCCATATGGTCCCCCGAGAACTGCCAGGAATAATTCCTGAGTGCAGAGCCAGGAGTAACCCCTGAGCATTGCCTGATGTGACCCAAAAAGCAAAATAAATAAATCACTGTCACTGTCCTTCCATTCATCAATTTGCTCAAGCAGGCACAGTAATGTCTCCATTGTGACAGTTGTTACTGTGTTTGGCATATTGAATATGTCACAGCTAGCTTGCCAGGCTTTGCCATGTGGACGAGATACTCTCGGTAGCTTGCCAGGCTCTCTGAGAGGGGTGGAGGAATCAAACCTGGGTCTGCCGGGTTGGCCTCGTGCAAGGCAAATGCCCTACCCACTGTGCTATCACTCCAGCCCAAATAAATAAATAAATAAAATTTTAAAAATTAAAAAAAAAGAAAAAGAAAATGATAGACCATGACACAGAGTCTGGGGGGGAGGGACAGGTCAGCCACAGGGTGAAAACAGTGTTGGAAGAAGGCCAAGGTAAGAAAAAGGTTGATAGAGGGTTAGCTTGAGTAATAGGACAGCATGCAGGGCATTGCCTTGCACATACATGCCTTACACAGGTTTGATTCCTAACATCCCATATGACCTCCCGCCCCCCACCCCACCAGCCTCACTGGGAATGACCCCTGAGTGCTGAGTCACCAGGTGTGCCCTGTCCAAAATGAAAAAGAAAAAGGCTGAGAAACTCTGGCCTGGATGTTGCTACACAGACTACTGTATGACCACAAATATCCATTGTAACCATAGCTCACAATCAAGAGTCTCCATTTTCCATATACCCATTTATAAAAATTTTAACTTCTTAGATATGGAATAGGTTCTCTACCATATCCTATCTCCTAAATTCTTGTCACTTCATAGCTCTAATAGACATGTGTTAAAAATAATCACAGGGCATAAACAGGAAGTTAGGATAAGTTTTATCTGTTCACTATAAAAGAAAAATACGCGTTTGTGTGTGAACATTTCTTATGGCTCTTCCAATCTGCTAGAGTCATAGAGCATTAAATGAATCCCTGTTCTCAAACATCCAAACATGTAAAACACAAGGTTGACACACAATAACCTCCAATAATCTACTGTTTTCATAAACTAAAATGGATACCTTCAAAAGTCAAAAAAAATAAGACAATGAAAGAAAACTATAAAAATAGCAGTCAACACTTCTTCCTTAACCAGTTAAACTGTCATACCACTGGCCTGCTTACAAGAACTTTCTGGAATATCAGATTTAAGAACCTTATCTAACCTTTTGTTTAGAAGTAATTTCTTCTCAGTAAATTGAGTCATGAGTTTTTGGCATCTTGGGAAGAAAATAAAAACAAAGGACATAAATCAGCTTTTTCATAGTCTCACCATCTTTTTTCTTATTTTTTTTTTAGATTCCCATGATGACTTTAAAAAAATTTTTTTTATTTTATTGAATCACCATGAGATAGTTACAAGCTTACATGTTTGAGTTACAGTCCCACCATCTTTATGCAACTGTTTCTAGACTCAATACTTTTTTTCTTCTTATGGTGCCAGGGATCAAGCCCAGGCCTCTAAGTGCTCTACCATTAAGCTATATCCTATCTCCTTCAACTATTTTTTTAAATCCTGGACAATACAACCAGACTACATTTGACTACATATATAAGTTAAAAGCCTATAGCACAACAGATATACTCATTAAAGGCATAAAATATCTTAAAAATGGGGTCTTGTAGGATTTTTCTTCAACATTTGTACATACTCCAATCTCTTTTGCCATGTCATAATTAAAGATGGAAATACATTTTATCAACAGTCATAATGTATTCCAACATGTCTCAAGAGATTTCCAAATCCTCTTTTTGTTAAAATTATTTTCCTCTCATTCACTTAATTCCTCTATGAAGTAAAAACAAAAAAAAAAAAAAAAAAGAACCATTGACTAGACAAGCAGCAGTTCGAAGTGCAAGCTTGTTTTATTACTGGTGTGACCTATGATATAAGTAATTTCATCTACACATTATGAATATTTGTCAAAGGAACCATATTTTGCAAAAATAAATGCTTTTCTCTTAAACATTTTCCTATCTGCATCGGACTTAACATGATGTTCTTGGCTAACTTTTGTCTGCTTCTCTTGAATATTTATGATATCATTCACCTTTAAAATTAATCAGTGGGACATAAGAATTTAAAGAAACCAAACAAAATTGTATACTCATCTTAAGCATCTTACTCATCTATTTTCAGTTCATTCCAAGAGCAGAAGCTACATAGGGCTCAACAAGTCCAAGTCAGATTTTTACTCAGTGAGTGCTGAAGTTTTTATTGTTTTTTTCTCCTCCTCTATCTTCTTCATATCAATAATTTCTCTAAATATAAAAACATTGGATTCTCCTTTCTAGAAGCATAGTTGATGGATGGATCAGGAAACAAATCCAATCTTCTGATCATGAAACAAAATCCAATCTTCTGTTCCTTACAAGAAACACACTTGAATTATCACAATAAACAGAGGCTCAGAAGAAGAGTTAGGAAACAATCATGTGGGCTAATGGTAGACTGAAAAAAAAATTGGTATAGCCACTTATATCTGACCAAATGAGGTTTAATCTAAAGAATGTAATAAGATAGTGACCCTCTGTCAGATGAGTGGTGGGAAAATATTTTCTTCTACTCTGTGTAGCATCTTTTTTATTCTGCTCATTTTTTCTTTTGTGGTGCAGAAGTTTCTCAGTTTGATATAGTCCTGTTTTAAAAATGTTTTCCTCCATTTTCTTGGCCAATGGTATGGAACCGTGGAAGATACCTCTATATTCAATGTCATGAAGTATTCTATCTATATTTTCCTCGATATAGTTTATAATTTCAGGTCTGATATTGAGGCCTTTAACCCATTTTGATTTGACCTTTACATAATGTTAGAAAGGGGGGTCTCAGTTCACTTTTCATTTGCATGTGACCAACCAATTTTTCAAACACTATCAGTTGAAGAGTCGTTTCTTATTTTATGTTTTTTTTTGCTCCTTTGCCAAATATTAGTTGTCCATATACCTGAGGATGTCTTTGGACTCTCAATACTATTCCATTGGCCTTAGAGTCTGCTTATTACAGATCCATACTGTTTTGATTATTTCAGCTATATATATGGTGTAGATTGAAGTTGCGGAAAGAGAAACTTCACATCTTCTATTTTCCTAGGATTGCTTTGGCTATTGGAATGATTTTATTATTAAATATAAATTTGAAAAGCATTTGATCTATGTCTTTAAAAATGTCATGGGTATTTTTATAGGGACTACAATGAATTTATATATTGCTTTGCGCAATATTGTCATTTTGACAATATTAATTCTTCCAATACTTGAATAGGGAATGCATTTCCATTTCCTTGCGTCCTCTTCATTTAGGAATATTTAATAGCTTTCTTTGTATAAGTTTTTTACCTCTTTTGCTAAGCAGATTCCCAGGTGCTTGAGTTTTTCTTAGGCACAATTGTGAAAGAGAATTGTTTCCGTTTGTGCCTTGCATGAGGCAAATCAGGGTTTGATTCCTCCATCCCTCTTGGAGAGCCCGGCAAGCTACCGAGTGTATCCCGCCCACACAGCAGAGACTGGCAAGCTCCCCATGGCGTATTTGATATGCCAAAAACAGTCACAAGTCTCATAATGGAGATGTTACTGGTGCCCACTTGGGGAAATTGATGAACAATGGAACGACAGTGTTACAGTGCTACAGTGCTCTTTTTTTTTTAAAATTGAATCATTGTGACATAGACCCTTACAAAGCTGTTCATGATTAGGTTTCAGTCATACAGTGTTCCAACACCCATCCCTCCACCATTGTACATTTTTCAGCACTAGTGTTCCCCAGGTTCCCTCCCATCACCCCATCCCCCACCCCCAGCCTGCCTGTATAGCAGGCATTTTTCCTCTCTCTCTCTCTCTCTCTCTCTCTCTCTCTCTCTCTCTCTCTCTCTGCACTGTAGTTTGCAATGCAAACACTGAAAGGTTATCAGAAATATCCCTTTACCTACTTTTAACACTCAGTTCTTCTTCAGTAAGGGATGATTCCAACCCTTGACTAGTCCTTCTTCTAGTCCCTGTTCACCCTGGCCACAGATACATCTCCACAAATGTTTATTTGTGTGTGTGTGTGTGTGCATGTGTGTGTGACAAATGAATGCAGTCATTCTATATCTGTCCCTCTCCTTCTGACACATTTCACTCAGCATATTACTCTCCATGTACATACTTTTATAGGCAAATTTCATGACTTCATTTTTCTAACAACTGTGTAGTTTCTTTCTCTTCTACTTCTATTTCATTATTTGTATACAGAAAAGTCAAGGACTTTCGCACATTGATTTTGTAGCCTGCCACTTCATTGTTCAAGTATATTGTTTCTAGGAACTTTTGTGAAAAGTTTTTAAGATTTTCTAAACAGAATATCATCTGCAAATGGTGAGAGTCTGACTTCTTCTTTTCCATTCTGACTGTTCTTAATATATTTTTCTTGACTCATTTCTACTGCAAGGACTTCCAATACAACACTGATAGTAGTTGTGAGAGTTGTACCTGATCTTAGAGGGACAGCTTTCCGTTTTTCCCTGTTGAATATGTTTGTTGTAGGCTTGTGGTTAATGGCTTTACCTATGTGGAAGAAGTTCTTTCAACTGTTATTTTATTAAGAGGTTGTTTTTTTTAAATCATGAACTGGATCTAGTCAAATTTTTTTATCTATTGATCAATCATAAGAGTATTTCTCTATGCCCGCTCCCCACTACTTCCGGACACTACTTCCACTACCCAGCCGTCGCCACACTCCAGGACGCTTTCCGGACCCGCGCGGCCGCTTGCGGCCGAGACCCACGCACAACTGAAGACCCACAGAACAAGGTAAGCGGAACTCTCTGAGACCTTGGACTCCAGGCTCGGCGTCCAAGGGACAGAGCTTCTCTGCTTGCTCCCACCACCACAGGTGACAAAGGGATTCTAATCAGGAGCCCCACCCTACCCTGCCCTGTCTGCTTCCATCAACCACCCAGGGATCGAATTGTGCACAGGAGACCCACCCTACCCAGATAAATACCCCACTGGCAGACTTCCACTCTCGACACTACTTCCACTACCCAGCCGTCGCCACACTCCAGGACGCTTTCCGGACCCGCGCGGCCGCAAGCGGCCACGCGACACATCATAAGACACTAAATACCCGTCTTCTGGAATTGTCGTACCATATTTGATAGGGTTCAAATATGGTAACACCTACAAGAGTGATTAGAGGTCACCCCAAAAGCCTCTATACCTCTCGGAAAGACTGGCAAGCTACCGAGAGTATTCCGCCCGCACGGAAGAGCCTGGCAAGCTATCCACTGTGTATTCGATATGCCAAAACCAGTAACTACAACTGGTCTCATTCACCTGACCCTGAAGGCTTCACCGACATGGCAGCACTGAGAAGGATGAGAAAGGAGAGGCCGACAAAATCTCAAGGCCGACCTAGGCTGCCACAACGAAGGAAGACAAAAATGATCGTCTGTACTTTCAATGCACGTACGCTAGCATCAGATGCATCCATCGAGGACCTGATGGTACAAGCGCGAATGATCAAGTACGACATCATTGGTCTGACCGAGACAAGAAGGCACGAATCTCACCATGCCGTTTTCAACACTGGAGAAGAATTGTTCCTCGGAACATGCGATAAAAGAGGTGTTGGAGGCGTCGGTGTCCTTGTCAACACAAACTTGGCCAAGAGCATTGATTCATTCGAATGCCTAACAACCCGAATCGGACGTTTACATTTGAATAGATGTGGCTCACTGCCTGCAGTTTCTATCTTCGTTGTCTACGCACCAACATCTCATTATGATGAAAGAGAAATCGAGAAGTTCTACATGGAGCTAGAGAAGTTCTATAAAGAAGACCACACCTTCTACAAGATCATTGTGGGTGATTTTAATGCCAAGATAGGACCGAGAAGATCAGCTGAAGAACTTCACATTGGAACCCATGGCCTAGAATGGAACGAACAGGGTGAGAGACTGTCTGAGTTCATCATGTCGACCAAGACCATTCATGGTAACTCACAGTTCCAGAAGGCAGAATCTAAACGATGGACATGGGAGTCTCCCGGTGGACGATTCCACAACGAAATAGACCACATCATATTCAATCGATGGTTTTGCCTGACTGATGTCGCTGTTGTCCCAAAATTTCGAACGGGATCGGACCACCGTCTCCTTCGTGCAAAATTCTACTTCACAGAGCGGGGAGAAAGGGCTGCAAAGTTCAAAAAGAGAACTCCCAGAACGACCACCAACTGGGAACTCTTTGGTACTATTGCGGCAACATGGGAAGATGCCATTGTTGACAACATTGACGAGGAATACGATCGACTGGTTCAGCACCTCCATGAATGTGCGAGGAACGCCAAGAGAGAGATAGCCACAAAAAGTCGCCTATCTTCGAAAACTCTTGAGCTAATTCGCCAGCGTGGTTTGACGCATGCCTCAGGCAACCGCAAGCTAACGGCCGAGCTTGCAAAGCAGTGCAGAGATGCGATCAAGGAAGACCTCAAAGAGAGAAGAGCAGAAGTACTGGTAGATGCGGCAGAAGCCGGGAAAAGTATTCGTAACGCCCGCCTGTCCTTCGCCAACTATAAGACCAAGATGACTGCCCTCCGACGTCCTGATGGATCCATCACATCCTCCAGAACGGCAATGGAGAAGATTATCCATGACTTCTACTCAAATCTCTTCGATAGCCATGTCCACTTGCCGACATACCAAATTCCACAGGATGGGTATGTCGTTCCCAACGTTCTCCCTTCCGAAATCCGACACGCCATTTCGTCAGTAAAGAAGCAAACAGCACCCGGCCCAGACAAGGTCAGACCTGAACACCTGAAGAACCTGCCGTCAGTACTCATCAATACACTGGCTCGGCTCTTCACTCGCTACCTGTCTGAATGCAAGGTTCCATCTCAATGGAAAACCAGCAGGACCGTACTACTGTTCAAGAAGGGAGACATCCATGACATTGGCAACTATCGCCCGATCTGCCTATTGTCTGTCATCTACAAGTTGTTCACTCGAGTCATCCTGAATAGGATTGGCAGAACACTAGATGAAGGACAACCATGTGAGCAAGCAGGGTTCCGCAAAGGATTCAGCACCATCGACCATATCCACACGATAACCAAACTCATTGAGGTTTCTCGGGAGTTCAAGATGCCGCTCTGCTTAACGTTCATTGATTTAAAGAAGGCCTTTGATTCTGTTGAGACGGAAGCGGTCATTGAAGCCCTAGCCAATCAGGGCATTCAAGCCCAATACATCAGGATCCTCCGTGAGCTGTATTGCGGATTCACTACCAGGATCTCACCATTCTACAAAGAAGTGATTGTTGATGTCAAGAGAGGGGTGCGGCAGGGTGATACCATTTCACCAAAACTCTTCAGTGCCACCCTCGAGAACATCATGCGACGACTGGAATGGGAAGGAATGGGAGTGAAGATAGATGGTCGGCAACTACACCACCTCCGCTTTGCTGATGACATTGTTTTAATAACACCAAACATCAGCCAAGCGGCACAAATGCTGGCCGACTTTGACCGTGAGTGTGGAAAGGTAGGACTACAGCTGAATCTTACGAAGACAATGTTTATGAGAAACAGCCTTGTTCCTGACGCCCCATTCGCTCTCAATGGAACGACCATCTCCGAATGCAACAGCTATGTGTACCTAGGTCGAGAGGTCAACATGACAAATGACCTGGCACCCGAGCTGCGCAGGAGGAAGAGAGCGGCTTGGAACGCCTTCAAGAACGTCGAAGAAATAGCTAAGAGGACGAAGAACCTCCGGCTCCGGGCACATCTCTTTGATTCCACTATTCTTCCTGCATTAACATATGCCTCAGAGACCTGGGCCCTACGCAAACAAGATGAGAACGCCATTCAGGTCTCCCAAAGAAGAATAGAAAGAGCTATGCTTGGAATACCACGTTTCACTCAAATGAGAGAACGAATCCGGAGTTCTGACATCCGTCGACGATCAAGGATCAGGGACGCTGTCTCATTTGCCAAGGTGTCGAAAATCAGATGGGCTGGTCACGTAATGAGATTTAAAGATGACCGTTGGACTAGAGCTGTTACTGATTGGATTCCACGGGATGTCAAGAGACCACGTGGCCGCCCACCTACCAGATGGTCAGACTTCTTTGTCAAGGTCATGAACGATCGGTTTGAGGCCCTCCATGTTCCCGGAGCGAAGAGATGCCATTGGGCTACACTAGCACGCGACAGGGACAAATGGAGACGTTACTGGCGCCCGCTCGAGCAAATCGACGACTAACGGGAAGTTAAGTGATTAAGTTAAGTGATCAATCATATGATTTTTACATTTCTTTATGTAGATATGTGTATTACATTGATAGACTTACATATACTAAACGATTCTATCATTCCCAGGATGAATCTTATTTGGTCCTTGTGTATGATCTTTTTTTTTCTTTTTGGGTCACACCGGCAATGCATGTGGGGTTACTGCTGGCTCATGCACTCAGGAATTACTCCTGGCGGTGCTGGGGGAACCATATGGGATGCTGGGAATTAAACCCAGGTCAGCTGTGTGCAAGGCAAAAGTCCTACCGCTGTTCTATCGCTCCAGCCCCATGTATGATCTTTTTGATACATTTTTGGGTTTGGCTGGCAAAGATTTTGTTAAGCATCTATCTATCAATCTATCAATCTATCTATCTATCTATCTATATTCAATTCAGTTCCCATAAAAAAATACCAGTGTCATTCTTTAGACACTTTTTAAACAAACTCTACTAAAATTTGTATGGAATCATAAAACTCTGAATAGCCTAAGAAATTCTGAGGGGAAAAAAGGTGGTTGATATTGCATTCCCTGACTTTAAATTCTATAAAGCTATAGTAATCAAAGCTGTGTGATACTGTAAAAAGACTCTAAGATGAATTGAACAGAATTGAGAGCACAGAGACAAACCCTCAGATATATGGATAGTTAATCTATGACAAAGGAGAGGGTGTATGAAATGGAACAGCAAAAACCTTTTCAAAAAATGGTGCTGGGAAGAGTGGACAGCTGGGAAAACATACTTTATAAATACTGAAACTAGATCCCTATTTTAAACCATACATAAAAGTCAATTAAAAATAAATTAAAGATCTCAAGATTATTTCAGAATCCATAAAATGCACTGAGTAAAACATAGGCAGAACTCTCCAGAACTAGAACTTCAGAGGTGTCTTCAGTGATCTGACTCCATTGGCAAAGAAAATAAAAATAAATGGACTACACCAAATAAAAAAGTGTTTGCATGCAAAAGAAATTTGGGCTAAATTTAAAAGATACCCTGCTGATTAGAAGAAAGCATTTATAGATCATATATCAAATCAATAAAAATCCCAGATGGGCCAGCAATTCCACTTCTTGGCATCTAGTTCCCAAATACAAAAACATTAATTCAACAAGATACATGCACAATAACACACAAACATAGAATGCTATAGTCAGGATATGAAAACAACCCAAATATTTAACAATATATGAATGGATAAGGAAGTTATGCTATATGTACATACTATGGAATATAAAACAACAATAAGAAAATGTGAACGTGCTGCAACTTGGATAAAACTAAGGCTTCTGTGCAGCAAAATAAATCTGAGAGAGAACACATACCAGATCATCTCACTCATCTGAGTATACTAAGAAACAAGACAGGAAATAGTCAAAGGAGGTCATTCTGTTTCTATCCCTGGTTTTCAGATGAGTGAAGTGAGGTTCGAATAGGTTAGTAATTTGCTTGAGGTTCAGAGTCAATGAGATCTTGGGATCATAGCCTTAGGAAGTCTGACTCCAGAATTCTTGCAATTAACCAGTAGAACCACTAATTACTGTATTTCCGTGGAGTCCATGTAGTCTATGAACTTCTGCTATAAACTGTTCCTCAGACTTGAGGGCTCTTTCCCCCATATATTCCATTGTAAATTTTATCACACCACATCACAAAACAGCAGTTCTGGGACACATCAGTGGCTTCAAATCCGTTAGAGGGCTCAAATCTTCATTAGAGGAGTTTCAGATATGGAACCAAGGGTGGTTAGCCAAAAAATGAAAAAAGTCCCCCACTCTTTCTTGCCTGCCCTGCACCCCATCCTCTGTCTTCACAGTTGCTGAATGTGTCTATCCTAAAAGATATCTTCCAACTTTTTAAAAGTGTTACCAAAAAGAAGAATTAGACCAGTTTTGTATTGGTCCAGAGGAAACATTAAAGACAAATGGTGAAAATTACTGGAAAGCCAGTTTCCCCCCCAATACCTATATTATTTAAACAAATAAAAATGTTATGAGAATAGTGAAATTAACAACCATATTCGTCCCTTCTCCTACATTCAAAAGTTTTTAAATAATTTATGACAAATTTGCTTTATCTACTATGTATAGTGTATGTGCTCTTTTTTTTCTAAATCACTTTAAGTTAGTTGTACATAACATAATCCTTTATGCCAAGGTGTGTGTGTGTGTGTGTGTGTGTGTGTGTGTGTGTGTGTGTGTGTTGCCAGGCTTCAAACCCAGATACTTGGTGAGATAGCACAGCAGGTAAGGCACTTGCCTTGCATAAAGCCAACCCATGTTCAATTCCTGGCATCCTAATATGGTTCCCTGGGCACCACTAGGAGTGATTCTTTAGTGTAGAGCCAGGAGTAAGCCCTAAACATTGCCAGGTGTGCCCGAAAACAAAAATCAAAACAATACAAAGACTTTATACATGTGCAAGTCATACACTCTGCCAGTAACCCACCTCTCTGGACCTCTTACGTTTAAAATACATCTTCAAGCTATAACTGTACCTCATGGTGTTTCACTAATAAAAAAAATAAAATAAAATACATCTTCAGAAATAATAGTGTGGATCTTCCTAATACCACTAATGTTATCTACACTTAAGAAAATCATTAATAACCAGAGAGGATAGGAATTATAGCCCCTTTGTAGACTTAAGCTACAAAGTTAAAGATCCTTTCTTTTGTCTTAGCCCATAAAGAAGAACAAATTTTAATTGGCTTTTCTAGGAAGAATTCCATTTTTTTCTCCTGCCCTTACTCATGTTCATTCTCTCACAGTCCTAGGTATCTTTCCATTTGGGCCATTCAGAAACACTCTCTGAATCTTCCACATAACTATTGACTCAAACTTGGAAGATTCCCTCAGTAGTATTGAAAGAAGACTCAATTATATTAGTGTGTTTATCTGGTATTTTAAAAGTGCTGTGATTTTCCCGGAGAGGCAAAAAAGTACAGTCGAAATGACATTTGCACATCTATGTTCATTGCTGCACTGTTCACAAGAGCCAAAATTTGGGGGGGAAAACCCGAGTGCCCGAGAACAGATAACTGGTTAAAGAAACTTTGGTACATCTACACAATGGAATACTATGCAACTGTTAGAAAAGATGAAGTCATGAAATTTACATACAAGGGGTTCTACATTGAATGTACCATGCTAAGTGAAATAAGCCAGAAAGAGAGGGACAGACATAGAAAGACTGCATTCATCTAGGAAATATAAAGTAACAGAATGGGAGTCGAACACCCAAGAATAGTTGAGATAAGTATCAGGAGATCTGCTCCATGGCTTAGAAGCCAGCAGCACATGCTGGGGGAAAAGGCAGCTCAGATAGAGAAGGGAACACCAAGTAAAGGATGTTTGGAGGACTCGTTCGGGATGTGAGATGCGTGCTGAAAGTCGACTATAGACCCAACACGATGGCCACTCAATACCTCAGACCCAACACGATGGCCACTCAATACCTCTTTTGCAAACTACAAGACCCTGAAGGAAAGAGTGAGCAAAAGGGAATGCCCCTACCACAGAGGCGGGGTGGAGTGCGGGGTATGGGATGTGGGGGTGGGAGGGCTACTAGGATCATTGGTGGTGGAGAATGGCACTGGTATAGGGATGGGTACTTGATCATTGTATAACTGAAATCCAAGCATGAAAGTTTGTAAGTCTACAACTGTACCTCATGGTGTTTCACTAATTTAAAAAAAAAGTGCTGTGATTCCTCTCCTGTCCCTCTCCTTCTAAGCCCCAAAAGCTGAATCTATCATAGCCCTTCAAAATCTTCAGGTCCAGATTTATGTCTGAACTTTCTTCATTGAAAGATAAATCTTAAGATCAGGGAATATTGATTTATTGTTGCAAGTGACAGGTCAGACAGGATGAATCTATGACCTAGAGTATGGGGTTAAGGTTAAGGTGAATTCAGGTAAACAGACAAGGTTAAGGTGAATTCAAGTAAACAGACAACAGACTGAAGGGGCAATCTAAAGAGACTTAGTGAAGAGCCTTGCCTAAAGGTTCGCCATTAGGCAAGAAGATGGAAGCTACATTAGTTAGGGTTCTCCAGAAAAGCTGAACAAATGGGACATGGAGAGAGATGAGCCAGAGACAGAAGACAGATAAACAGAAAATAGAAAAATAGAAGATAGATGAAAAATAGATGATAAATACAAAGAAGATAGAAGATAGATGGGAGATAGAAGATAGATAGATATGATAGATAGATATAATAGATAGATAGATAGATAGATAGATAGATAGATAGATAGATAGATAGACACTATCAGGTATTGGGGCCTACATTATGGATGCTGAGAAGTCCCAGTGGTGTAGATTTTCATCCAGATCTGAAGAATTAATAAACAGGAGCTCCAGAGGCAGGAGACCCCTCACCTTACTCAACAGTCTGGAAGAGACAAATCAACCTTTTTTTTTTTATCCCTTGCTTTCATTCAGGCCCATATTGCTGAGAAGGAGTATGGAAAAGATATATCCCTTTATGCAGCCTACCAGTTCACAAGATAATCTCTTCCACAAACATATACACACCTAGAAATAATGTTTAATCAGAAAAAGACCTAGATGTCTTCAGTGTGATATCCCGTAGATGTCTAATAGCAAGAATCACAGAAACCTATGATGCAGGAGGTATAAAAGGGAGGAGAGTGGGGGCAGGTACTGACCATTCACCTGAGCTATTCCCCGGGGCACTCCTGAAAAGTGCTCACTGTCCTGACAGTGCATCCTGAGGGACAAAGGAGAAGTTAAAATGAAGCCCAAGGAGCAAAAGGAGGTAATGAGCTAGAGGTGTAGTTAAACCTTCTAATCCATCATGTCTGACTATAATATATTCTTCCTTGGACCCAACTCACCCCAAGGACTCTGCCTTTCCTACTTTCCACCTTAATGAGTGAAGACCTTCCAATCAGAAGAGAGAATAGATGATTGATACCTTTGGGCAGAGGCTCTATTGGTGGTGGAAGAAATAAAAAGCCTTAATTTGCATAGTATTATAAACCAATAGAGAAATCAATAAAATTTTAATAATTTTTTAAAAGGAAAAAATAGCAGCAGAGGACCAGAGCAAGCATACAGGAGTTAAGTAGTAGATGGAAGGAAAAAGGAGAGAATTTCCAAAAGGGTTGCTCTTGGCAAGTAAGAGAGAGGGTCCCATACCATATAAGAAAAAAAATCAAGGAGATCAAGAGATAGTACAGAGATTAAGGTACTTGCCTTGCTCATAGCAAATCAAGGTTAAAACTCTGGAATAAGCACTGCGCACCACTGTCATGGCCCAAGGGCAAAAAAAATTCCCAGTGTAGTGCTACCACTAGCAGCAGGAGCAGTAAATGACATGCAAATTACTTTCCTTAAGGAGCAAAGTCATTCAGCTTTAGAGCTATCACAGGAGTGAAAGCAATTTCTTCATACTTATGTATTCATGCTTTGGAGAGAAACCAGATATTCATTTTTGAATTTTATTAAGAAACTATGAAACCTAGTTCCTCTGTCATCATTAGCCATAGCACAGCAGGTAGGGAGTTTACCTTGCACGCTGCCGACCTGGTTAGCCCAGGTTCGATTCCTCTACCCCTCTCGGAGAGCCCGGCAAGCTACCGAGAGTATCTCACCGGCACAGCAAAGCCTGGCAAGCTGCCTGTGGCGTATTCAATATGCCAAACACAGTAGCAACAAGTCTCACATTGGAGACGTTACTGGGCCCGCTCAAGCAAATTGATGAACAAGGGAGGATAGTGACATGACAGTGACAGATAGAGATGGGGGAAGGGAAAACCTGGTTCTTATCACCTTGCCCTTTCTCTTCTCTGCCCTTAGAAGCAAGAGAAGATGAGAAGAAACTAAGGGAACAGAGGAGGCTAGAAGATGCATCTCTAGTTAAAGATTAGCAGAGACTGAGACCCCAAAGATCTGTGGACAGCCATCTTTCAGTCCTCTCCTGGAAGTTTTGTAAAACTTAGTTTGACTGAACTATGTATTTCAGAACTGCCTTTTCTGTATGCTTCTGGTTACAGTGGACCATAAGAGATATTTCCGAGTAAGGTTTGATAAGCAAAACTGAAATAGCAGCCATACTGGTTCCATAGTGTGTGGGAAAGTGGGTTCAGATATTATAGTAGCATGCAAGTTGTTCTGTACTGACCTGCCTTGTGAACCAGGAAATTACTCTCTTCTACTATGTACTTCTTCAATTTTTACCACTGCTAGACCAGATATATTTAGTTCCCTGGTGAAGAGTACTAACTTCTCCAGCAAGGCACCATATTACCAAGACTGGAATCTGTAAGAACTGACTTGTAGTTCGGTAGGTTTTCATAGGTTTCAGTGTTTTCCCTCCCCCCACCCCTAAAACACACACACATCTACTTTTCCCAAATACCTGTCCTGGGAATGAATATCACTCATGATCAGACACAAAAATAGCTCTTGCATAGGACACAAAGATATATCTCAAAGACAAATAGAACATATTTATGATATATACAAGCACATTTATTTGTATGTCTAATGCTTCTATGCTTCCACGATTGAACCATGATGGATTCAGCATTCTAAGGGGCAGGGTTTCCATATTCTCTCCAGGACATGTAGTTCAATATTTTCGGGTCACATCAATTTTCTGCCCAGATTATTATCAGCAAGCCATTTTGTATGTTTCCCTGCCTGGAGGAACACAAACACTGGAGCCCAACCATTTTAAAGTAATTTTTCAAACATCCACAAACTGACTACCTGTCTTAATTATTCCCTCTTCTTCCCTGTGGAAAAGGTTAATTATTCCCATGCTGTCAGTAGTATTTTCTCTTCATCTTTCCATACTGTGAAAAGTCCCTTTTTACCTGTGTTAGTTCAATCAAGTGACTTCATATTTTGTGACTCAATTTTCTCATCTGCAAAATGTGTCTACAATAGTGTTGTGGTGGTTTAAGATAATGAAATTAATAACGGGAAAGCCAAAAAATGTAGTATTATGCAGCCACACGGAAAACTGAAGTCATGAAATTTGCATATAAATGAACGGACACGAAGAATATCATGCGGAGTTAAATGAGTTAGAAGAAGAGGGACGGACATAGAACTCATTTGTAGGATATAAAAAGAATTTAGCATGAGACTAATATACAAGACAGTAGAAACAGGGGCCAGGAGTATTGGTCCACGGTTGGAAACTTGCCACAATTGGCAGGTGGGTAGGGAGTGGAGAAGGGCAGTTAAGATAGAAAAAGGACACTATGACAATAATATTGGAAATGATTGCGCTGGACAAAAACTGAGTGCTGAAAGTAGGTAAAGGTATATACATGATCACCTTTCAGTGCCTATGTTGCAAGCCATAATGCCCAAAAGGAAAAAGAGACAGGGAGAGAGAAGAAAAGTTACTGCCTTAGGGGCAGGCCAGTGGGGTGGGCTGTCAGAAGGGAAACTAGGGACATTGGTGGTAGGAAATGTACACTGGTGAAAGGACAGATGTTGGAACATTGTATGACTGAAACCCAATCATGAAAAACTTTGCAACTATATATCTCACAGTGATTCAATTTAAAAAAAAATTTTTTTAAAAAGAAGAAGAATGGGCTACAGAGAGAATATTGGAGTTAATACACTTGCCTCCCATGTGGCAAATCCCCGGTTTGATCCCTGCACCACATATGGTCCCCTGAGCAAGCCAGGAGTGATACCTGAGCATAGAGCCAGGAGTGAGTCCTAAGCACCACCAGATGTGTCTCCCACCAATAGAGGAGACTTTCCCTAAAAGGGGGAGAACAGCTGAACAGATATTTCATTGAAGATTTATCAAAAAGGCCTGAAACAAGTGTTGGTAGGTATAGAGAGAAATAAAATCCTCATACAATATTGATGAGAATGTAAGTTATTCTTCCATGAAGAATAGCATTGAGAGTTTTCAAAATACTTTTTTTAAATTTATTTATTTATTTTGGCAGGAGTACACTCAGCAGTGCTCAGGGCTTACTCCTGGTTCTTGCTCAGGAATTACTCCTGTAAGGGTCTAGGAACCACTTGGGATGCGAGAGATTGAACCCAGGTTGGCCACATGCAAGGCAAGTGCCCTACCCACTGTACTACCACTCCAGCCCTGAGAGTTCTCAAAATATCAAAAGTGCATCTAATTTATAATCCAGCAATTCCACTCAAAGATATATTCTCAAGAATCACAAAATCACTACTTAATCTAATATATAGGTGCAATTCTGTATTCGCTGTAATGTTGACTATAGTCAATATCTGGGCATAACCCAACAATGAAGAAAATGCTTTACATAAACACAATAAAATGTTTCTAAGCCATAGGAAAACATGAACTGTTGCATTTTGAAGATACACAAATTGATCTGGAAGGTACTTGCTTAATGAAATAGGTGAGAGGGATAAAGACAACTCTTGGATGATGTCACTCATATGTAGTATATAAATAAAACAATGAAACAGACAAAATCAAATTTTAACCAAAAAAAAATCCTTTTGAATTCTTCAGAACTGAGATGCACAGAAGGGGTCAAACTGATTATGTTGCTGTTTTGTGCATGTCCAAAAATCTCATCTTTCCTTACAAATATCACAAAAATGATCAATTCACTGGCTGGGAAGGATCAGAGGGCACAGAGAATTCTAGTGTGGGCAGCAGGTTCAGCGGCTCGCCACTCCCTGGGAGCTGGTCCTCAACCATTCCCACATACATCAGTACCTGCGCCCCCACCTACAGTGAAACAGAGCTGCTTCAATCTGAGGAATTCCTGAGGAAAACACAACTGCTGCCACTAAGTGAGGGATGTTCTTTCACCCACAGCTACTATAAACAAACTGGCAAAATCCTACCCATTGCACTCTGACCTTCCCTGCTGGGGCCCCATTCGCAGATAGAAGCAATTCCCCTGTCATGGAGGAGGGCGTTGTTTCTCGCTCCAGGAGGGTATTTTCTCCCTGTCTTGGTGCTAGAACATAGTTCTGATTAAAAGCTGGTTTGGTTGATAGCGGGAGATCGGTTAGCACTTCATTCTACTGTCCCAGCCTCAGCTAACGCTGACTGTCATGGGGTCTACACCTGGCTCTCCGCTGATCTCCCTTATGAATAAAGGCAGTCCGAGAGGGTCAGAGCTCTGCTCTGTTGGAGAAAGACCCCATTTCTGAGCATACTGATGGTACTTTGCTGCCAGTAGAGACTAAGTTCCCTGTCTTGTGTGTTTTTACTCCTGGATATATATATCATGGTAGTCTACTAGTCCCAATTCTACATTTACCCCTCCATTCTTACTTCAAACCCTCCTCAGTATAGTCATGTTAGAGAATCAAATCTTCAGTCTCTAACTGGGAAGGAAGGAGGAATGGGCATAATTTAATAGCTACCATATCGGCAAGTTACCGAGAGTATTCGATATGCCAGACACAGTAACAACGAAGTCTCCAATGGAGACGTTACTGGGCCCGCTCGAGCAAATCGATGATCAACGGGAGGGCCTTTACTTTACTTTACTTATACTTAAACTTTATTCTTATAGCACAGCAGGTAGGGCATTTGCCTTGCAGGTGACCTATCTGGGGTTCTATTCCTCCATCTCTCTCGAAGAGCCTGGGAAGCTACTGAGAGTATCCCGCCCACATGGCAGAGCCTGGCAAGCTCCCCGTGGCATATTCAATATGCCAAAAACAGTAACAACAATCTCACAATGGAGACTGCTTGAGCAAATCGATGAACAATGGCAGGACAGTGCTACCTTATTTAAACTTTAAATCTAGGGACCAGAGAGATAGTACAGGAAGAAAGGTATTTGCCTTTCATATGGCCAACCCAGGTTCAATTCCCGGCATTACATATGGTTCCCTGAGCCCACCAGAAGTGATCCCTGAGTTCAGAGCTGGAAGTAATGCCTGAGTATTGCTGGTTGTTGCCCAAAAACTAAAACAAACAAACAAACAAAAATTTTAAAACTATAAATCCATAAAAACTCTGATTTAAATTGAAGTGTGCCATACAGTCTACATTACAAAACAAAATATGTAAGTAAAATATACATTAGGATATACATGCATATTGTCGAAAGTAGACCATGGACTGAACATGTTTGCCACTCAATGCCTCTTGTGCAGACCACAACACCCAAAAGGAGAGAGAGAGAACACAGGGGATTGCCCTGCCACAGAGGCGGCGGTGGGGGGGGGAATGGGGGGATGAGGGTGGGGGGAATATTATCCATGGTGGTGGAAAATGGGCACTGGTGGAGGGATGGGATCTGATCATTGTATAATCGAAACCCAAGCACAAAAAATTGTAAATCTAAATATATATATATATACATGCATAAATTTTCTAATGCGCAATGTATGTATCAATGGCATATTGATTATCAGGGTACTATATTTTCTTTCAGCTTGAGTTTATTGCGTGGTGAGGTATGAAATCTGCTGTCAACCAAACCCATAATGTATGCTCTGCTTTATCCTACTTTTATCCAATTTTTAAATTGTTATTACTTTTTCACAGATCTGTATGTTATCTCATATAGGTAGTTACATGTTAGACTTATTTTAAGCTTCTGAGGTTTATATCAGGGATCCTATACTACATACTATCATCACAATATATAATATTAATTTCACATATGATCAAGTTTGGGCTGGAGCGATAGCACAGTAGGTAGGGCATTTGCCTTGCATGCAGCCAACATGGCCGACGCGAGTTCGATTCCTCCATCCCTCTCAGAGAGCCCGGCAAGCTACTGAGAGTATCTCGCCCACACAGCAAAGCCTGGCAAGCTACCTGTGATGTATTTGATATGCCAAACACAGTAACAGTAACGATGGAGACGTTACTGGGCCCGCTAGAGAAATCGATGATCAAGTTTGATTTAAATGCTTATGATTTTTCTCTCTAGCATACTAAGAAAAGTACAGTATAAAATGAAGGGGGAAAATGTAAATATATACAAATGTTCATGACCAAAAAAAAAAGGAAATTTTCGAAAGCTCCATCAACTGAAAGGATACACAAAAGGTGGCATAGTTATATAATATAGTACAAAAAAAGCCTTAAAAATGAATTATGGTAAATGCAACAAGGATGAACTTGAACTGATTATGCTAAGTGAAGGAAACTAGACACAAAAAGTCTCTTATTGTAGGATTTCATTTATATGATATGTCCAATGTGGGAAAGCTGTGAGATAGAAAACAGAATAGTGGGAGGCCGATCCATAGTACAGCAGGTAGGATGCTTACCTTTCACCTGAGTTCAATCATTAGCATCCCATAGGTCCTTCAAGCCCACCAGGAGTGATCCCTAAGTACTGGTGTAAGACAGAGCCAGGAGTAAGCCCTGAGCACAACTGGATGTGGAAAAAAAATTATTTTTAAAGCTGAATAGTGGCCTCAGAGACTTAAAGGAAGAGGTATATAGAGAGGAGACACTGCTTAATAGCAAGACCCATTAATATTCTTTGAGATCTTAATATTCCTTTGGGATAACCAAATTTTTTATATTAAAGGGTATTGTTTCTTTTCAATATCACAAATGGGCTCCATCTGGAGATGAAAACACCAACTGATTCTTCCAGAATGTTGATAGTGTAAGCTAAGCCCTGCTGGTAATGTATGTATAAGCCACGCTGACATACCTAAAATCTGTCTCTTGGGGTGGGAAAGGTTGAATGACTTCTGATTGGGGCTTGCAGATGTTCCATCAGAGAAGAAAGAGGAAGTGTTCCAATGGGACTGCTGATCTCTAAAGAGAATCTTCCATGAGACTCTTCCATCCTTATCGCTAGACCCCCTACATAAAGCAGACCTGGCGCTGGGAACCTATCTAAAGATGTGGTAAGCCTTTGAGAGTAGGATTGAAGCTAACAGAAAGCAAATGTCTATTTTGGCAATGTCCATGGCTGACGTCAGTTTGTTTTTCTCTCCACTGTTAATGAAAAGAAAAAAGTTAGAACAAGACAGCTCCATGGAGCGTGCTAAATACAAAAATGTTCTGTTCGACTTTGATCATTTGTGTTTCCTATGATAAGCAACATGTGGCAGCAACGTTAGCTTATGACTGTGGTAAATTATCAATTTAAATATCTTTCCACAAACGATATCTGCTGGGCAAAAAACGTCAAAGTAGTAAGACAAAAGGAAGAAAGGAAGAAAAGAAGAAAGAAAGAAAAAGAAAGAAAGAAAGAAAGAAAGAAAGAAAGAAAGAAAGAAAGAAAGAAAGAAAGAAAGAAAGAAAGAAAGAAAAAGAAAGACCCCAGGAAACCCACAAAAACATGCTTCAACATGCATACTGTCATGAACTTGATTCCATTTTTAATTCTATGTCTCCAAATGCCCTAGGTTTCTGGTGTTACCATTTAAGCACTGAATGAAATGGCTGGAGCTCCCATTCTATGTGTCTGGGATGTTTTCCTCCATCACCCATCAGGGATTCACAGGCAGAAGAGAGAGATACTCATTCTTTTGACTTAGTCCAGGCAATATGCAACCTTTGCTTTGACCACATTGTTTTACAGATGTCATCCTCTTCAACTGACCTATTTTATGCCTTATTGCACATTTCACAAGCCCTCCACAGAGAATCACTAACCAATCATTAGTGCACATTCTCTGTTCTGATTAAGAGTTTGAGAGCACAGAGGAGGTGGTTGACAACATAGGACAGTAAAATCTTTTTTAGCAACAATCAAATCTATGTATTAGACATTCCTTGTTTTTTTCCTGTGTTGGTAACTCTCTTCTGTTCATTCTCTCTTAGATTTCACTTTTTCACCAATTTGCCCTCATGAAACTGTTCTTTCAATTCTAGTTCCCCTCACAATGCTAAGAAACAGTATTTATTGCCTCACACAGTCATTATTTGTCTCCTCCTACACATATATGCGCACACACATGCAACTATTCAACTATTTCCCTTTGGTCTGTCTTTGCAAGTGCTCCTGTTTAATATGCTCTACTAAACAAAGGGCCACCCACTCCAAGGCCCCACCCCACCTTTTGATAACAGAACCCTAGAAGAAACTTACAAGCTCCAGAATTTGTATTAAAATGGTCACAATCTTTTTTATTTAATGGTAAAGCATACAAAACCCGAAGCTTACCATTTCGATCCTCAGTTATCTAATAATTGGAAACCCATAACCACTATCCATCTCTAACACGTCTCTTCGTCCTTCCAAACTGATCTACTATCCTTCAAATGATAACTCTCGTTCCCCTCATCTACCCTGTGCCCCAGAAACCAATATTCTACTTCCTATCTCAATGAATTGAGCAAGTAGATATATACTTCATATATGTGAAATTATACAGTATTTGTTGTGAGTGTCTGGTTTTATTCATGTTGCATCAAGTGGCCAAAATGTATCTGTATTACCATACATCTGACACAGGGCTAATAGCCAAGATCTATAAAGCACTCACAGAATTCAATAATCACCTTCCCAAAACCTTGAAACCTCATTTAAAAATGGGATTAGGAGCTGTGCAGACACTTCTTCAAAGAAGACATACAGATGGCCAATAGGCATATGAAAAAAAAAAGTGCTCATCTTCATCAATTATCAGGGAAATGCAAATCAAAATAACAATAGATATCCCCTCACACCAGAGAGATTGTACTGTATCCAAAAGCCTGGAAGCAACCAACACTGGCACTGATTCCATGAAACAGAATCCATCATTTACTATTTTTTTTCTTTTTGGGTCACACCTGGCGATGCACAGGGGTTACTCCTGGCTCTGCACTCAGAAGTTACTCCTGGCGGTGCTCCAGGGACCATATGGGATGCTGGGAATCGAACCCAGGTTGGCCGAGTGCAAGGCAAACACCCTACCCGCTGTGCTATCTCTCCAGCCACCATCATTTACTTTTGAGGGGGTTCATCTTCTATGGAAAACAGTAAGGAAAATTCTCAAAAAATTAGAAATTGAATTACGGTATGAACGAGTGACTCCATTTCCTGGCATAATTTTGCCCCCATCACTAAAATTAAAATTAACTTGAAAGATGTATGCACACCTACATTTTTTATACCATATACAATAGCTATAGGATCTGGAAACAATTCATGTGCTCAGAGATAGATGAGTAGATAAAGAAGTTGTGATATTTATACATATTGGCATACTATGAATAGTTATAGTATGAATAGTTGAAACTATAAGAAATGACGAGTTTCTACATTTTAGTGCAACTTGGATGAAACTGGAGGTGTCATGTTAAATGAAATAAGTCAAAAAGGAAAAGACAAATGTAGTTGATATCACCCATAAAGTAAAAGTAAGTAAAGGCCCTCCCATTGATCATCCATTTGCTCGAGCGGGCCCAGTAACGTCTCCATTGGAGACTTTGTTGTTACTGTGTTTGGCATATCGAATACGTCACGGGGAGCTTGCCAGGCCCTGCCGTGCAGGCAAGATACTCTCGGTAGCTTGCCGGGCTCTCCGAGAGGGGCAGAGGAATCGAACTCGGGTCGGCCATGTTGGCTGCGTGCAAGGCAAACGCCCTACCGCTGTGCTATCGCTCTGAGGGAATGGAGAGCCTCCAATGAAAACAAATCCTTGAACAAGAAAACTGAATATACAAAGACAGGGAGCGGAGTAAGAAGGCTGGGAAAGAAGTGGAGGATTTTATGTGGCATAACAATTGAGGATGAATTTTGACATTGGTGTTTATGGAGTTGAGAACTCTGTGCACTAAAAGCATTAACATTAACGCTATTGCAAAAAAAATGGAGATTCTTAAAAAGCTTATCTGTGTTGGAGCATATTTACAAATTTCATTTTTTAAAGGATGAATAGTATAGTATTGCATGTTTATGCCACATTTTGGTTAACCATTTATACATCAAAAGACAGTTGAGGCCCTTCCATATTTTTGTTATTGTGACTAATACTGCTATAAATATTTTGTCTACAAATATCTTTTCAAGTCACTGCTTTCAATTCTTTTGTTTATAAATGCAAAATAAAATTTTTGGATCATGATAATTCTGTTTAAATTTTGGAGAAACCACTATGCCACAGAAAATGGATTTTATGTTTTCATTAAGTATAAATATTTCAATTCCTCCATTTTTTTGGTATTAACTAATTTATTTGCATAAAAATAATAACCATTTATAGTCTGGCAAGCTACCCATGACGCATTCAATATGCCAAACACAGTAACAACAAGTCTCACAATGGAGACGTTACTGGGCCTACTCAAGTAAATCGATGAACAACGAGAGGACAGTGACAGTAATGTATATATAATAATACCTATATTTGTGTGAAATAATATATCATTTTGATTTTGATTTGCATTTCCTTGTTATTTGTAATTTTAAACACTTTTTGGGTTGCATTATTTGATTTTGTGAGAGTGTTCTTATATTTCTAGTTATTACTCAACTAAGAGATATATAATTTGCAAACATCTCCCCTTATGTAGGTTGCCTGTCACTACCTTGTTTGTGTTGTTCAGTCTAGCAAAGATTTTAATTTTGGTGAAGTATAAACTTTTCTTTTACCATTGATGATGTTAGTACCATAATAACATTGGCCAAATCCAATGTAATGAACATTTCCCCCTATATTTTCTTCTAAGTGTTTTATTACTTCAGCCCATATGCTTATATCTTTGATTCATATTTTAGTTAATTTTTGTATATGGTGTTAAGAGTTTGTCTTCATTCTCTTACATGTAGGTATACAGTTTTCTCAGTACCATTTGTTGAAATAAAGTTTGTTTCCTGCTGAATAAGGTAGGAATCCCTGCTTAAAATAATTTGATCATCTATCTGGGGGTTTAATTTGGGGGAAACCTATTTGATTTAACTGGTCTGTTTGTCTTAGTTCCAGCACCAAAATTTTGTGATTAGTATAGCTTTTTTAGTAAGTTTTGAAATTAAGAGTATGAGAATCCCAACTTGGTCTTGCTTTTTAAGATTCTTTGGTTGTTTGTGATCTCTTAAATTCCATAAAAAAATTAAAATCCTTTTTCTATATCTGAAATAAATTGTTATTTTGATAAAGATTTTATTAAATCTATGGAACTTTTTTGTCACATCCCTTTATAAGTTAGAATGCTGTAGGTTGTCAGTCCATCTCCAAAATCCAGAAGGAGGGATGGCCTAGGTGGAGAGCGATCAGGTTTCCTTTGCTCTCCTTTTCTTGGCTCTTCCTTTGTGTTATTTGTTCCTATGCTCACTTCCCTTACAGTCATAAACCAGTGACCCACAACAGTGGGGACAACATACCTCCTAGAGAAAGTCAAAGAGAAAACATTTTCTCAAACCACAGGAGAAAAGTTCTTCCTTTCAATAAACCCAAATTGCATCCACTTAGATTATATCTAATTACTCATAATGATAAGGACAGACATTGATTTCCTTGATTCCCAAACAAAGTACAGGCAAAAAATATTATTACCAGAGGGAGCGATTGGGTTGCTTTTTGAAACTATATAGGAAATGGTAGAATATCTAATCAAAGTTAAATTTTTGTTTGAGAGAAAGGATAAAATGGATCTTAAGTAGGCAAATGGTAGTGTTTCCTAAATTTCTGCCATGGTGATCTTTAGAAGTAGAGCTGGAGTGTATAAATAAGAAAAAATTTATTCCTAATGTCTGGACCAAGTCCATGAAATATGGCTGGAGATTCCATACTGCTATGGAATCAAAGGGAATTTTATTTTTCATGGATCCTTGAGTGATACTTGGAAATAGCAATTTCACTTGAGCATGAGAAGTAGGTAGAGCAACATTATTTTACACTGAAAGAAATCTAGCTAATTTATAAGATGAAGCACAGATTTTGCATGTATCTTGGAGATGAGTCCTTTAGGCTATTGTCAGAATATGCACAACTGTGAACTGTCAGGCAATTTTTATTTCAAAGCAAGACTGAGAAGAGTGATATTACGTGTGTGTGGAAGAGGGGGTTATTAAATGTCAGTGGATTTATACATACTAATATATATATATATATATATATATATATATATATATATATATATGTATAGCACAGCGAGTAGGGCATTTGCCTTGCACACAGCCGACCTGGGTTCAATTCCTCCATTCCTCTCGGAGAGCCCAGGAAGCTACCGAGAGTATCCGGCCCGCACAGCAGAGCCTGTCAAGCTCCCAGTGGTGTATTTGATATGCCAAAAACAGTAACAACAAGTCTCACCATGGAGATGATACTGGTGCCTGCTTGAGCAAAGTGGTGAATAATGGGAGGACAGTGCTACAGTGCTACAGTGCCTGTAAAAATTAATGTTAAGAAATCCCTAAACATAGCAAACAAGTTCCAAAACCCTGACTTCAATTTTAAAAGGGGAAATGCTTATTGTGTCACAAATTTGAGAAATAATATTTTGCTCAATTCAGTATGATGAATTTGTGTGAATAGTAGTGAATTCCTAGTTTTTTCAAAACTACTTTCATTTTCACACTTGATTGTCTTTAAGTGTGTCATAACTAATGGAATCATTCTACCCATATAGTTTTTAAGAAACCACCATTCTGCAGATATTCAACCTCCCCGAGTATATCCCCACCTCAATTAGAAAGCTTCTTGAAAGTACCCGGAAGCAATGAAGGAAGAAGCAGTGGCTGCCCCTCTCACTTTGGAAAATTCAGAAAGTGAAAAACAGACACACCTAGTTGCGCCAAGTATTTGTAGTTACTTACGACAAATTAGACTATCTAAACTTTTGTGCATTGTGCCCTCTAATTTAATTCAGACCTAGGTACTCTGTCAGAAAATTAAAACTTCCAGAAAAGCAAGTAACTTTGACAATTCCAATCATGAGTCATCCTGAAAACTTATTTCACCAAGAGATCCAAGGAGAACCAGAGCATGGAGAGCCATTCTCATCTCCAGGCAGATAGTGTACCACTTATGTTTTCATTCAATGATTTCCTCACTTCCTGTAGAATTGGAGTTATTACTGCAGTCAAGAAAATTCAGTTTCCAGTAAGAAACTGAAGAAGGACTGAACCCCCTACATGCCAGATGTACAAGGTTTCAGCCACACTGCATCAGTAAAAGTACGAGTGATAAAGTTCTGCTTTCTAATTTTAGCAGAGGAAAATTGAGCTTTCCAATTTTCCTATTCATCTAGTGATCACACACCTTTTGAACCTCATATTTTAAAGGAAACTTCCAGGAATATTAATACAGTCAAAGATCCAAAGGCTTACTTCGAAGAAATAGATGTTTTAGAAATAGTATCCCCCATGCTATAATAATCACTCAAATCCCTGTAATTCTGGTGTTATAAAACCATACAAAGCTTAAATAACACAATCTCTCAAGAAATGAACACCTTTTTCAAGGTATTTATATTGAGAAGAACATCCATAGTCAGAAATTTTCAGTCTGAAGTTTTTTGAGTAAATAAAATGCCATATGTACATATCTGAAAGATTTTATCATTACGGCCATCAAGGTTCTTGAAAGTGTTGTCAAACTGTAGAAAGTCTACAATTTTGTGTTTGTCAGAAAGATTTTAGGTTTTTGCAAGAGATAATGAAATCATGCAGTTTGTTGCAACGTGGTTTGAACTGTAAGATATTGTGTTGTCGTGCTAGGGGAAAAGGAAGCTCAGATAGAGAAGAGAGCACCAAATAAAGGGTGTTGTGAGGATCCTCCCAGAGTGGGAGAAGCATGCTGAAAGTAGTCTATAGACCAAACATGATTGCCACTCAATGCCTCTCTTGCAAAACACAGTACCCAAAAGAAGAGAGAGAACAAGGGGGAATGCCCTGCCACAGAGGCAGGGTGGGACAGGGGGGTGGGGGGTGGGAGGGATGCTGGGACCCGTGGTGGTGGAAGATGGGCACTGGTGGAGGGATGGCTACTTGATCATTGTATAACTGAGACCCAAGCACGAAAATTTATAAGTCTATAACTGTACCTCATGGTGTGTCACTAAATAAATAAATAAATAAATAAAATTAAAAAAATAAAATTATTATTTGCTGAAGATTCCTAGACGAGAGTTTGACCTAGGGGTCAAACTACCAGTTGGAAAAAAAAAGATATTGTGTTGACTGTTGATGGGAATGCCCGCTAGCCCAACCTTTCTGGAAAATAATATGAACAGTCCTTCAAAAACTAGAAATTGAGCTTCCATATGACCCCACAATACCACTTCTGGGAATATATCCTGAGGATGCAAAAAAGCACAGTAGAAATGGCATCTGTACCTATATGTTCATTGCCGCACTGTTCACCATAGCCAAAATCTGGAAACAACCCAAGAGCCCTAGAACAGATGACTGGTTAAAGAAACTTTTGTACATCTACATAATGGAATACTATGCAGCTGTCAGGAGGGATGAAGTCATGAACTTTGCTTATAAATGGATAGACATGGAGAGTATCATGCTAAGTGAAATGAGTCAGAAAGAGAGGGACAGATATAGAAGGACTGCACTCATTTGTAGAGTATAAAACAACATAACATGAGGCTGACACCTAAGGACAGTAGATACATGGGACAGATAGATTGCTCTATAGCTGGAAATCTGCCTCATAAGCAAAAGGGAGAAGGCAGGCAGCTGGAATAGAGAAGGAATCACTAAGAAAAAGATAGCTGGAGGAATCGGTCAGGATGGGAGATGTGTGCAGAAAGTAGATAAAGGACCAAATATGATAACCTCTCAGGATCTGTATTGCAAACCATAATACCCAAAAGTAGAGAGAGAGTATGGGGAATATTGTCTGCCATGGAGTCAGGAGGAGGGTGGGAAAAGGGGGGTGTACCAGGGATATTGGTGGTGGGGAATGTGCACTGGTGGAGGGATGGGTGTTTGATCATTATGTGATTGTAACCCAAACATGAAAGCTTTTATAACTATCTCACGGTGATTCAATGAAATTAAAAAAAAAAAAAGATATTGTGTTGAGTGAAGTAAGCCAGAAGAAGGACAGGGTAATCTCATTTATCTGTGATATATAGAATACTGGGCTGGAGCGATAGCACAGCGGGTAGGGCGTTCGCCTTACAAGCGGCCAACATGGCCGACCCGAGTTCGATTCCTCCGCCCCTCTCGGAGAGCCCGGCAAGCTACCGAGAGTATTCGATATGCCAGACACAGTAACAACAAAGTCTCCAATGGAGACGTTACTGGGCCCGCTCGAGCAAATCGACGATCAACGGGAGGGCCTTACCTTTACCTTTTATATAGAATACTGGATGAGGAAATGTACTGTAGTAGAGGGTGATGCCTATATTACCCTTGACCTCAGTGTTTAGAGAGTAGAATGACAGAGAAAGAAAAAAAAATCAAGGGGGGAAGAAGAGAACTGGAAGTAGTAGATGAACAGGCATCAGGGCTTCACTATACTGGTAATATGGGTGAGTGGTAAAGCTATATAACCAAAACACAAACTCAACAAAACTGAATACGAATTCCACTATGATGTTGTATGGCTGCCATGCTCCAGCTAACATGCAGGTTAAAAAGGGAAGGAGAAAATATTTTTTCCTTTTCTTAGGAATTCTGTCCAGAAGGCAAGCACTCCCTCTTAGAATACACTGGCCAAATTTCAATTATATACTTTATATATATATATATATTTAAAGGGATATTAAGAAATGTAGACATTATTAGTGGTAGTAGACTCTGACATAAAAATGAAAAGTTTTGTTCATATAAAAGAAAGTAAGAATTGATTTTGTAGGAATACTGTCAATGTCTATTACACCACAAGCCTTCTGTACACTAAAATAAATTCAATAGCTACAATTATTAAAGTATTTTCAGACCTTTTCAAAAATAAATAGCATCTAAAACAACAATCCAGTGAATGAAAGCCCAAAAGTATGCAAGAATTTAGCATATGATCAAAGAGACAAGTGAAAATAAAATTCTGGGTTGGAGAATTTCTTTTAAGTATGCCGTCAATGTCAGAAATAATTAAATGTTGATAGATCTGATGATAGTAAAAACATAATGCAAATTTTCTATGCACTAAAAAATAAGCATTATATAGAACCAAGCAATATTAAAATCAGAACAAAAATTTGTTATATGGAATAGAAAAAGGGAGTACTAATATTAATACTTAGAATTCTTAAAAATTACTGAGAGTATCCCTAAAAATGGAATAACAAGGACTAGACTTTCCTCCAAGATGCACTGTAGCACTGTCCTCACGTTGTTCATCGATTTGCTTGAGCGGGCCCAGTAACGTCTCCCTTGTGAGACTTGTTACTGTGTTTGGCATATTAAATATGCTGGGGTGCCGCGCACAGGACAATGCCCTACCGCTGGTAGCACTGACCTGGATTCAATTCCTCTACCCCTCTCGGAGAGCCAGGCAAACTACTGAGAGTATCTCGCCCTCACGGCAAAGCCTGGCAAGCTACGCATGACGTATTCAATGTGCCAAACACAGTAACAAGTCTCACAAGAGAGACGTTACCGGGCCCGCTCAAGCAAATTGATGAACCCTCCAAGATGAAACAAGTAAAAACCTGGGGAAATGTATAAAATAATAGTTTTCAAGACATTGGACTTCTGAGAACAAAAAAAAATACAGGAAGTAATAAAAGAGACAGTGATGCAGTAAATAATCAAGGTGAGCCCTAATGCCTCAGATTACTCCCGGAATGAAATCTGCAGCAGATTCTTCATGGGGACCCAAGAGGTGACCTGCAGATCTGGGGCCAATAGACACTGAAAGACAAAAGCAAACAAGGGAGCTAAAGTTCGCAGTGCAGAGGACCAGAGAAAATAGTCCTCCAGAGATAAATAGAATTTCCCTTGTGATGTAGAATAATGTTAACCCACATATTTGAGAAAACTATCAAGACACGAGAAAGAATCACACAAAAGGGGGGCTGGAGCAATAGCACAGCGGGTAGGGCGTTTGCCTTGCACGCAGCTGACCTAGGTTTGATTCCAAGCATCCCATATGGTCCCCCTAGCACTGTCAGGAGTAATTCCTGAGTGCATGAACCAGGAGTAACTCCTGTGCATCGCTGGGTGTGACCCCCCCCAAAAAAGAATCACACAAAAGGATTCAGGAAACAGTACTCAGAGCTTACAGAGACAATAGTGCTCTTTCTTGCCAGTTATACTTGAACAAAATCTATTAATTCATGGTAGAATTTCACCAAAGGGTCTTATCTTGGTAGTGATTAACAAACAGCTCTAGAATAAATGATGATGTGACCCTGCCTAACAAATCTTAAAACAAAGACCCAAAAGGATCTAACTATGCCAGTTAATTAAATCTTTTTTAAAAAAATTAATAGGAATATAAAAATGGACAACATGCAATAAATGCTCGAGCTCATAAAGTAAAGGCCCTCCCGTTGATCATCGATTTGCTCGAGCGGGCCCAGTAACGTCTCCATTGGAGACTTTGTTGTTACTGTGTTTGGCATATCTAATACGTCACGGGGAGCTTGCCAGGCTCTGCCGTGCGGGCGAGATACTCTCGACTGGAGCGATAGCACAGCGGGTAGGGCGTTTGCCCTGCGTGCAGCCAACATGCAATAAATTAAAATATTAATATTCCTAGCATCTAGTAAAATGACTAGACATGTAAAGAAGCAGGGAAAGATGTATTTTGGGGGGTTGGGGAGTATAAAATATATCAAAAGCAACACAGAATGTACACAAAATTACATATTAGCTGACAATTACCTGAAAATATCACAAATTTATTCCATGCATTCAAAAAGTCAGGTGAGACAATGTTAAAGAAAGTCATGGATTTTTTTCTAACTTTCGAAAATCAAAAGTCTAGAGATGAACTGTCTGAGACAGAAAACACACTATATGTAACCAAAGGCTGATTAGACATAGCAGAAGAAAGTGTTAAAACCATGAAGACATGGGTCTGAAGCGATAGTACAGCAGGTAGGGTGTTTGCCTTTCACCCGGCCGACCCAGGTTCAATTCCCACCATCCCATATGGTCCCCCAAGCACTGCCAGGAGTAATTCCTGAGTGCACGAGCCAGGAGCAATGCCGGGTATAACCCAAAAAGCAAAAAATAATAAATAAGTAAACATGAAGGCATGATCCAAAATGCAAATTCTGTCCACCAATGCAAAACTCAAGCATGAGAAAGAAAGCCACATTGACATGGCATAATAAAATTACCCAAGACAGTCCCAAGTCGCATGGCACAATACATGTCATACCATGACACCGAACCCTATGTCAAGTTGTTTCATTCCAAGTGCCCCAGAGAGGGGCAGGTGACACCACCCCCTCACCCCAAGGGACCCAGCCCCAGCAGTCAAAATCCTTCAGAACTCAACTGCTGCCATGCTCACGGCCACTCTCCACATACTAGGGCCAAGCCTCAGCCTGAAGTGAACTTACTCTGGGACTGCAACAACTCATACCTTACACCACCCATATTCCATGAGTACCACACCACATCTGATGAGGCTCAAGTTGAAGACAACCAATCTTAGAAGGAAATATTTTTCTACAGATATAACACAGAGAATAGGGCATTTGCCTTGCACGTGGCCGACCCAGATTTGATTCCTCTGCCCCTCTCGGACAGCCTGGCGAGCTACTAAGAGTATTTCTCCCCCACGGCAAATCCTGGCAAGCTAGCCATGACGTATTCTATATGTCAACAACAGTAACAACAAGTCTCACAATGGAGACGTTATTGAACCCATTCGAGCAAATCGATGAACAACGGGAGGACAGTGACAGTCACAGTGATAGATAATAGATAGATAGATAGATAGATCTACAGATATATATACATATATATATATATATATATATACAAGGTTCAACCTTTAACAACATGTGAGTGATCTCTTATAAAAGGGTTAAAGGCCCCTGTGTGAAACACAATAATCTTCACACTCTTTCCTCTAAGGAAACTTTTTTGTAGCATTTTCAGCAGCTTTTCATAACAAACAATACAAAATAAATTATTTTGGTTCTGCTTTGGGGCAGGGGTTGGGATTCAGGATGGAAACATCCAAAATATGGTGGTGGGATGGAGCAATGGTGGTGGGATTAGTGTTTGCATAGTAAATGTAATCAAATGTTGTGAAGTACTTTATAAAATAAATTTTTTTAAAAATTAAATCACTTGATCACTTGACTTCCCATTAATCATCGATTTGCTCGAGCAGGCTCCAGTAACGTCTCTATTCGTCTTTGTTGCATGCTAGTGTAGCCCAATGAAGTCTGTTCATTCTAGGAACACAAAGAGCCTCAAACCGATCGTTCAGGGTCTTGACGAAGAAGTCTGACCGTCTCTTAGGTGGGCGGCCATGCAATCTTTTAACGCCCCGTGGAATCCAGTCAGTAACGGCTCTAGTCCAGTGGTCGTCTCCAAATCTCAGTACGTGTCCAGCCCGTCTGATTTTCGATGCCTTGGCAAACGAGACAGCGTCCCTGATTCTTGACCATCAATGGAGGTCGGAACTCTGGATTCTTACTCTCATTTGAGTAAAATGTGATACTTCAAGCATAGCTCTTTTGATTCCTCTTTGGGAGACCCGAATAGCGTTCTCATCCAGTTTGCGTAGGACCCAGGTCTCTGAGGTGTACGTTAATGCAGGAAGAACAGTGGCCGGAGCCGGAGGTTCTTTGTCTTCTTAGTTATTTCTTGGATGCTCTTGAAGGCTGCTCTCTTCCTCCTGTGCAACTCAGGTGCCAGGTCATTTGTCCTGTTGAGTTCTCGACCTAGGTACACATAATTGTTGCATTCGGAGATGTTTGTCCTGTTGAGAGTGAATGGCCAAGCCTCAGCCTGAAGTGAACTTACTCTGGGACTGCAACAACTCATACCTTACACCACCCATATTCCATGAGTACCACACCACATCTGATGAGGCTCAAGTTGAAGACAACCAATCTTAGAAGGAAATATTTTTCTACAGATATAACACAGAGAATAGGGCATTTGCCTCCAGTGACTCTGCCAGCGCAGGCAGAGAGCTCTCCTATCAGAGGGTCACCACCATTTGTCCCCACCATCACTACTGTCCTTCTCAACTGCAGTCATGGTGAAAGGAAAGAACAAAGAATAGGTCTCCCCAGGAGAAAGGGCCATATGCACACCATTTCACAAGAGTAGGAAGAGATGCTTTGCTGCACTCCTGCCAAACTGTAGGGTCAAAAAACAACCAGTAAATACTTTGATGGGTATTTTTCTTGACCTTCAATCTCACAGGGGTTTCAGGTTCAGAGCAGAGATCCAAAGCAAAACATTAAAAGATTTGCTTTATTTTTTACCCTTTTGTTAAACATTTTAGTGAACCAAAACTTGAGCAAAGAACTTGGGCTGGAACAGGTACAGCAGGTAGGGTGTTTGCCTTGTATGCGGCTGACCTCAGTTCAATCCCCGGCATCCCATACGGTCCTCCAAGTAGCACCAGAAGTAATCCCTGAGCATCACCTGGTGTGACTCAAAAGGCAAAAAAAAAAAAAAGAAAGAGAAGAAAAAAGAACTCTATTGGGACCTCAACATGAGTAAAATCAGATATGTCCCCTCCCTTCATGCGGCTTGTTGTTGAATACAAGAGAAACCCAAGCACTGATGTTTTGGTTCTGTGATTGTTTAGATGCTTACACTGCACATACCATTCATATCCTGATTTATTGAAATAAAAAGTTAAATTGTGAAACAAAGAAACATGAGAATCAAACTATTGCACAAGATGCTATCAAATGGCCACAGTGATAGATACTATTAATATGTTCATAATAATATTGAGGCTGGTGGGATAGGACCAGGATCAGTATTGTGTGCAGGTAAAATATGAGCATTTTATAGTGCATGTTCATAATATTTATGCAGGTATACTAGCATGTGTGGGCTGGAGCTATAGCACAGTGCTAGGGCATTTGCCTTGCACGCAGCCGACCCGGCCAACCCGGGTTCGATTCCTCCGCCCCTCTTAGAGAGCCTGGCAAGCTACCGAGAGTATCTCTCCCGCACTGCAAAGCCTGGCAAGCTAACCCTGATATATTCGATATGCTGACATATTCTATATGCCAAACACAGTAACAACAAGTCTCACAGTGGAGACGTTCCTGGGCCCACTCAAACAAATCGATGAACAATGGGAGGACAGTGACAGTGACAGTAACTAGCATGTGTGACCCATCAAAACCTAGTTGACTTCAATTTGGCATTAATAGGACAGTTTAATTTTTTAAAATGGTGTTTTTGTTGCTTGTTTGGGAGCCAACTCAGTGGTGCTTACTCCTGGCTCTGTGCTGAGGGATCAGTTTTGGCAGGAGTCAAGAGACCATAAGAGATGCGAGGGTTGAACCCTGGTCAGCTGCGTGCATACAAAGTACCTGACCTGTTGTACTCTCTTCCATGACCTTAATTAGAAACAGGTGGCCAGAAGACCTAACACTGCTCTCACTCTATTAGCTATAGAGTCATGGGCTTTGAATATCCACTTATCTATGAAATATAAATAATAATTCTCTCACTTCCCCCTGACAAATTGATTGAAGAAATAAATGGTTTGCACATATGAAAGCACCCATAAACTCTATATGGTGACATAAGTATTCATTTTTATATCTCCCAAGGTTGTTTATATGCATCGACTTTGTACCTAGATGGTGAGCTAGGTATGGGAAGGACATGTGGTGGTGATAAATTAAACTTTCGTCTTCCAGATTTTTCGCTGATATCAGCCTGGTACCCTTTAAGATAAATATGTTTTGCCCTTGTGTAGCTCCTAAAATCAGTATTTTAAGGGGAATGTCTTGACTTTATGGTGTGGAAAGAAACCAAAGAAGAAGAACTCAGGCTCAGTGTAGCCAGGGGACTTTAATTCCTGGTGTCCCCATTGCAGCTTCACTACCTGCTCAGATGGCAAGTGTGACAATCTTTGGAGCTCTGGAGAACAGCCAGAGAGGAGATGCAGGAGCAGAAAGAATCCTGAACTCCAGGCGGGTCCCAGCTGGGAAATAAAATGGGTCAAACCAAAAACACCATTCACTCAAATCAAAGGATAACTCTCAGGAGGGGAGTCCCCAGGAACAGTGTGGATGCTGGCCAAAGAGAAAATGGAGAGGATTATAGACCTCCAGAAAGCAACCCCAAAAACAACAGCCCGGCCATTTTCCCCAATGAGAAGGAGGTAGTGGGCCTGCCTTTATGCATTCAAGTTGTGGCACGCATTGTCATTCATGCATTTTACAGGGCAATGACAACTCATCACATAACACATCTTACAGGACCAAGCCAGTCAATGCTTTTTATTGTATAAATTTAGTTGAATCAAAAAACTATAAGGTCGACAAAGCCATACCCAAAGTTGGGGAGATAGCTCAAGAGATAGAGCACAGTGGCTGGAGTAATAGCACAGCGGATAGGGCATTTACCTTGCACGAAGACAACCCGGGTTCAATTCCCAGCATCCCATCTGGTCCCCTGAGCACTGCCAGGAGTAATTCCTGAGTGCAGAGCCAGGAGTAAACCTTGTGCATCACTGGATGTGACCCAAAAAGAAAAGAGAGAGAGAGAGAGAGAGAGAGAGAGAGAGAGAGAGAGAGAGAGAGAAAACATGCCCTTCATGTGTGAGGTCCTGAATTTGAATCCCCAAACCACATCTCACCCCACACACAAGCTCTTCTGGGTATAAACTTGATGGCCAGTAATCACCAAGCATGGCTGGGGGTAATCCCTACTTCAAAAAAAAAGAAAGAAAAAATATAACTTTTTTCTTTTCAGTTTGTTTTTGTTTGGGGGCCACACTGGCAAAGCTCAGGGCTTACTACTGAAGAGACTTGGCAGACAATATGTGGTGCTAAGGATCAAACTTGGGTTGGCCGGATGCAAGGCAAAAACCCTACCTACTGTACTATCACTCTAGTTCATGAATAACTTTTTGCTGAGCACATGCAAGGAGCACTGAACTCTGTAGATGTGTTCAAGAGGCAGCTACCAAGCAAGAGGCAACTGTCCCTATTTAGTTGGTGGGGGAAGACCAGCTACTCTGCAATCTGATTTTATCTTTGATCCACATCAACCCCATTATTGGAGCAACAGTTGGAGAACTACTTTGGGTTTTTTGTTTGTTTGGTTGGTTGGTTGGTTGGTTGGTTTTTTTTTCTTTTTTGGGTCACACCTGGCGATGCACAGAGGTTACTCCTGGTTCTCCACTCAGGAATCACTCCTAGCAGTGCTCAGGGGACCATATGGGATGCTGGGAATCGAACCCAGGTTGGCCGCATGCAAGGCAAGCGCCCTACCTACTGTGCTATTGCTCCAGCCCCTGGAGAACTCCTTTGAAGTCAAAATATCTAAAAGCATCAAGAGCTCTCCTCAACCATCTAGAATTTCTTTTCTCTTTCTGATTGAACATGACCTGATTTCACAAATGAGAAAACCAAAAGACATACAGCTAAGTGATGGACCTAGGGTTCAATCCAAATGGTATGCATACCAAAGTTATGGCCACCAAAGCATTTGGGTCTTGGACAGAAGAGGACCCAGGAAATAGGCCACTGAGTCATGGCTTATGACCTAAGAACTCCATCCAAATCACTCTGAACACACAGAAGCAGCAGAACTCTGTGTGTAGGTGAAACTAGGCACCTGGTTCTGACTTAGTGAGAACCAGGAGACTCCCGATTCTGGGAAGGGTCTGCTCTAGATCTACTCTCGTGACCTGTTAACTCCATTTAAGCATTCTTTCTTCTTGAATATTTGCTTCTTAAATATCTCCAGGTTAGGAACATCTAAAACTGAGCTCCAGGAGGTATCCCAACATCTAAAACAAATTATTGCAAGACAGTGGCATGTAATATTTCAGTGGGTGACCCTAGTTGGTCACTGCTGGGACTGGAGGTTGAGCAGAAACATTCTAACTACATGTTGTTAACCAAAGAGCTTGAAGATGTGCAACAAAGGAAAAGGAAACAGGTATTCTCTGGGCAAAGGCAGTAAACGTTTGCCATCCTGACTGATAACAAGACACTCAGTCTCACACCTCTCAGTTTGTAATAAGAGAACCCAGGTCTCCAACTACAAATCAAGTAAACCATGAACAATAAACATCCCCCGTTTGCTTCTGGCGAGGATGGTTTTAGGCTTTTTTTTTCAACACAGATGATTCTTTTTCTTTCCCTACCTCTCAAATAATAATGTAAGAATATGGATTCTTAGTCATGAGATTAGAGGAGAGCAGGTTTAGAAGTCACTCCTACAATCTGGAGTGAGTGAACAGTGGCCATTTTTTAATTGAATCACCATGAGATAGTTTCAAGCTTTCATGTTTGATTTTCAATCTTATAATGATTAAACACCATCCCTCCATCAGTGCACATTCTCCACCACCAATGTCCCCACTATTCCCCCCAAACCCCTCCCCCTGCCTCCATGGCAGACAATTTCCCCCGTACTCTCTCTCTACTTTGGGGCACTATGGTCTACAATACAGATTCTGAGAAGTTATGATGTTTGGTCCTTTATCTACTTTCAGCACACATCTTCCATCCCGAGCGATCCCTCCAACCAACATTGACTTAGTGATCTCATCTCTATTCCAGCTTCCTTCTTCCCCAGCTTATGAGGCAGGCTTCCAACCATGGAGCAATCTTCCTGACCCTTGTCTCTCTTGTCCTTGGTTGTTAGTCTCACATTATGATATTTTATATTCCACAAATGAGTACAGTCCTTCTATGTCTGTACCTCTCAAACCTGGCAGGTTTCCAAATGTTACCTGCTCACACAGCAGAGTCTGGCAAACTCCCCATGATGTACCCAATATGCCAAATACCAGTAACAATGATGGGTCTTATTCTCCTAACCCTGAAAGAGCCTTGAACATCACTTAATCACTTCCCATTAGTCATCAATTTGCTCAAGCGGGCGCCAGTAACGTCTCCATTTGTCTCTGTCACGTGCTAGTGTAGCCCAATGGCATCTGTTCGCTCTGGGAACATGAAGAGCCTCAAACGGATCGTTCATGATCTTGATGAAGAACTCTGACCATCTGGTAGGTGGGCGGCCACGCGGTCTTTTGACATCCCGTGGGATCCAGTCAGTAACAGCTCTAGTCCAACGGTCGTCTTTAAATCTCGTTACGTGACCAGCCCATCTGATTTTCGACACCTTGGCAAATGAGGCAGCGTCCCTGATTCTTGATCGTCGACAGATGTCAGAACTCCGGATTCTTTCTCTCATTTGAGTGAAACGTGATATTCCAAGCATAGCTCTTTCGATTCCTCTTTGGGAGACCTGAATAGCATTCTCATCCTGTTTACGTAGGGCCCAGGTCTCTGAGGCATATGTTAATGCAGGAAGAACAGTGGAATCAAAGAGATGTGCCCGGAGCCAGAGGTTCTTTGTCCTCTTAGCTATTTCTTCGACGTTCTTGAAAGCGTTCCAAGCCGCTCTCTTCCTCCTGTGCAGCTCGGGTGCCAGGTCGTTTGTCATGTTGACTTCTCGACCTAGGTACACATAGCTGTTGCATTCGGAGATGGTCGTTTCGTTGAGAGTGAATGGGACATCAGGAATGAGGCTGTTTCTCATAAATATTGTCTTTGTAAGATTCAGCTGTAGTCCTACCTTTCCACACTCATGGTCAAAGTCGGCCAGTATTTGTGCCGCTTGGCTGATGTTTGGTGTTATTAAAACAATGTCATCAGCAAAGCGGAGGTGGTGTAGTTGCCGACCATCTATCTTCACTCCCATTCCTTCCCATTCCAGTCGTCGCATGATGTTCTCGAGGGTGGCACTGAAGAGTTTCAGTGAAATGGTATCACCCTGCCGAACTCCTCTCTCGACATCAATGATTACTTCTTTGTAGAATGGTGAGATCCTGGTAGTGAATCCGCAATACAGCTCACAGAGGATCCTGATGTATTGGGCTTGAATGCCCTGATTGGCTAGGGCTTCAATGACTGCTTCCGTCTCAACAGAATCAAAGGCCTTCTTTAAGTCAATGAACGTTAAACAGAGTGGCATCTTGAACTCCCGAGAAACCTCAATGAGCTTGGTTATTGTGTGGATATGTTCGATGGTGCTGAATCCTTTGCGGAATCCGGCTTGCTCGCATGGTTGTCCTTCATCTAGTGTTCTGCCAATCCTATTTAGGATAATTCGAGTGAACAACTTGTAGATGACAGACAATAGGCAGATAGGGCGATAGTTGCCAATGTCATGGATGTCTCCCTTCTTGAACAGTAGTATGGTCCTGCTGGTTTTCCATTGGGACGGAACCTTGCATTCAGACAGGTAGTGTGTGAAGAGCCGAGCCAGTGTATTGATGAGCACTGACGGCAGGTTCTTCAGGTGTTCAGGTCTGATCTTGTCTGGGCCGGGTGCTCTTTGTTTCTTTACTGACGAAATGGCGTTTCGGATTTCGGAAGGGAGAACGTTGGGAACGACATATCCATCCTGTGGAATTTGGTATGTCGGCAAGTGGACATGGCTATCAAAGAGATTTGAGTAGAAGTCATGGATAATCTTCTCCATTGCCGTTCTGGAGGATGTGATGGATCCATCAGGACGTTGGAGGGCAGTCATCTTGGTCTTGTAGTTGGCGAAGGGCAGGCGGGCGTTACGAATACTTTTCCCAGCTTCTGCCGCATCTACCAGCACTTCTGCTCTTCTCTCTTTGAGGTCTTCCTTGATCGCATCTCTACACTGCTTTGCGAGTTCGGACATTAACTTGCGGTTGCCTGAGGCATGTGCCAAACCACATTGGCGAATAAGCTCAAGAGTTTTCGAAGATGGGCATTTTTTTGTGGCTATCTCTCTCTTGGCGTTCCTTGCACAATCATGGAGGTGCTGAACCAGTCGATCATATTCCTCGTCAATGTTGTCAACAATGGCATCTTCCCATGTTGCCGCAATAGTGCCAAGGAGCTCCCAGTTGGTGGTCGTTCTGGGAGTTCCCTTTTTAAACTTTGCAGCCCTTTCTCCCCGCTCTGTGAAGTAGAATTTTGCACAAAGGAGACGGTGGTCCGATCCCGTTTGGAATTTTGGGACAACAGTGACATCGGTCAGGCAAAACCGTCGATTGAATATGATGTGGTCTATTTCGTTGTGGAGCCATCCACTGGGACACTCCCATGTCCAATGTTTAGATTCTGCCTTCTGGAACTGTGAGTTACCATGAATGGTCTTGGTCGACATGATGAACTCAGACAGTCTCTCACCCTGTTCGTTCCATTCTAGGCCATGGGTCCCGATGTGAAGTTCTTCAGCTGATCTTCTCGGTCCTATCTTGGCATTAAAATCACCCACAATGATCTTGTAGAAGGTGTGGTCTTCTTTATAGAACTTCTCCAGCTCCATGTAGAACTTCTCAATTTCTCTTTCATCATAATGAGATGTTGGTGCTTACAACGAAGATAGAAACTGCTGGCAGTGAGCCAAATCTATTCAAATGTAAACGTCCAATTCGGGTTGTTAGGCATTCAAATGAATCAATGCTCATGGCCAAGTTTGTGTTGACAAGGACACCGACGCCTCCGACACCTCTTTTATCACATGTTCCGAGGAACAATTCTGCTCCAGTGTCGAAAACGGCATGGTGAGATTCATGCCTTCTTGTCTCGGTCAGACCAATGATGTCGTACTTGATCATTCGCGCTTGTACCATCAGGTCCTCGATGGATGCATCTGATGCTAGCGTACATGCATTGAAAGTACAGACGATCATTTTTGTCTTCCTTCGTTGTGGCAGCCTAGTTCGGCCTTGAGATTTTATTGGCCTCTCCTTTCTCATCCTTCTCAGTGCTGCCATGTCGGTGAAGCCCTCAGGGTCAGGTGGATGAGACCAGTTGTAATTACTGGTTTTGGCATATTGAAAAAAAATCTCAAGCCTTGAACATGGCACTTTTTAAATCTCAGGGCTAGGACGAAGGAGACGTTACTGGGGCCTGCTCGAGGCAATCGACGAACAACAGCATGATCATGATCGTGATCATAATATCTCATTCTGACTCATTTCACTTACCATGATACTCTCCATGTCCATTCACTTATAAGCAAATTTCATGACTTCATCTTTTCTAACAGCTGCATAGTATTCCATTGTGTAGATGTACCAAAGTTTCTTTAACCAGTCTTCTGTTCTCAGGCACCCGTTTTTTTTCCAGATTTTGGTTATTGTGAACAGTGCTGCAATGAACATATAGGTGCAGATGTAATTTCTAGACAGTCACCATTTTTATTTTTTATTTATTTAAAAATTTTATTTGGGACACCATGCATAGTCAGGTCCCAAAACAAACAGAAGATGTGGATTTTCATGGTCACAGAGATAATTCAAGTGATAGATCACATATCTTGTTTGCCAAAGCACCATGGGTGGTCCCTGAGCACCACTAGGGAGGCCCCTGTGCCCCCCTCCCACAATGTGGAAGGCCCCAAAAAACAAAAGTAGATTTTAAATATATATATGTATATATATATATATATATATATGATCTACAGAACTGAGCATAATTCGGGGTGGGAGTGGATGGGAGAAATCTTTGGGACATCAGTGGAAAGATGCAGGTATTTTGGTGATAGATGAAGTGTTGGGATGATATATGCATGAAATTATCATTAATTATATTATTAATTGGGCTGGAGTGATAGTACAGCAGGTAGGGCATTTGCCTGGGTTCGATTCCCAGCATCCCATATGGTCCCCTGAGTACCGCCAGGAGAAATTCCTGAGTGTATGATCCAGGAGTAACCCCTATGCATCGCCAGGTATGACCCAAAAAGCAAAAAAAAATTAATTATATTATTAATTTATGAGAATGCTATTTGGGTCTCCCAAAGAGGAATCAAAAGAGCTATGCTTGGAGTATCACGCTTCTCTCAAGTGAAGAAGGAATCCGGGAGTTTTGACCTCCGTCAACGATCGAGGATTAGGGACGCTGCCTCATTTGCCAAGGTGTTGAAAATCAGATGGGCCAGACATGTAATGCGATTTGGAGATGACCACTGGACTAAAGCCATTTCCGACTGGATTCCACGGGATATCAAAAGAAGGCCTGGCTGTCCTATGAGATGGTTGGACTTCTTCATCAAGACCCTGAGCAAAGGGTTTGATGCTCTTTGTGTTCCTGGAGTGAGCAGATGCCAATGGGCTATACTAGCACGCGACAGGGATGAATGGAGATGTTACTGGAGCCTGCTTGAGCAAATCAATGAGCAACGGGATGACAAGTGATACAAGTGATATTTTTAACTATTAGTATCTCAATAAGAATGGGAAGAGGGGACATAAAGACTTCCTTGAGACTTTTCCCCTGTTTCTTTCAGCCTCTTGCTAAGTTTCATAAAACTTATTTCAATTCCAATCATTTGGGTTTTGTTTTGTTTTGTGGCCACTATCAGCAGTACTCAAGGCTTACTCCTGGCTCTGTGCTCAGGGGTCAATTCAGGAAGTGCTTGGGAGACCATACGCAGTTCCAGGGATCAAACTGGCATTGGCTGCATGCATGGCAGACCTACCTTTACTCTTGTACAATCTCTATAGATTCTAAGTTCTAGTTTTTCTATGCACTGCTTAGTCTTGTAATGCATTCAGAATATAAATTAAGACTGTAAGCTTTTATGTATATAATTTTTCTCACTGTATTCCTGATAAATAATGATTAACTCTTCAGGACATTTACTTGCTGTATCTTCAGGAAGCTTATCTGTTCTGTATCTGTATTCTTCCCACTCTCCCTCTTCTTTGAGGTCAAATATAATAAATGTCCAAAGTCACTAGTCAGCAAATAAAATTGTTGTTATTTATCTAAATAGCAACTGTTTAATGCCAGAATCTATGTGAAACCGAGTGGTTAGCTGCTTGATCTTATTAAGTGAAAAAAGAAAGGATATTGAAAGCATCATACACACACAAATAAGGAATTATTAAGTCTCATTTATAATACAATGAAATCTACACAATCCAGCTGAAAAACATTTGCCCTTGGATGGCTGCCTTATTGAGAGCAGATGTAGCCTTCAAAGAATTTTAGACAATGGGTGAAGAGTTTTCTAAATATAATTTAAATATGTATTTATTTTATATTTGTTTTTCAATAGTCCAGTGGCAGAGATCCATTTTTTTAAATATGGGACTCAATATCCCTATGATTGCCTTGATCAGTCTAATAAGCTTCAATTGCAATTTTCTGTATCACAAAACTGGATGACTTTGGCAAGAAATAAATAAAACTTTGATTTTTCTCTTCATCTACTCATCAAGGTTATTGTTTGTCATTTGTTTGTTACTTGATTCTTCTAGTTCAAACTCTTCTTTTCATAATTTTTGCTTTATTTTATTAAAGTATCATGATTTACAAAGTTATTTGTGGCTGAGTTTGAAACATGCAGTGTTCCAGCATCACCACCAATGTCCCCATTCCTCCATCAAAGTTCTCAGGTTCCCTTCTCCTCCCCTCCACCCTCCACCCCCACCCCCACCCCCAGCCTGCCATTTTGACAGGCACATTTTTTTAGTTTGGTTGTTAAAGTTTGGAATTCATGCTTTCAGTCTTGTTGACTCTGTGGTTTGGATATTTAGTTGTACATCCATTCCTTTATGCCACTGATGCACCTGATCCCCTTGACTTTTGCCCTCCCCTCCCCCACCCAACTCTGCCCCATTGTTTCCCATCTGTCTTTCCTCTTCTCTTCCTTTTATAAGGAGAAGGAAAGCTTTCTCCTCCTGACAATTTAAAAATTTTTGTAAGGAAAAGACAAGGAGACATAGAGAAATTTGAGTCAGAATGAGAGCATTCATGGCAGTCAACAACCCCAAAGTTAGTACTAAATTTGTGTTTTCTTGATGCAGTGAAAGTGCATTTGAGAAAAAACATGTTTCCTTGTCATTTGTCATAACTTTGGTTTAAAGTCAGTTTGATGAATAAAAGATCTGTACTACACAGACTCCTCCACTCTGAAGGACTCAGCACTTGGTGCAATGCTACCATCTTGAAATCCTTAATTTTTATAGGAAAGGGGATACCATGTTTGCATTTTGACCTGGATCTCTCCCCCGCCCCCGCCCAAATTATGTAGCATATCATGCTCAGTTTATGTAATCTATCATCAAGTGAGAGCGCAAGGAGCCTTACAGAGTAAAGAACAACAAAGAACATTTGTTGAACATCAGGTGCTGTTCTAAGAATATTGAGGATTTCTAACTCATTTAGTCTTGAAAAAAAACCTCTATTAGGTAAGCTTTAGTAATGACCTCATTTTCCAGACAGTAATTGAAACACAGAAGTTAAAGAAATTAATTTCTCAGTTAATTGTAGGGCCTGAATTAGATCCCAGACAGACCGACTCCAGAATGACTCCTTTTAAAAGGATTGCAAGTAGTTAAAACTTCACAATCACCTGGCTTGCATAATATAGTCCCTACCCCCACCCATATATATATATATATATATATATATATATATATATAAAATCTTGATTTGTGTGGGGTTTTTTGTGTGTATTTTTCCTGTTTCACCTCTAGTTTCAGACTTTATCTGGGTTGCTGCTGTACTGTGACTGCTTCATTTAGAAGAATTTATTGGATACCCAATTTCTTTGCTCTATGGAGAACTGCATCAGTAGCAGACCTCTGGACCAAAGGATCCCATTTTAATTCTTCTGGGAATCTTCACATTACCTTCCATGTATCTGGGAGGTATAATGTAGATTTCCTAATTCATGTATTTGCAAACCCAAGAGACATTCCTACTTTTCCTTCTTTAAGGTGACTCAGAGCCGTGCCTAAAATGCATTTTGCCCCATAAAACTTGCTCCAGCCAACTTCTAATTAGTTTGCATTCTGTCAGCAATGGGGAAACCAGCTTCTGAACACTAATATTTTTCAGGCAGGAAGGGTAATAAAACCTCAGCAGCCAGCATCTATGAATAAAAACAAAGAAAGCAGAAAGGAATTCTCATTTTCTGAAACATGGTAATAACTCAAGGCCAAAACATCAATGTGGTGATTTAGTCAAAAGTAGTTTTAAACAAAGAAAAGAAGGTGTAGCTTAAATAACTCTTTGGAAGGACCATGACTGAGAGTGTTAGAAAGAATTGGCAAAATGTGTCCAGTAAAGTTAATGAGAAGTGTTTAGCCTAGTGGTGAGTAGGGCGCTTGCCTTGCATGTAGCTGACTCTGGTTCTATCACTGGCACCCCATATTGTTGGATAATTGTCCCTTTTCCTCCTCTCAGAGAAGCTTACCATGCTCTTGCTAACATCCATAATTTAGTCAAAATCTATCCTTAACCTTTCCTTTGTATTTTACTTCTCATTGTAACAGTTCAAGTCAGTCTTGATTACTTATAAGCCAAAACTTTGCGGTAATTCTGAACTTTGTGTTTGTATTGCTTTGTATTTGAAGTGTTATGTGTTTTGTACCTGCTTCTCTATTTCCCTTATAGCCTTTTTTTTTTTTTTTGCTTTTCAGGTCACACCTGGCGATGCACAGGGGTTACTCCTGGCTCTTGCACTCAGTAATTACTCCTGGCGGTGCTCAGGAGACCATATGGGATGCTGGGAATCAAACTCGGGTCGGCTGCGTGCAAGGCAAACGCCCTACTTGCTGTGCTATCTCTCCAGCCCCTCCCCTATAGCCTTTTTATGTTTTACATAGAGCAAAGTTTTTTGGTTAAACACAGAAAGACCATTAATGCTATGCTCCTAATATTTTGGAGTTGATTGACTCTGAAATATATCTATCCCTGGGCATAATTACTTGGTCATAATGACTTGACTCAGGTTTCAGTTGCTGTAGTTCCTAACACCCCAAAAGCAGGTCCCACCATGAGATGGGATGGACCCAGGGCAAGTGGCAAAGCTACCCTAGCATCGAAATGGGACAATCTAGAAAGCATTACACATGATCTTGATGCAAGCTGTTACAACTTAAGAGACAGGACCCCCATAGGGAAGGACAAGCTGAACTAGCCTGAGGACTTAGTCTGAGATTTACGGTAAAAGCCTTGCTTACGCTCAGAACCCAGAGAAATAAATGTTAAAAAGCTTTGCTTGGGCTGGAGAGATAGCACAGTGGGCCGGGCTTTTGCCTTGCATGCAGCCCAGCTGACCCAGGTTCGGTTCCCAGCATCCCACGCAGTCCCCTGAACATCGCCAGGAGTAATTCCAAAGTGTAGAGTCAGGAGTAACCCCTGTTCATCATCAGGTGTGATCCAAAAAGAAAGGAAAAAAAAAACTTTGCTTGCTTTCTGAGCCCAGAGAACTAAGTTTTGGGATCCTTGTCTCTTACTGTATTTACCCAAGCAACCAAAAGTACTGATAGCTTATACAACTAGAGGGAAAGATAAAAGCAATGTAGATGTCCCTGGGAGACAAAGTGTGTCCTTGAGTTAATCTCCCCAAGAGAACTTCCTCCTGCAAATGTTTCTGTAAATGATCAATCACACCTATGTCCTACACCTCAACCGCCTCAGATATTGTATAAGTATGCTAGCAGCTCTGCATTAAACGGGACATTTTCACCAACAGGCTGTGGTCCCCTGTCTCTGTCTCTCTGTCTCCCTGTCTCTCTGTCTCTCTGTCTCTCTGCTGGGGAGGCCTGGGGAGGTGGGGAGGTGGCACATGCCCAGCAGCAGCAGCAGCAACCCTCAGGTTTTTCTTTGTGAACTCAGCCCGTATTGTCCCTGAGCCCTGCAGGAGTGACCCTACAATGCAGAGCCAGGACCAAGCCCTGGGTACCGCTGGTTATGGCCCAAAACAAAATGTAGATGTAAGACAGCTACAATGGAGTTTCAGGAAGCAGTGTGCAAGGGGAAACTGAGGCTTCTTCTTTCAAGGGTAACCGATTGTTCCCAAGAGACCTCTCCTACACAAACTGAGGCCAACAGGCCAGGAATTTTTCCATAGGAACTAAGTCAGATGGTTCAGTACTTAGAGTTTGGTGGCCACTCCTGGCAGTGCTCTGAACCCTGTAGTGCTGAGGATCGAACCAGAGACTCCCGCAGGCAAAACTGAAATTTAAAAAAAAAAATCTGAAAGTATATAATCTGATTCAACCTGCTTAATTTTCTTTTTTTTTTTTAAGTAATGGAAGTTTATTGGGAAATAATGGAAGAGAAGGAAAGAGGTAAATAAAGATACATGCTTATCTTTATCACTTTATCACCGTTATTCATCGATTTGCTTGAGCAGGCACCAGTAATGTCTCTATTTGTCCCTGTTGCGTGCTAGTGTAGCCCAATGGCGTCTGCTCATTCTAGGAACACGAAGATCCTCAAACTGATGGTTCAGGGTCTTGACAAAGAAGTCTGACCATCTCATAGGAGGGCGGCCATGCGATCTTTTTATGTCCCATGGAATCCAATCGGTTAATGACTCTAGTCCAGTGGTCCTCTCCAAAACACATTACGTATCCAGCCCATCTGATTTTTGATGCCATGGTATACGAGACAGTGTCCCTGATTCTTGACCATCGACAGAGGTCGGAACTCCGGATTCTTTCTCTCATTTGAGTGAAGCATGATACTCCAAGCATAGCTCTTTTGATTCCTCTTTCGGAGACCCAAATAGCATTCTCATCCTGTTTGCGTAGGGCCCAGGTCTCTGAAGCATATGTTAATGCAGGAAGAACAGTGGAATCTAAGAGATGTGCCCAGAGCCGAAGGTTCTTTGTCCTCTTAGCTATTTTTTTTTTTGACGCTCTTAAAGGCGTTCCAAGCCACTCTCTTCCTCCTGTGCAACTCAGGAGCTAGGTCTTTCGTCATGTTGAGTTCTCAACCTAGGTACACATAACTGTTGCATTCGGAGATGTTCCTTCCGTTGAGAGTGAATGGAACATCAGGAATGAGACCTTTTCTCTAAAAATATTGTCTTGGTGAGATTCAGTTGTAGTTCGAAATTTCCACACTCACGGTCGAAGTTGGCCAGCATTTGTGCCACTGGGCTAATGTTATTAGAATGTTATTAGAATGATATTAGAATGTTATTAGAATGTTATTAGAATGATGTCGTCAGCGAAGCAAAGGTAGTGTAGTTGCCGACCATCTGTCTTCACTCCCATTCCTTCCCATTCCAGTCGTTGCATGACATTCTTGAGAGTGGAACTGAAGAGTTTCAGTGAAATGGTATCACCCTGCCAAATCCCTCTCTTGACGTCATGATCACCTCCCTGTAGAATGGTGAGATCCTGGTAATGAATCCGCAATATAGCTCACGGAGGATCTTGATGTATTGAGTTTGGCTAGGGCTTTCATGACCGCTTCCGTCTCAGCAGAATCAAAGGCCTTCTTTAAATCAATGAACGTTAGACAGAGCAGCATCTTGATCTCCTGAGAAACCTCAATGAGCTTGGTTATTGTGTGGATATGGTCGATTTGTGTTGAATCCTTTTTGGAAAGCAGCTTGCTCACATGGTTGTCCTTCATCTAGTGTTCTGCCAATCCTATTCAAGATGACTCAAGTGAACAACTTGTAGACGACAGACAACAGGCAGATCGGGTGATAGTTGCCAATGTCATGGATGTCTCCTTTCTTGTACAGTAGTACAGTCTTGCTGGTTTTCCACTTAGAAGAAATCTTGCATTCAGACAGGTAGTGTGTGAAGAGCCAAGCCAATGTATTGATGAGTACTGACAGCAGGTTCTTCAGGTGTTAGGGTCTGACCTTGTCTGGGCCTGGTGCTGTTCACTTCTTTACCAACGAAATGGCATATCAGATTTTGAAAGGGAGAACTTTGGGAATGACATATCCACCCTGCCTAATTTGGTATGTGGGCAGGTGGACGTGGCTATCGAAGAGATCCAAGTAGAAGACATGGATACTCTTCTCCATTGCCTTTCTGGAAGATGTGATAGATCCATCAGGATGTTGGAGGGCAGTCATCTTCATCTTGTAATTGGTGAAGGAGAGGCAGGCGTTGCGAATGCTTTTCCCGGCTTCTGCAGTATTTGCCAGAACGGCTGCTCTTCTCACTGCTGCTCTTCTCACTGCTGCACTTCTCTCTTTGAGGTCTTCCTTGATCCTTCTCTGCACTGCTTTGCCAGCTCGGACATTCGCTGGTGGTTGACTGAGGTTTGTGCCAAGCCACGTTGATGAATGAGCTTGAGAGTTTTCAAAGACAGGCAACTTTTTGTGGCTATCTCTCTCGACATTCCTCGCACAATCATGGAGGTGCTGAACCAGTCAATCGTATTCTTCGTCAATGTTGTTAATGACAGCATCTTCCCATGTTTCTGCAATAGTGCCAAGGAGCTCCCAGTTGGTGGTCATTCTGGGAGTTCTCTTCTTAAACTTTCCAACCCTTTCTCCCTGCTCCGTGAAGGAGAATTTTGCACGAAGGAGACGGTGGTTCGATCCCGTTTGGAATTTTGGGACAACAGCGATATCAGTCAGGCAAGACTGTAGATTGAATATGATGTGGTCAATTTCGTTGTGGAACCATCCACTGGGACACTCCCATGTCCAACGTTTAGATTCAGCCTTCTAATCATCTGATATGGGTTGTGAGTTACCATGGATGGTCTTGGTCGACATGATGAACTCAGACAGTCTCTCACCCTGTTCGTTCTATTCTAGGCCATGGGTCCCGATGTGGAGTTCTTCAGCTGATCTTCTCAGTCCTATCTTGGCATTAAAATCACCAATAATGATCTTGTAGAAGGTGCGGTCTTCTTTATAGAACTTCTCCAGCTCCATGTAGAACTTCTCAATTTCTCCTTCATCATAATGATTGGGCTGGAGCGATAGCACAGCGGTAGGGCGTTTGCCTTGCACGCAGCCAACATGGCTGACCCGAGTTCGATTCCTCTGCCCCTCTCGGAGAGCCCGGCAAGCTACCGAGAGTATCTTGCCCGCACAGCAGAGCCTGGCAAGCCACCCGTGATGTATTCGATATGCCAAACACAGTAACAACAAAATCTCCAACGGAGACATTACTGGGCCCGCTCGAGCAAATCGATGAACAACGGGAGGGCCTTTACCTTTACCTTTACCATAATGATTGGATATTGGTGCATAGATAAAGAAGATAGAAACTGCTGGCAGTGAGCCACATCTATTCAAGTATAATCGTCCGATATGGGTTGTTAAGCATTCGAATGAATCAATGCTCATGGTCAAGTTTGTGTTGACAAGGACATGGACATTACCGCACCTCTTTTGTCACATGTTCCAAGGAACAGTTCTTTTCCAGTGTCAAAAACAGCGTTATGTGATTGATGCCTTCTAGTCTTGATCAGACCAATCATGTTGTACTTTATCTTTCGCACTTCTACCATCAGGTCCTCGATGGATGCATTCAATGCCAGCGCACGTGCATTGAAAGTACAGACAGTCATTTTTGTCCTTCTTCGTTTGGGCAGCCTAATTCGGCCTTGAGATTTTATCAGTCTCTCCTTCCTCATCCTTCTTAACACTGCTGTATTGGTGGCTCTTTCAGCGTCAGAAGAATGAAACCCATTGTATTTATTGGTTTTGGCATATCAAATACACCATGGATAGCTTGCCAGGCTCTGCTGTGCAGGCGGGATATCTTTATAAATAAATAAATAAACAGGCAAATAAATTTATAAATAAAGAGATAAATAGCACTGCCCTGTAGCACTGTCCTCCCATTGTTCATCGATTTGCTGGAGCAGGCACCCGTAACATCTCCATTGTGTGACTTGTTGTTACTGTTTTTGGCATATCGATTATGTCACGGATAGCTTGCCAGGCTTTGCCATGTGTTAAATAAATAAGGAGGTAAGTAAAGAGAGAACATGGGCTTCTCCAAAATGGAGAAAAGCCCTTCAAGGAAAGTAAAATAGGAGTATTTTACATAACCACCGTTGTCCCAGATTCTTTACACATGCAAAAGTTAGTGGAGCTTTTATTCGGGGGTGGGGGGAAGCACTGAGTTTCTGGTGGTCCATTCTTGAGTTGCTATGGCTTCCTTATTCCATGCGCTTCTGGAATAAGTGCATGCAAATGTAATATGTGAGTGAACACATGACATTTCTCTACTTCTCCCCGTCCCACTCTCCCCTCCCCCTCACCCCCTCCCTCTCCCTAGCCTGGAATTCTGCAGCTCAGTGGCTTTCTGGGCTTTTGAGCCAAAGGCCTCCATGCCTTGGAGCTGGGTTAGGTTTCTGGTACTGTTTTACACAACCTACATTACCAGAGCACCTTTAGTTTTTTTCAATATGCCCACAAACAATGCAACCTAGTTGACCTATTGCCAGTAAATTTCTCAGTAGAGGGACCCTAAACAAAGTCTGGGTCCAGGCTTTAGTGCCAAGTCTTATTGTAGCTCTCAACAGGAGTTCACCTGGTAAGAGGTGACTCATTAGCAGATGAGGGACTTAAGAAAAGATTGCTTCATATTCCTGTCCTTCAGATGGTTTCTAAGTTCCAGGATGAGGAGAAAGTGGTGTTGGCCTGTCTTTCCTTTAATCAGTCAGCACCTTCCCACTGGCTCCCACACTAACTTCCCAGACCTAGGGAGGCTGAGAAACTGTTACTCTGAGCTCCAGTCTGACGCAGGCCTATATACCAACTCCACTTTCTCTTACTTAATGTTTTCCTTTAAGTCATTTTATAGTGTTTGCCATGCCCTGAGAAATAATACCTAATAAGTCACGGAAAAGTTGGGATTTTACTAAGATAAATCTTAGAATAAATACAAGATTTTGACATGATTACATACGGGCCAGATCATCTTGAGAAAACACTGATCTCATTCATTCAGCAAAGTGTCACTGACACCTTCTGCTCTTCCAGACACCCTGCTAGGTTTTAAATATCAAAAAAAAATGGTGAAAATTAGTTTGGAGGCTTATGTTTTCCTGGCTAGGATGACTGATGTAAATTGAGCTGGTCCTAGATGACTATAACAGTTCATTTGTCCCCATCTTATGGTCAGATGAAAATGTATGCCCTTGAGAGACTTAGTTTTGTTATGTATGTGTATGTTGTTTTGGGTTTTAATCAAGACATATTATCATCACTCACATATTCACTCTGTATTTCACTACTTAGTCATCGTGTCCTGCTTTTGAGTTACATGGCACAATTTTTTAGAAAATGAAAATATCAATTTGAAATGATCACCATGCAAACCCATGGTCATTGCAATGCTGAATACACTAGCCAGGATATAAAACAACCCAAATGCCCAAAATAGAGAAATGGATAAAGACGAATAAAGAAGTTGTGGTATTGAAGTAGGCAGGTAAGTAGTTAAGGGGGAGGAAGGGGGCTGGCTATGAATTCTTGGGATATAATAAAACCATGGATTTGGGGATTTGAAGAAGTTCCTCTGTCACTAACCCTAAAAGCATTATTGAGGGACTCGCTTTGTAGATACAGAAACCGGGGTCTGATAAGGTGCTCACAGGCTCAGTCACTGACCCAGAGAAGCCTTGACTCCCTCGAGAGATGGTGCAGCAGGAACAAATGCCTGTGATAAGGACATGGAGATGGACCATCAGAAGATGCAGGCTCTTCTTGACATCACCATAATCACAGATCACAGATCATCCTGTTATTCGTCGATTGCCGCGAGCAGGCCCCAGTAACGTCTCCTTCATCCTAGCCCTGAGATTATATTCAAGCCTCTTTAGGAGAATGAGACCCATCATTGTTACTGGTATTTGGCATATTGGGTACGCCACGGGGAGTTTGCCAGACTCTGCTGTGTGGGCAGGCTACATTCAGTAGCCTGCCAGTTTGTCAAAGTAAGGAATGAGATGTCATAATAAGATAAGGTTCGGGAGCTGGTTTTTATAGTCTCAGAGTCTTGGCCGCTGATGGGATTACACGGCGCCAGGGGGCCAGTTGGTGGGTGTGACCCCCGCCTACTGGGATTTGGAGGATCTGGGTGGAAGATGCTCGACTCCAATCCGAGTAGGCTTGGAGATCTCGGCCCCGGAACCCACGTGGCTTTGTCCCTCTGCCGGTACCTTCAGGTGTGCGGAGAGTGGTCTCAGCATGGTGGTGGCTGGTCCTGGAGGTCTTCGGCTGCCGAGGCCCTGGCCAGGCCGGGGAGGAAAGCTCAACCCGCTCCCCTCCAAGGGGCCCCAGCGAGGAATAGCCAGGCACCAGGGCAGGAGACTGCGCTCTTCTCCTCTGGAAGCTGGCTTCACCATAATAATGGATCCATAACTAGACAGGAAGCCCCACGTGGGCAGCAGTGTGAAGAAAGTGTATGTAAACTGACACAGACAAAAGTAGAGCTTGCGTGCTGTCTGGGCACATGGTCTGGGTACACTTGCCACATGCATCTCTCCTCTAAAGATGTGATGTGTACTCAGTGCACTCTCTCTCTCTGTCTCTCTCTCTTTCTCTCTCCCTCCCTCTCTCTAGATAGATAGATAGATAGAGATATATTTTCCCCTTCTTTAAAATTTCCAAATAAAAGCTGGGAGGTTATTTTGGTGTTTTTGTTTTTACATGATAACCTGCATGTAGCTGACCTGGGTTCAATCCTCAGCATCCCATCTGATCCCCCTGAGCACTGCCAGGAGCAATTCCTGAGTGCAGAGCCAGGAATAACCCTTGAGTATTGGCATGTGAGATGGAGAAAGAAAGAAAGAAAGAAAGAAAGAAAGAAAGAAAGAAAGAAAGAAAGAAAGAAAGAAGAAAGAGAGAGAGGAAGGAAGGAAGGAAGGAAGGAAGGAAGGAAGGAAGGAAGGAAGGAAAGAAGGAAGGAAGGAAGAAGAGAGGGAGGAAAAGAAAGAAAGAGAGAGAAAGAAAGAAAGAAAGAAAGAAAGAAAGAAAGAAAGAAAGAAAGAAAAAGAAAGAGAGAAAGAAAGAAAGAAAGAAAGAAAGAAAGAAAGAAAGAAAGAAACCTGGGAGGGGTGGTGTGGAGGAACACAGGTGCTGGGAAATGTACACTTGTGGAGGGACAGATATTGGGACATTGTATGACTGAAAGCCAATCATAAATAACTTTTTAACTATGTATTCCATGGTGATTCAAGGGGAAAAAGTTGTTTATACTCATCTTCTACTGAAATTCTTTTCTGAGGGCAAGAAGACATACCCCAAAAGCTTGGGTAAGGTTTAGGATTGATCTTCCTTTCCTGCAAAGAGCAATTCTTCACTCCAGCCTGAGTCCATAACTCCCTGAGAAATTGGGTGGCAAGGACCATCTCCTGCAGCACAGAACAAATAGATTCCAGGCGCTTGATGGCTGCCTGGTGGGCTGGTGGGACATGAGCACCCATGCCATGCAGAGGCTCACAGCAGACTTTCACCTGCTCTGAATCTCCCAGGTGCCTCCCTGGGTGACAGAGGTGGGTAGAGAGAAAGCAGTAGATTTCCTTTCTAAAGCTAGCGCCTCCTCCGCACTTCACGTAAGTCTCCCAGGGAACCCCCACCAGCAGCAATATTCATATTCAATGAATATATTCTTATATATATTATACTTTTTTATCTTTTCTTATAAACTATGTTGCTTTAAAAAATAAAATCTTGTGGTCCAATATCACTTGGTTGGGCTGAACGTCATCATGTTACTTGATGTCATGTCAGAGGGAGAAGAACAAATATCAAATGTGTAGAATAGAGAGATAAAAGAGGGGAATAGGCAATATCAAATGACAAATCACAGTTCTTTGAAGAACTGTGATTCCAAGCAGTAGGGGCAATGAGAAAAGAAAGAGGCAGACTGGAAGTAACAGAGATAAAACATCTTGGGCACTTTAATGAAAGTGAAGATGAAGTAACTGTGTACATCACTGTCACTGTCCTCCTGTTGTTCATCAATTTGCTCGAGCAGGCCCAGTAATGTAACCACTGTGACAATTGTTATTGTGTTTGGCATATCGAATACATCAAAACTATAAAAGTTAACCCTTCACTGTTACCTAAATAAAAAATTGAAGAAACATCAATTAATGGTAATATCGCACATTTTTGCAATATATATTTCACATCACTGTCACTATCCTCCCGTTGTTCATCGATTTGCTTGAGTGGGCCCAGTACTGTCTCCATTGGAGACTTTGTTGTTACTGAGTTTGGCATATCGAATACATCACAGGTAGCTTGCCAGGCTCTGCCGTGTGGGCGAGATACTCTTGGTAGCTTGCTGGGCTCTCCGAGAGGGGCGGAGGAATCAAACTCAGGTCAGCCATGTTGACTGCATGCAAGGCAAATGCCCTACCGCTGTGCTATCGCTCCAGCCCAGATATATATATATATATATATGTATGTATATATGTATATATATATATATATTTACAAAATTTGTCAAGATTGCCCCCAGCCCTGGTGACCCTGCTGGAAATAAGAAGCAATTGCATATTTCCATGGCACTTTTGAAAGGGAATAAAAGGCATAAGGTCCATGGGATGACAATATAAATGGCTACTGCGTGAATGCTTCTGTCCTCCTGAAATTTTTGTATTTCCCACCATAATGAAATTAGGAGGTGGTGGTTGGGAAGAGAGTAGATCACAAGAGTTGGGAAGAGAGTAGATCATAAGAGTGGTTCCACTGGGATGTTCAACAGCATTTACCAAACTTGTTCAAAATTATAACCATCGGTATCCTTTAAAACAAGTAGGAAATACAGATTTCCCCGCCCCAGTACTGTGGGGTTTTATTTTTCTGGAAAACTTATCTAAGCTTTTTTTTATTATTTTATTTTATTTTTGCTTTTTGGGTCATACCCAGCTATGCTCAGGGGTTCCTCTTGGCTCTGCACTCAGAAATTACTCCTGGAGGTGCTCGGGAAACCACATGGGACACAGGAGATTGATCTCAGGCTGGCTGCGTGCAAGGCAAATGTCATCCCTGCTGGACTTTCACTCTGGCTCTGAGATTTCATATTTTCTATAATTCTACTACATTTTTTATGTTATGAAACATAACTCACATGGTCTCTCAAAATTATCTGACTGTGGAACTCTTCTTGAGAGTTTTCTCATTAGAATTGTATTCTATGGCATACATGCTAGAAAATGTTCTTCTAGAAAAGTCCTATAGTATAAGAACAACCAGGATAGAAGAACTTGGGAGGGGAGAGACAGCAACAAGACTTTTTCCCTGAGTCCTGGACTTTGGCTACAGAAATTCTTTCACTCATTGCTCTTGTATTGTACTGGAGAAAGGGAACTTTGTTGAGAGTTAACATCTTCCTAGCCTACCTGAATTGGGATACATGAGACAGAAATGCTAGACACTTCTAGGAACGAGAGTCTCAGCACACGCAAAGGATCTTCTGCAGGCAGGGGACAAGAGAGGCTAGATGTACTATGATTACACTTGGAGCAATAACAGACTCATGCTTGCTTTCTCAACTAGTGGTGCCTAGAATCTTTCCTTGGAATAACAGAAGACCTGACTCCATGAAGATGGTTCCAAATATTTTCTTAAGGCGAAGATTATATATACAACTATGAAACAGGAAAATGTTCAACTTTGTTTTTCGATAATGTGCATGTTTGAGGCATTTCAAAATACTTTTCCAGTAAATTACATACTGCTTGTCCACAAAAGTAAACTACATCTCAGTGGGACAGATGGTAAAAACTATGGGTGTGAGTTGTGTGAACTCACATTTCACATTTCCCTCTCAGATATTATTTCATTTCTGCAGCCAAGTTAAGCACAGTATATGTGCTGATTTCAGTCCCAGGGCAGTTCTTGCTATTCTTCCGAACAACAGAGTTTATGAGCTGTGTTTAGGTATCTTGGGGCTTTGTAAATTGTAGCAAATGGAGTCAGATTTTCTTTTTGCAGAACAACAAAAATTCTTGCTCTTCATGAAAGAAAATTTAAGTTGTTGACATGTGCTCGGGTCACAAGGCATGTGATAGGTTTATAAGTCCTTTTGTGAGAGCGCCCCTAGATTTAGGTCTGTGTTTTTCTGATACAGACTTTTTTCTGGGTGCCAACGTAAATGATTTTTTTAAGTAGTAGTAGTAGTAGTAGTAGTAGTATCATTGCAGTCTATCTGGATTGAAAATCCTAGACTCTCTTCAAGTTCAATTTTTTCATACCAACCTGCAACTAAATAAAATAACATTTTCCAGTAACATGGATAAACCAAATTTTAAAAGGTGGTCTAAGAAGCATGCATGAGGGGATAATCTTACAGTGATTGGTAGGACATAATGCTCCATCATCATCAATTTACTAGAATGTCTAGAAAATAAAATAAATTTGATTTTTTTTCTTTCCTGTATCCATGTCCTTTGCAATACAATGCAATGCAATGCAATGTTTCAGGCACTGCCAGCCGAAGATAGAACCCATTCATCTCAGTTCGGAGTCTGGTCTTGGCTTGCTTCTGGCCAGTGAAAAGTGGAAGACTTGTCAGTGTAGGAGAATTTATGTACTTCCCTACTTTGCCCCTTGAGTGCAACATATGAACAAGCCTAGATATATGAACAAGCCTAGATTAGCCCGGTGGAGAATGAGAGAACACATGGTATATGGTCAGTCAGTTCAATTGTACTAGGTGTGAGACCACCTGATACTTGTAATAATGTAATACAAAGAACCCCCTGTGACACAGACTAGTCAAGATGAGCTTTTAAAGTTTCATTTGACCGTACATATATGAATAAACCTAGGTGAGATTAGCCAACCCTAGCCCAGAGTATAAGAACCAAGTAGATACCCCACATTGATTTGTGAGCAATAATTCGTTGTTTTTATTTTAAGTCACAAAGGCCAGGGCAGTTTACTCTGCAACCATAACTAACTGATACATGCACAACCATCACAATCATCATTATCACCAATAACCACCATTCATTTAAATCAAATTTTCCATATACCTTCTACCCCACATTTAGTTTCTCATATTATCATCTTGCTTTAGTGTAGCACATTTGTTACAATTGATGAACTATAGATTTGCAATAGTTATTTAGGGTTCCCTGTGCTGCACATTCTACTTATTTTGACAAATGCATAATGACAAGTGTCTACCATTATATGAACATAAAGAACAGTTACACCACCATTGTAGCACTGTAGCACTGTCCTCCCATTGTTCATCGATTTGCTTGAGCGGACAACAGTAACGTCTCCATTGCAACAACATTGAGACTTGTTGTTACTGTTTTTGGCATATTAAATAACCACAGGGAGCTTGCCAGGCTCTGCATGTGGGCAGGATACTCTCTGTAGCTTGCCCGGCTCTCCAAGAGGGATGGAAGAATCAAACCCGGGTTGGCCATGTGCAAGGCAAATGTCCTACCTGCTGTGCTATCACTCAGCCTGTACACTACCATAAAAAAAAAAAAAACTAATCCCCTGTGGGACCTGAGAGACAGTACAAGAAGTAAGACATTTGACCTTGCAGGTGGTCAGCTCTGTTTGATTCCCAGCATCTTGTATAGTGCCCCAGGCACTGCCAGGAGTTATTGCTAAGTACAGAGGCAGCACTGCCTAGTGTGGCCCAAAGAAAATAACAACAAAATCCCCTGTGCTTCCTTCCTCCTTTCCTCAGAAATTACTGAGCTTTTCACTTCATATGTAATTTTGTTCTCTCCAGAATGACATATACTTGGACCCATATAGTGCAATGGTCTCATTTTAACACTGTCTCAGTGGCAAGCACAGTGCTACAGCCTTTTCTTAAATTTACCTTTAACACCTTAGCATCTATGAATGCTTAGTTAATGGATGAGAGCCCTGAACTCAGAGAAGGTAAGCTGCTGAGCCCCAAGACTAACAGCTACTAAAGGCTAAAGTCTGAGAAGTTCTAGCCTTTCTGACTTTAGAGTCAGACTCTTAGTTACCATATACACGTTGTACAGTGGTGATCCAAAGGCCACATTCAGTCAATACCTTTGTTTCTTTTCATTCACACGTTGTTTTAAATCCCAGGAAAAAATATCAGCTTTTCTATTTAAAAATCCTAGCTTTGGCAATAGTAGGCTTACATTCTCATACAGCAATTATCTTGATCAGCTTGGGTTGCTATAACGTAAAACCACAGACCACACTGGAATGATATATGGATGAAAAGTATCATTACCTTTTTTCTTGTAAATCCTGGTATGTCAGTAAAAGTGTTTTTAAAAGATAAAGGGGCCACAGACCAGGTGGTTTCAACCATAGATATTTATTTCTCACATTTCTGGAAGCTGGAAGTCTGAGGTCAAGGTGCAGCTCTGTGCCTGGCTTACAGATGGCTGCCCCCTTAACTGTGTCCTACAAGGCCAAGAGACAACCCTTTCTTCTTTTTCCTCTTCTTACAAGGACACTAATCATAAGGACACTAGTCATATCCTAAGGGCTTCACTCTCATGACCTCATCTAAAGTTAATATTGCCTCTAAGACCCAAGTCCAAATATCATCACAAAGTTAGAGTTTCAACATACGCATGGAGGATGAGGGACCTAAGTATTTAGTCTTTCAGCAGTAACTGCCTAGAACGAAAGAGACCTTGTCCCATTGGAGCATGAAATTTTATTTTTCTGGTCTTCACCACTCTCCTATTGTATTGGGCCTGGCTTTTTACATTTTATTATCTCTCTGACCCCAGTAGTATTTGAGTTTTTACTGTACTCTCCCCTGGAGATGCTATTTGCTCTGGCCAAAAGCCTTGTGGGATGAATGTAACGCTGAGCAGTAGATATGAAACAGTTCAGTTGGGTCTTGAAATAAAATTATATCCTGCTGAACATGTGGGAAGCCCTGACCTTGAGCATAGAAAATTTTTAACTAGATCATTGATAAACTGGACTTTATTAAGATGAAAAACTTGTGCTTTGCAAAAGACAATATCAAGAGGATGACAAGCCACAGACCGGGGAAAAAATATTTGCAGACACATCTGATAAAAGACTGCTATCCAAAATATACATGGGGCAGAAAGATAGGACAAGGGTGAAACACATGCCTTGTATGCACCGGGTCCCGGTTTTATAATTGGCACCAGATGGTCCCCTAAGCACCAGTGGATATGACTCTAGAGATCCTTGAACAACACTAGGGTGACCCCACTGGTCCTCAGCACCACAGAGCCCAAGCATCAGTGTGGCAGTTTCTGACCCTAACATTGAACTGTCTGGTCAAGTGGGCTGAGAATCTCCCAGACTGACTCCACAACTCCCTGCTTGGGAGTTCTTGCAATGACAAGAAACTTTAGAGCTCAACAATAAGCAAATAACCTGTTTTCTTTTGGCAGAAAAAGGCCTTAACATTGTTTCTCAATCTTTTTCTGACCTTGGCCCTTTTCAGACCTTGTTTCTTTCCTGTGAGCAGTCCCATCCTACCAGTTGGTCCCCAAGTCTTACGCAATGGACCTCTATTTATGTGATTCTAACTTGTATATCCCCACCAAATATCCTGAGTGCCTATTAGGGGCCATATGACCCCTGTTTAAGAAATGCTACCTTAAAGACAGTTCACTGAGGAGGAAATACAGATGGCAAATAAGCATATGTAAAGATGCTCCATATCCTAGGACATCCAGGAAATGTTACTTTTAACAACAACGAGACACTACTTCCACTACCCAGCCATCGCCACACTCCAGGATGCTTTCCGGACCCGCGCGGGAGACATCCATGACATTGGCAACTATCACCCGATCTGCCTATTGTCTGTCATCTACAAGTTGTTCACTCGAGTCATCCTAAATAGGATTGGCAGAACACTAGATGAAGGACAACCATGCGAGCAAGCAGGGTTCCGCAAAGGATTCAGCACCATCGACCATATCCACACAACAACCAAGCTCATTGAGGTTTCTCGGGAGTTCAAGATGCCGCTCTGCTTAACGTTCATTGATTTAAAGAAGGCCTTTGATTCTGTTGAGACGGAAGCGGTCATTGAAGCCCTAGCCAATCAGGGCATTCAAGCCCAATACATCAGGATCCTCCGTGAGCTGTATTGCGGATTCATTACCAGGATCTCACCATTCTACAAAGAAGTGATCGTTGATGTCAAGAGAGGGGTGCGGCAGGGTGATACCATTTCACCGAAACTCTTCAGTGCCACCCTCGAGAACATCATGCGACGACTAGAATGGGAAGGAATGGGAGTGAAGATAGATGGTCGGCAACTACACCACCTCCGCTTTGCTGATGACATTGTTTTAATAACACCAAACATCAGCCAAGCGGCACAAATGCTGGCCGACTTTGACCGTGAGTGTGGAAAGGTAGGACTACAGCTGAATCTTACGAAGACAATGTTTATGAGAAACAGCCTTGTTCCTGACGCCCCATTCGCTCTCAATGGAACGACCATCTCCGAATGCAACAGCTATGTGTACCTAGGTCGAGAGGTCAACATGACAAATGACCTGGCACCCGAGCTGCGCAGGAGGAAGAGAGCGGCTTGGAACGCCTTCAAGAACGACGAAGAAATAGCTAAGAGGACGAAGAACCTCCAGCTCCGGGCACATCTCTTTGATTCCACTGTTCTTCCTGCATTAACATATGCCTCAGAGACCTGGGCCCTACGCAAACAAGATGAGAACGCTATTCAGGTCTCCCAAAGAAGAATAGAAAGAGCTATGCTTGGAATATCACGTTTCACTCAAATGAGAGAACAAATCCGGAGTTCTGACATCCGTCGACGATCAAGGATCAGGGACGCTGTCTCATTTGCCAAGGTGTCGAAAATCAGATGGGCTGGTCACGTAATGAGATTTAAAGACGACCGTTGGACTAGAGCTGTTACTGATTGGATTCCATGGGATGTCAAGAGACCGCGTGGCCGCCCACCTACCAGATGGTCAGACTTCTTCATCAAGATCATGAACGATCGGTTTGAGGCCCTTCATGTTCCCGGAGCGAACAGACGCCATTGGGCTACACTAGCACGCGACAGGGACAAATGGAGACGTTACTGGCGCCCGCTCGAGCAAATCGACGACTAACGGGAAGTTAAGTGATTAAGTGATTAACAACAACGAGATTCAATTACACACCTACTAGTGTGATCCAGGTTCAGAACACTAACAGCATCAAATGATGGTAAGGATATGGAATAATAGGAACTTTCATTGCTGGTGGGAACGCAAAATGTCATCATCACTTTGGAAGACAGTTTGATTATGTTTTTTAAAAAAACCAAACTAAATATATCTTGCCATATATTCCTCAATCACATTCCTTGGTGTTTACCCAAGGAATTGGAAAATTTTAGCCATACAAAACTTGCATTGAATGTTGATAGCAACCTTATTCACAATAGCCAGTGACTCCATAATTATACACCACCAAGATGTCCTTCAGTAGTTGGATGGGTAACTATGGTACAAATAATGGAAAATATACAGCACTAAAAAGTGTATGAGTTAACAAGCCATAAAAAGACCTGGAGAGAATTTCCATGCATATTGCTAAGTAAAGGAAGCCAATAGGAAATGCTTTATAATGTATGATTCCAATTATGTGACATTTTTGAACTACAAAACTTTAACAACAACTAAAAGATGAGTGGGGTTTTTTTTTGGGGGGGGGGAGGCAGAGATGAAGTTTAGTGGTACAGTAAATGTTTAGCAGTGAATGTCAGCAGAGACTGAGTTCAAGACTGATCTTCCCTCTCCCCCAAAGATTAAAGTGTTAGGTGATTGCCAAGGATAAGATGTGAGGAAATAATAAACAAAGTGTTTTAGGAGAATATTATCATCTTCTAATTGTTATGTGTCATTATACATCTGTCCAAACCTGTGAAATGTACATAAGGTAAACCTTAGATTTAATTCATTAACTCTATATTTAATTAACTTTAGAATTAATTAATTTAGGTTATTAATATAATGTGTATGTCCTTATAAAAAAGAAAGGAATGCGGGAAGGAGGAAAGAAAGGAAGGAGGAAAGGAAGGAGGGAAGGAAGGAGAGAAGGAAGGAGAGAAGGAAAGAAGGAAGGAAGGAAGGAAGGAAGGAAAAGTAAAATCTGCAATGTACTGTTCAGGTGAGTGAGATTGATAATAGGGCAGGCTTAAATGTGAGTGGAGACAGGCTGGATATGGAAAGCTATTGCATCTCTTGCTCAGTTTTATTGTTGTATGCAAAGCTATTATAAATATAATATCTTAAAATTTATATTTAAAAGATAGACACATAGAGATAAACAGTTGGATATAATCTAAGGTCATAAAACATTGAAACCATGTGAAGCTACTATATGATCCAAACTCCAAAGGACATAGGAAATCAGAACCAGAGAAAACACATTTCAGAATCTCAAGTAGGCCTTGAACTTTACTTGAGGACTTTATTTGAGGGCCCCTACCACTCCATCTTAAAAGTCCAAGAGACTCTAGATGATTTCTAAACTGCATAACCATTGTGTTAAACCAAGAATTTCCCATCAAAATCTCCCCGTTGGTTCTCATCTCCCTACCCAAAAGATAAGCTACAGATATTCAGCCCTGATCAGAAAACAGAGTGTCCAGACAGAATGAATGTGTGGGTGACAGTATTTATTACCAACAGCCTCCTTAGAAAAATCTACAATTCAGATTCACATTAGCAGTAATAGGAGATGGATGAAATCTATTGTGGTTTCTAGATGAGGTATGAATTACAGAATTCTCCAACTATCACTGAGGTTTTTTACTTTTAACAGCATATAATCAGTGAGCAAGAGAGTTGGTCATCTTGACCTGAGAGAAATTTTCATCTAAAGACTGTTACCCTACCTGTTTTAATCAAAATATCCACGCGAGTAAGTTTCATAAACCATTTCTCAGAGCTAACATAATCAATCCAATATTCTAGATAATCCTGTTCAGTTTCAAATAAACTGAGACCTGAAAACAACAGTATAGTCACATGGAAGTTAATTGTCTTCCAGGACCGATGTGATGAATCATGGATTCATGGATATGTCTCTCTCATTCAGGCCCTCCCTCCTCACTCTGTGGCTTCTATTTCTAAGGGCTCATACTAGTTTGATGGTTGCCGGAAAACCAGCTATACAAGAGGAAGAAGCACTGTGTTTCCTCTCATGAGGCACTTCAGAAATCTCACCTATCACTCCTGTTTATGTTTCATTATATAGACACCTGGTAAGTCTTTGCCATAAGACATACCCCTTATGGCAAAGAGAAGGGGAAATGTAAGTTTCTCAGTGGGCATCTGGCCTAAGGTTCTTCTGAGAAAGTGGGGAAGCAGATGTAGAAAACATCCCTCCATATTTGTTTTGTTGTTGTTGTTATTTGGGGCCTATACCTGGCTGTGCTCAGGGATCACTCCTGGTGTTGCTCAGTGGACCATATGAGGTGAAAAAAAGCACAGTAGGAATGATATCTGCACTTGTATGTTTATTGCAGCACTGTTCACTGTTCACAATAACTAGAATCTGGAAACAACCCAGGTGTCTGAGAAGAGGCGACTGGTTAAAGAAACTTTGGTACATCTACACAATGGAATACTATGCAGCTGTTAGGAAAGATGAAGTCGTGAAATTTACTTATAAGTGGATAGACATGGAGAGTATCATGCTAAGTGAAATGAGTCAGAAAGAGAAGTACAGACATAGAAGGACTGTACTCATTTGTGGAATATAAAATATCATAATATGAGACTAACACCCAAGGACAATAGAGACAAGGGCCAGGAAGATCCCTCCATGGTTAGAGGCCTGCCTCATAAGCTGGGGAGGAATGCAGCTGGAATAGAGAAGGGACCACTAAGTCAATGTTGGTTGGAGGGATCGCTTGGAATGGGAGATGTGTGCTGAAAGTAGAAAAAGGACCAAACGTGATAGCCTCTCAGTATCTGTATTGCAAACCATAATGCCCAAAAGTAGAGAGAGAGTATAGGGGAAATTGTCTGCCAGGGGGAGGGGTTGGGTAGGATACTGGGGACATTGGTGGTGGAAAACGTACACTGGTGGAGGGATGGGTGTTTGATCATTGTATGACTGAAACTCAAATATGAAAGCTTGTAACTGTATCTCATGGTGATTCAATAAAAAAAATTATTAAAAAAATAAAATTTACTCTAGGAATTTAATTCATTGCTCCATTTCAATTCATGTCTATTTTACCAACATATCCTTTATGTCATTCTGAGATTTCCGGAGTGATAGCACAGCAGTAGGGCATTTGCCTTGCATGCAGCAGCCGTGGGCAACCCAAGTTCGATTCCTCCACCCCTTTCGGAGGAAGCTACTGAGAGTATCTCGCCCTCACGGCAAAGCCTGCAAGCTACCCGTGATGTATTCATATGCCAAACACAGTAACAACAAGTCTCACAATGGAGATGTAACTGGGCCGCTCAAGCAAATCGGTGAACAATGGGAAAACAGTACTACAGACATTGCTACATTATTTCTACCAAGGTTAAATTTTATAATAAAAGGGGGTATGGTGCCACCAGCAGGTCAATCTGTACCTGTGAGGTGAGTGCATCAGCAGCCTGATGGCAACGTCAGACTTTCAGATACCCCAAAATTGCTGCTGTGCCTTTGGCCAGACCCCAAAAACTTGGGGCAAAGTTTACCAAGAAAGTAAACGGCCAAAAGTTAGGTATGTGGGAGACACACCCACAAACCACCTCCGGCTCAGCTATATAATTGGAGGCATGGCCTCTCTGGGTCCTAATCGAACTGCTTAATGGCTATGATCCCAGAGTCTCAGAAACGAATCTCGGAACCCAAAGGCTTTTGGCAGAAATGAGTCCTGTTCCTGCAGTAGATTACTGGTGCTGGGCCACTCCAGGTGGGAATAGGTTTCGTGCCTTGGCCTGTTCCCCCTGGCGGCCTGGTGACCGCCATCATCCAGAGGCCACTGGACAGTCAGGTTTGGGCCTGCAGTGACGAGACACATGGGGCCTCACCACATGGGGGTGGGGCCGACTCTTTCTACCCATCCCAACGAGACCCCAAGTTGCCGCCTACAAACGGCCTCTCTGGCTCCTGATCAAGCTGATTAATAGCCATGATACCAGAGACTCAGAAACAAATCTTGAAACCCAGCAGCTTTTGGCAGAAATGCATCTGGACTGCATACAAGGTGGTCGCCAGCTCAGAGCTTATTGGAAGGCCAGGTATGAGCCGGCAGTGACAGGGCAACTGCAGTCTCATGGGAAGGAGGGTGGTACCGGCTCGTCCTTCACGCCCTACCGAGGTCATGAGTTGCCCCCCACAAGTGGCTCTCTGGCACGGCCATGGCTCCAGAGGCAAAAGGACTTAGTCCAGAGCCCAGCAGTTTGCAGAAGAAAAGTGAATGGACCATGCATTAAACTACAGCGCCATGCCTCCCCAGGAGGGAAAGGGTGTTGCTCCCTTCCGCCTTCCCTCCGCCCCCGGCAGCAAGGTGGCCACCACCTCAGAGCTTATAGGAAAGCCAGGTACGAGCCGACGGTGACGGGGCAACTGCAGTCTCATGAGAAGGGGGGCGGTACCAGCACGTCCTTCACGCCCTACCAAGGTCACAAGTTACCCCCTACGAGCAGCTCTCCAGCACAGCCATAACACTAGACACACAGAAATCAATCTTGTAATTATCTGGCTCTTTGCAGAAATCCAAAATCGTGGCCACATGACATTATATAATTCTCGTAACCAGCTATAGAAAACAAAGTATTTCACAATACCTTTTCAGCAATTCTGATTGTTTGGGGGGAAATTGCAAACAATAATGGTGCATCTTTTGTCGAAATAATGAATGTAATCAATGTAGAGAAGAGTTAAGTAGAAATCATCTGCCTCACAGGCATTTGGAGGGGTGGGGGGGTATACTGGGGTTCTTGGTGGTGAAAAATGAGTACTGGTGTTTGATCATTGTATGACCGAGACTTAAACCTGAAAGCTTAGTAACTTTTCCCACAGTGATTCAATAAATAAATATAAAAATTTAAAAAATAAAATTAAAAAAATTAAGGTGGAGTTCATGCCCAATTCAATCAGCTAATAAGTGGCTGAATAAATAGCAGTACTCATACAAAAAAATTTTATAATCAAATACTGCATTTTAAGTTATCTCAAGAAAAACTTTTTTTTCTATCCAAATTGACAATGCCCGTAGCACTGTAGCACTGTCCTTCCATTGTTCATGGATCTGCTGTAGCGGGCCCAGTAACATCTCCATTGTGAGACTTCTTGTTACTGTGTTTGGCATATTGAATATGTCACGGGGAGCTTGCCAGGCTTTGTCAAACAGGCGAGATACTCTTGGTAGCTTGCCGGGCTCTCCGAGTGGGGTGGAGAATAAAACCTGCGACGACCGGCTCAGCTGCGCAAGGCAAATGCCCTACTGCTGTGCTATCGCTCCAGCCCCAAATTGACAATGCCTAAAGAATAAAAATAACATTCCAACTAATTTGCAAATTAGCTCAGATTATATAAAAGTTCAAATTCTACCTTCATGGCTTCGTCAGAGAAGACCACTAATGAAACATTTCATGGGTGTCCTTCCATAGGAAGCTGTCTTTAAGTTTAATCCAGGAGAACAAAGAGAATAATTTGGTAAAAGTAAGTGTTATAAAAGCAGAGAAGATAAGAAAGCAAGAGGGGACAGAAAGACAGTTCAGAGGCTTTTATCCCTGGCACTACATAACAAGTTCTATATCTGAACACAGAACTGGAAGAAACCCCCTACAAGAAAGACCTCTAAAGTGTTTGATCCAAAGAAGCACAAGTGGACAGTAAAGAAAAGGAAAGCCTTCCCCCAACACCCACCCAGAAGCAGGATAAGGCAGGTAAGACAAAAGCTGAGCAATATGTCCAACTTCTAACTCCTGTCTGGAAAGACAGTGTGGTGGCTCCTATAGGGGGAATGCTTGCCCCTCTCGGAGAGCCCGACAAGCTACCAAGAGTATCTCACCTGCATGGCAAAGCCTGGCAAGCTGCCCGTGATGTATTCAATATGCCAAACACAGTAACAAGTCTCACAATGGAGATGTTACTGGGCCCGCTCGAGCAAATCGATGAACAGTGCTTGCCTTGTACAGTGTTGGGAAATGGCAGGAGACGCCTGAGCAAGGTGGCTCTGTGCCTACAGAGCCTGGGAAAGTAGAAGATAGAATGCTCAGGCAGAGAGGAGATTCTCTTTTTCTTCCTGAGCCCCCAGCTGAACTTCCCCAGGCTTACCTTCTTGGGTACAAAGATTGAAGCTGTGCTTCCTTTTAGATGCCTGGAAGTTGGAGATTGAACTGTTTGTAAATCGGATTCTCTCTATTAGTGGTCCAGCTGCTTGAGACCAGTAGACTCACAGCTCTGCTACAAGTCTGACAGAAACCGGGTGGACTCATGGCAGAGACAGCTGACAAGAAGATTGAAAGAAGACACGAAAGAGTCTCTAAATCCGCTTTACCCAAAGTAGGTGGCACTGCTTCTCCTAGGTAGTGGTGAGGAAGGACACTGGAATGATCCAGGGGACACCTATTATCAGCCACAGGGGCAATTGTGAGTAGGGGCACTTTCTGCTTGTTCACTTAAAAAAGGTAGAATTTGGGGCTGGAGCGATAGTACAGTGAGTGGGGTATTGACCCAGGTTCAATTCCCAGCATCTCATATGGTCCCGTGACCGCCAGAAGTAATTCCTGAGTGCAGAGCCAGGAGTAACCCATGTGCAATGTCAGGTGTGACCCAAAAATAAAAAATAAAAACTAAAAAAAGGTAGAATTCTCGGGCTGGAGCATTAATACTACAGCAGTAAGGGCATTTGCCTTGCACACAGCTGAAACACTATCATTATTAGCATTATTGTTATTATTATTATTATTATATTATTATCGTGCCTAAAATTTTAAATATATTTTTAAAGAAAGGATTCTCGGGGGGGGGGTGGACATTAACATTAACAAGCACATTCTGGGCTTCTCGAGCCAAGCAAAGAGTAAAGCAAGATCCGCACACCCAACCAGCCATGGGAGTTGCTCCTCTGCTGCCCTCTGGTTGAGCGTGTTGCTCTCCCTAAGCGTCCACAAAACCCTCATACAAACCAGACCCCAGTTCTCATTTCATTTTCTGCCAAGGACAATTTTAACTCAGCCTTCCCAATTCTCACAAGACCTCGTTGCAGTTCTGCTGATCCAATGGAATTAAAATCAAGTCCCGAAAAAAAAAATCACCTACAGACCCTGACCTATAACAGTGTTGTGTTCCTTATGGCTAATTTACTGGAAAGGCATACATAAACCCCGCTGAGCCAGACTGCCTGCAGACCCAACCAGAGCATCATCCAAAACGTTCATTTCTCACTTCCTCAACAAGCCAAGTTCAGGTTCCCAGAAAACCCTAAGACCTCGCGCAAGAACGGTTCCAGGGTACAAAGATCAAGGTCTGTTCCCTTTAAGGTGGACTGGAATTCAAGACTTGAAATGATGTTTCCAAATCAGATCCTCCCCATCTGCAGGCTCCAGCTGCTTGAGTTTCATGAGGACCTTCAGATCATATTTCACATCAAACTGAATCTGGTCTTGATTAAAGTCACAGTGAAAAAAGCATATGGCAGTTAGGGCTGAGGCAGCTGGGTAATAAGCCTCCGCCTGGTCACACTGAGGGGGGACCCCATAAACAGCCGCTGTTCATTGAAGTTGGGCCCTAAACCTAACACTCGCATGTGCATTCCCTGTGTACTGTGCGTTGGTGTTCACTGAGTTTTTAATTATTACAAGTGAGTCCAGCCAGCCAAGGGATTTAGTGAAGTATGGCAATCACATGTCATCGGTGCAAGTTTTTCTCCAAAGTCACCCTTCCAGGATGAGTGGAGACCTTCTTTAGGGTCATCTATTTTAATAGGAAAGGACAGCTGGCGCTAAGACCCTTTCATTTTCGGGAGTTTTTACATCTGCAAAATGGAAGGGATTACGTTAGGGGCTCTTGAATTCCTCTAGGACAGGCCAAACACTTCTCCAAGGACATACGTCCATTTGTGTCAGAAACTAGTCCTACAGTGAGGCAGTGTCGGCTCACTTCCTGGCTTCAAAGCTTCAGAGCAGCCCAGACCAGAAATGCTGCCTGTTACCCCTGCAGTCCCTGTACTGCAGCCTGTTATTCCTGCAGTTCTAGTATTGCCGACTGTTACTTCTGCAGTCCTGGTACTCCTCCTGTTACTACTCCTGCAGTCCCTGCATTGCCACCTGTTACTCCTGCAGTCCCTACATTGCCTCCTGTGACTCCTGTAGTCCCTGCACTGCTGCCTGTTACTCCTACAGTCTCTGTATTGCTGCCTGTTACTACTCCTACAGTCCCTATACTGCTGCCTGTTATTCCTGCAGTTCCTGTATTGCAAATTCATCTCCTGATGGGAAGAACCAACCCAGGCGTTTTGCTCCAAATGCTCAGGAGTTCTTAACGCTGTACAGATGAACTTTAGAGTCAAGATTCTCCTACTACGGGAAGCTTTTGCTTTCTAATAATAATGTGGACATTTTTCAAAAAAAAAAAAAAGAGAGCATCTCAGCTGGGTGCCCTTTGTAAAATACCTATTTCCGTTCCTACAAAAGCTGTTTATTCTTCTACCCTTTCTCACATGTGCAATTTTTTTTGGTTTGTTTTTATTTGGGGGCAGCACCCTGTGTTGTTCAGGGTCTTACTCCTGGGCAGACTTTGGGGGCAATCTAAGGGGTGCCAGGGATCAAAGCCAGGTCAGTCATGTGCAAGGTAAGGGCCTACCAAACAGTACTGTGGATGCTGGTATTGACATGGGACAGACAGCCTTCCTCCCTCGGACAGCAGAAGTATTGTTCCTGGGGAAGATATGGAGCATCTCAGTTCTCTGAACATTACCCTCTCCACCTTATCCCATTGAAAGGGAGCAATTCCATTAGCTCCTTTCCCTGATTCCCAGGCTATCCTCAGTTTTCTAACTTCTGTTCCTGGGCTTGGGCAGTCATAAATTGTTGTACAGATCATTGGGAAGGCCTGCTGGTGAATGCAGGCTGCAATAATAGCCCAGGAAAAACAGCTCCAAAGCACCCAGGTTACCAGGGCTAGTTTTGTATGGGCTATGGTGAACACATATTACTATGGTATCTTTAGGAAGTGCTCATATTTTTATTTTTATTTTTTATGGGATATTTTGTTTTAATTCAAAGTATCTCTAGTAACTAGAAAAAACTTTTTACAAAACAAACCCCCACCCCCAGCGTTCCTGACTCACTGTAAACATAAGAATCACAACATAATCCCTGAGTGTTCGTATTTTTAAAAAGCCGCAGTCAGTGAATTGTGCATGTGAGGGGCTTTTAGGTTAGATTATATGACACTTTTAAAAAATTACAGATGAGGGCCTGAGCAACTGTACAACAAATAGGGCATTTGACTTGCATGCAGCTGACCCGAATTTGGTCCCCAGAACCGCATATGGTCCCTGAGCCCACCGGGAGTGATCCCTGAGCAGAGTCAGGTATGGCCCAAAAGCAAAAAAAAAAAAAAAAATGTAGATGTATGCGGAGATGGCGCCCATATTTTCTCAAAGGCTCAAGGACTCTGAAAGCAAAGCAACACCCACAAAGTAAAAACATGAAGCCAGTCTTCAGAAACCTGTAGAGACAGTGACCAGCCTGCACACGTGTAGATGGCTCTGATGTGCAGCCTGTCTTTAATTAACAGAAACACCCACTGGAGAGGAAGCCAGTGGTGTCTGGAACATTCCTTCTGCTCTTTATCACAGGGACAGCACCATTGCCCCCTGATCTCAGAAGCCCTCTCCACACAGCTTCCTGCACAGGGTCCCAGGCCCATGACTCTGACTGCAGAGTCCCCTGCCCCAGGCCATCCCACCCATCTCCACTATCTTAAGGTTGAAGGAAAACTGAACAAGGGCGCAGGGCTGTGGAATGATTCCCTGGGCTTACGTGCTTCACTGCCTTCTCTGCTAAGCTCTGACAATGCTGCTGTCCTGTGTATGAGGCTGGAGTAGCAGCTGAGCTTCCATCAGAGTCAGCCCACACCAGCATTCTTATTTCCTAGGGCTGTTTGTCTTAGGGTTTGGCACAAGAAGGGGTCAGCTACTCAGCACAGAGCCCAAAATAGTGCCTAAATGCTGCTAGATGTAACTCCCCCTGGAAAGCCCCCAAATTTATACAGGACAGACTGTTGGTCCCCTCCAAGCTTGCACAGATCTGCAGTTATATGGGAAGAAGGAAATAGCAATCTTACTGCCACAACTAAGAATGTTTAGAAATTGGGCTTAAGAGATAGATGGGATGGGAGGGGGGGACACAAAGATATGCAAGGACCTAAATTTTATTCCAGCACTGTGTGACCTCAGGGCTGGAACAACATTGCCTCCACACCACAGCATTCAGCATGCAGACCGACTCGCTGAGATTCACAAGAGAGTGGCCCCCAGCAGCTCTGAGAAAAGTTGGAGAGGCCCCAAAGAGCTTAAAAATAAAAATTGAGAGTATTTAGAAATGTTAACTTCTCTTGGGGAGGAGCAGAGAGTCTCCAAGAGGAGATTCTGCAGTGTCACCAAGAGTGACCCTGTACTTAATCTAGTGCTTAATCTGTGTTTAATCTAGTTCCCGTTGCTCTTCGGAGATTGCTCAAGAACCATCATGCAGCTACTGGAAGGGAAGCTCTTCTGGGAAGTGATTCTCCAGAGTAAAGAGTAAAACCAAGCAAGGCAATATTTTCAGAAAGTGGAGTCAGGGGACACAAAATAAGGCACACCATGATGAACCAGACTTCATAAATGTGAGATTTTCCAAGGAAAGGTCTCTCTTCCTGACACATTCTCTTTCAATGTCAGTATTAGAGATTCACATTTTCCCCCAAATAAAAGAGCTCCTTTGTTTATTGAATCTCTTTCAAGTTTTATTCATCAAATTATTGAATGATTAGAAATGCCTTTTAGGTCTGCTAACTCTCATGTCCACATATGGGAAAACTGATCATTTCACCCTGTAGTTTGTATTGGCCTAGAATCCTTTTAAGAATTAAAAAAGGGGGGGTGCTGGAACAATAATATAATGGGTAGGGCATTTGCCTTGCATATGGCCAACCTGGATTTGATCCCCAGCACCTCACAGGGTCCCCTGAACACTGTCAGGAGTAATTCCTGAATGCAGAGCCAAGAGTAACCTCTGAGCATCACGGTGTGTGAACCAAAGACAAAAAAAAATTAAGAATTTTTAAAAAATTTTAATTAAGTGTTATATTGACCAACCCATGGAACACAGTTGTCATGAACAGAAACTGAATTTGAGCAAGTTCTCATTTTATTCTGGGCTCTGGCTTATTTTTATTTTTGAGGCTACAGAGAAAAGTTGCTGATAAGCACAATTTCATTTGACACAGAAACTTATCTTAGTTTTTGTTGTTTCTAGCCTGATTTCCTGAGAGATGCAGATCATAGGACTCTTCACATCCCAATGACATAGATGAACAGAGCCCAGGTGCAAACAACAGAATATACAATCAGAACCCATGAGAATGCATTAGCTGTATCATCCTGTCTTCACTTGAAATGCTTGCACTTGGTTTCTGGTGGAGTTTTTTTTTTTTTTAGCTATTTAGCTTTGATTTTTTTCTAATATTTTCTAATCACTTATCACTTAACTTCCCGTTAGTCGTCGATTTGCTCGAGCGGGCGCCAGTAACGTCTCCATTTGTCCCTGTCGCGTGCTAGTGTAGCCCAATGGCATCTCTTCGCTCCGGGAACATGGAGGGCCTCAAACCGATCGTTAGGGTCAGGTGAATGAGACCAGTTGTAGTTACTGGTTTTGGCATATCGAATACACAGCGGATAGCTTGCCAGGCTCTTCCGTGCGGGCGGAATACTCTCGGTAGCTTGCCAGTCTTTCCGAGAGGTATAGAGGCTTTTGGGGTGACCTCTAATATTTTTATTGAAAAATATTTTCTAATATTGCATGAAAATATTTTATGACTAAAGTTTTCATATCAAATTTATCTGAACATTTCTCACCTCACTCTGGTCCAGAGTCAAGTTTAAAGAATATTGTACCAGGGCTGGAGCAATAGTACAGTGGGTAGGGCATTTGCCTTGCACGCAGCCAACCCAGGTTCAATTCCAAGCATCCCGCATGGTCCCCTGAGCACCACCAAGAATAAGTCCTGAACGAAAAGCCAGGAGTAACCCCTGTGCATTGCCGGGTGTGACCCCACCCCCCCAAAAAAAGCAGAAAAAAATTTAAAAATATGGTACCTGTTTATTCTGCAGGAAAATAGTGAAAAACGGTTCTGATGAGCCAGAGACTTTCTTGAACACAGCTGACCTTGTTCTATCCCCTGCACCACTTCTGATCCCCTGCACCACTTCTGGTCCCCGGAACCTGAGTAGAAATCCCTGAGCAGAGAGCAAGGAGTAAACCTCAAGCATCAAAGGGTGTGCCCTCCCCCCCACAAAGGCAAGCAAAAATACTAATCAGGTAGATACCCTAGTTGTTAACGATCACGATCAAGATCACGATCATCCTGTTGTTCGTCAATTGCCTCGAGCAGGTACCAGTAATGTCTCCTTTGTCCCTGAGATTCTAAAATGTGTCACATTCAAGGCTCTGTCAGGGTTAGGAGAATGAGACCCATCATTGTTTCTGGTATTTGGCATATTGGGTACACCACGGGGAGTTAGCCAGACTCTGCCATGTGGACAGGTTACATTCGGTAGCCTGCCAGGTTGTCCAAAGCAAGAATGAGATAATAAGATGTCTTCCGGGAGCTGGGTTTTATAGTCTCTGGGTCTTGGCCGTTGATAAGATTACATGGTGCCGTGGCTGGGGTGGGGGGGTGGGGGGGGTGGGTAAAGGCGCCTACTGGAAGATGGAGAATCTGGGTGGAGGTTGTTCAGCCCCAATCAGAGTAGGCTTTGAGATCTCAGCCCTGGGACCTGCATGCCTGTGTTCCTCTGCCGGTACCTTCATGCGTGTGGAGAGTGGTCTCAGCATGGTTGTAGCTGGTTCTGGAAGTCTTCGGTTACCGGAGCTCTGCTCAGGGTGAGGAAGGAAACTCAACCCGCCCCCCTCCAAGGGGCCCCGGTGAGGACAGCCAGGCGCTAGGGCAGGAGACTCTGTGCTGTTCTCTTCCTGTAGCTGGTTTTTATAGTCTCTGGGTCTTGGCCGTTGATGGGATTACACAGCGCAAGGGTGTGTGGGGGGGGGGCAGTTGGTGGGTGTGACCCCTGCCTACTGGAAGATGGAGGATCTGGGTGGAGGATGCTCAGCCCCGATCCGAGCAGGCTTGGAGATCTCCAAGTTGTTAACAATTAATGCAAATATTTTAGGCTCACTGCTCATGTATACAACAATTATTCCAACCTAGCCCATCCTTGTTGACAACAGCACACGTGAAGGAAAAGTTTCCTTTTCTTCTGTCATCAGTATAATAGCATTTTAAACAAATTCAATCTCTTAGGATACTCCAAAATTGAGGACTTGAACCCACCCCAAAAATCTGAGCTAACAATTCAGAGCCTAAAGAGCTGAGCTGAAAGCCAAGATTAGATAGGGAGAAACAGAAAGACCGTGTACATTATTATAGAGGGCATGGGCAATGGCTCAGTGGCTTAAAACACTTGCCCAGGAAGCATCTCTCTACAAAGCCTAGTCCTGACATATGCACAGAGGCAGTCCTTTTTGCTTGGAGATTGCTATTTTAACCGAAACTTTTGGTGTGTGGTCTTATGCAGATGTATGTTTGATTCACAGGCTCTAAAGACATTAATTTAAGATCAATGTTTTCTGAAAATGTTTCGTAAGCAATAAAGTAAGGAAAAAGCAAAAAAGAAAACATTTTTACTGGAAATATTTCTGCATCTGCAGTTTTGTTTTGTTTGAAGAAAAATTGGACTCTGTAGCACTGTAGCACTGTCCTCCTGTTGTTCATCAATTTGCTCAAGTGGGCACCAGTAATGTCTCCATTGTGAGACTTGTTACTGTTTTTGGCATATTGAATACATCACAGGTACTTTAGGTAGCTTGCAGGTGTCTCTGAGTGGGGAGGAGGAATCGAACCTGGGCCAGCCATGTGCGAGGCAAATGCCCTACCCGCTGTGCTATCGCTCCAGCCCAATAAATAACAAACTTACTTATGTAATTGGACTCTAGTGATCCAAAAATACAATGCAGAAAAGCCATCTGCACTCATATGTTCATTGTAGCACTGTTCACAATAGCCAGAAGCTGGAAATAACCCAAGAGCCTAAGAACAGATGAGTGGATAAAGAAATTATGGTACATCTACACAATGGAATGCTCTAAGGCTGTTAGGAAAAATGAAGTCATGAAATTTGCTTATACATGGAAGGACATGGAGAGTAACATGTTAAGTGAGTGAAATCAGTCAGAGGGAGAGGAACATAGAATGATTGCATTCATTTGTGAGATATAAAAAAATTACATGAATATTACTCAAAGACAGTAGTAAAAAAAGACCTAGATGGCTGGTCCATGGTAGGAATCTGGCCACCAAGGGGAAGAGGGAATGCAGTTGGGACAGAGAAGGGACCACTATGGCAATAATAGCTGGGAATGGTCACTCTGGACACAAACTGAGTGCTGAAAGGGGGTAAAGTGACAGTGCCTAAAGGAAAAATAAGAGGGGTGGGGCAGAGAGAGGGGAAAGAGAGAGAGAAGAGTATCTGTCATAGAGGCAGGTTGTGGGGGTGGGGTTGGGGTAGGCAGAAGGGAAACACTGGTGACGTTGGTGGCAGGAAATGTGTTGGTAAAGGATGGGTGTTGGAACATTGTATGACTGAGACTAAATCATGAACAACTTTGTAACTGTATGGTGATTCAATTTAAAAAAATCAAAAGAAAAATTGGGGCAGGAAAAAGGAAAATAGTTGTTAATGTAATCAATTTTTCTGCCCTTGAAGCCGCAGAACTTTTGCTTTATCACTCTAGCAATATTTTTGTGGTGAATCCCTTTATTTTCTCAGAGACTTTATTAGCAATATGTTCCATCATCGGGGTCGGGGGGGGGGGAATGAATGTATTTGCTTAGAATCACCCTACAAGTTCCTAAAATTGAGCTCTCTACCCAGAACCTACAAAATATGGGCCAGGTGAAATGCAAACAAAGTCTTGGAAAGTTAGAGTTTCATTAAAAAATCCATGTTTCTCCTCAGTTTTATTAGAAAAAGGTCATCAAAACATTTAACAAACATTTAACAAATTCATTAACAAAATGAATTATGCCTCTGTAAGAACTCAGTTGACAAGATGATATTTTTTGCTTGTTGGTTGGTTGGTTTACATTAGTTTGGTTTGGTTTGGTTTGGTTTGGTTTGGTCTGGTCTGGTCTGGTCTGGTCTGGTCTGGTCTGGTTTGGTGGCCATACCCAGCAGTTCTCAAAGCTTATTCCTGGCTCTTTGATCAAGGATTACCCCTGGCAGTGCCTTGGAGATCATATAAGGTCCTACGGTTGAACCAGGGTCAACTCCATGCAAGGCAAACACCTTCACCTGTGGCAAACCTCTGTCCAGAGGGGATTGAAGGCAAAGAATAAGACAAAAACACACAAGGACTGTCCAAACTTTGGGTTTACCTGGGCAGCTATGGGAGAGCTCATAGGCACTGTCATTTTGTCAGTAAAGTATCAGTCACCCACCTTGGGTCCCAACATGTGAGCCATTGTTGATGTTAATTGAGACATTAAGGACGTTTAGGAAGGACAACAAAATTCAATGGGTACATTAAAAGCAAAGACTGGGATATTTCACAGAAGCAATCAGTTTAAAGTCATGACAACTTCTTTTTCATTTTAAACTCTTTCCCTCTACATTTAACAGATCTTAAAATTTTATTCTTTCCTTTCCTGGGCCCACCCATTTTGTCCTGAAATGTTTTGCCACCCCATTTTATACTGAAAAACCTAACCTGTTGTGCCCAGGGAGTCTTCTGACCTCTGGTGTGCTCTCTCTCCCTTAGGGTGATGGAGAGAGGCAGTATCCACAATGGGGCCCAAGAGCCAGTCACTGCTTTCAGTGCTTTCAGTGACACTAACCCAACCTGGCTAGGGGCTCAAGTCCAGTAGGAGTTAGTACTGCTTCTGCCCAGTGGGATTCGGAACCCTTGGGCTATCCAGGAAAGTCATCTTATTTCTTAAACAACATTGCCATCTTGTGGCTAAATGCACATACAAATTTCAAACCTGAATGGGCTAAAGATACTGCAAAGAGTACAAAGATTGAAATTAATTTTTATATTCCATCCCTAAAAATTTTCTACGTTATACATCTGGTTGGTTGGAAGGAAGCAAATCACGTCACCCAAATTTTATACTTTTGGTTTCCAATAATCGATGTGGATTTTTCTCCCTTTTCCAACTTTTGGAACCAATAAACACTGAAGTTATGCGAAGTAGGTATGATAGCTTCTTTGGTTCCTTTTTTTTTTTAATCTATCATTTCCACAAAATACTAGCATCCTAGCATATCGTCATGTTTCCAAATGCTGGTAGATTCAAATTAGGTTGCCTTTGATCCCTTTGTGCCAGTATTTTTTTCCAGGAACTTTTAAGAAGTTGGTTTTTTTTTTTTTTAACCCAGAGACACTATAAAGATAATTTTTAAAATAGGGCCATTTAAAAAAAAACAACAGGGATCTTCAGTTTTCATGAATGGAAAATGAAACCACGTCATTTTTAGTGTTTTCTTTGAAACATCTGTTACTTTGTCAAGTAAACAGGAAAGGCCATATGTGGCCAGTTTGGAGGGAAATTCCAGATTAGATCTCTCAAATGGGCCACCTGAGTGGTCTGGGTGTCAGTTTCACTGTTTTAGATATTTCCCTGGAGACTCATGAATAATCATTTGTTCCTGAATCTGAAGAGCCCAGGTGACTCCACTACTTGGCATATAACCACGACTAGACAAACTACAGCCGGAGAGGGACTCATTATTCTAATGGGAAGTCTCACTCATTTCTACATCATTAGACACATCTACAGGGCAGACAGGAATGACTTGTGAGTTTAGCAAGAAATGAAAATTCTGACAGCTCAACAGAGCATCTGCACAAGCATGAAACTGAGAGAAAAAGTTGAACCTTTAGGGAAGAAAACTTCTCTTTTATTGATAATCTGTTGTACGACCCATAATAAGCCATATTGTATAAGCGCTTAAATATATATTAATTTTTTTCACGGATTTCTCTATTGCTAGGACATATAAGCCATTCTCAGAAAGGTTTTTTTTTAATATATTCTTTTTTATTTACAAAATTCAAGACAGTTGAGCATGTGTAAAAAATTTTCTGCTACCTTTTTCTTGTACCATGAAAGGCAGATCTTGATAAGTGGTCTTATTTTGTTTACATATTTGTCAGTGTCAAAAATAGAAAATAATGTTGGATATTTTCATGAGTGTCTTATCCGAAACAGGACCTAAATGCATCTTTCTGTGGAAAGCTTACTCAGTGTGAACAATATTTATTTCTCTCTTTTATTGATGTATAATCAAAGAGTGGGTGAAGGTATAATCAAAGACACGAAAATGGATCTGCATAAGAAAATTAACTAGTACTGACAGAAAAGGAAAATAGAAGAGAATTGGGGAAACGAAGATACTATCTAAAACTTCAAACACCATGATCGAATAATATTCATTCCGGGGATGCACAGATGATTTAACATACACAAATCAATTAATGTAATACAGCACTTCAATAAGAGGAAAGTTGAAAATCATATGATGATATCAATAAATGAAGAGCAAACTTTCAGGCAGCTCAGATAGAGAAGGGAGCACCAAATAAAGGGTATTGGGAGGATTCTCCCAGGATGGGAGAAGCATGCTGAAAGTAGACTATAGACCGAATGTGCTTGCCACTCAATGGCTCTTTTGCAAACCACAGCACCCAAAAGGAGAGAGAGAACAAAAGGGAATGCCCTGCCACAGAAGCGGGGGGGGGGGGGGGGGGGGGATGGGGGGGAGGGATACTGGGATCCGTGGTGGTGGAAAATGGGAACTGGTGGAGGGATGGGTACTTCATCATTGTATAATTGAAACCCAAGCACAAAAATTTGTAAATCTACAACTGTACCTCTTGGTTTGTCACTAATAAAAATTAAAAAAGAAAAAAGCAAACTTTCAATAAAATTCAACATCCATTCATAATTTGGAAAAAAGAAAGCCTCAACAAAATAGTGTTGGAAGGAAACTTTCTCAAGATAGTCATGGTAAACCTAAAGCCAGTATCATTCTCAATGGTGAAAAAACTGGACACAATCCTGAGGTACAAGAAAAGGATGTCCACTGTCTCAGTTTTTATTCAATACAGTATATTAGAAGTCCTAGCACCAGCGACCTAGCATGAAAAAGTAATCAAAAGGATCCAAATTGGAAAAGCACTGTAGCACTGTAGCACTGTCCTCCCGTTGTTCATCTATTTGCTCGAGTGGGCACCAGTAATGTCTCCATTGTGAGACTTCTTGTTACTGTTTTTGGCATATCAAATATGCCATGGGGAGCTTTCCAGGCTCTGCCGTGCAGGCGGGATACTCTCTATAGCTTGCTGGGCTCTCCAAGAGAGACTGAGGAATCGAACCTGGGTGCAAGGCAAATGGTCTATCACTATGTGCAGATACTGTGTAAATCATGGTGCTTCAATTGTTTTTAAAAAATCAATTTAAATGGACACCCAGCCCCTGCTCATGGATCGGGAGAAATAACATTGTCAAAATGGCAATAATCCCCGAAACATAATCTCCACATATTCAATGCAGCCCCTATAAAATACCCATGACATTTTTTCAAAGAGATAGACAAAACCCCCACAGATAGCTAAAGCAATCCTTGGGAGAAAGAAGATCGGTGGCATCACCTTCCCCAATTTCAAACTACTACAAAGCTGTAGTAATTTAAACAGCATGGTATTGGAATAGAAACAGACCCACAGACCAATGGAACAGAGTTGAATATTCTGACACATTCTCTCAAGTATATGATCACTTAATCGTTGATAAAGGAGCAAGGAATATGAAGTGGAGCAAGAAAAACCTCTTCAACAAGTGGTGCTGAGAAAACTGGACAACTACATGCAAAAAAATGAACTCGACCCCTGTCTAACGCGAAGCACAAAAGTCAGATCCAAATGGATTAAAGACTTCAGACCTGAATCCATAAGGTACATGGAGAAAAATGTAGGCAGAACCCTCCATGTTATTGACCCTAAAGGCATCTTCAAGGATGAATCACAACTGACCAAGTAAGTGGAAACAAATATAAACAAATGGGATTACTTTAAACTCAGAAACCTCAAAAGAAACAGTGACCAAAATAGAGAAAGGGCCCACAGAATGGGAAAAATTATTTTCCCAATGTCCATAAGATAGGGGCTTAATATCCAGGATATACAAAAAAACACTGGTAGAACTTTACAAGAAAAAAACTTCCAACCCCATCAATAAATGAGGAGATGAATAGAAACTTCCTCAAAAAATAAATTCAGATGGCCAAAAGGCACATAAAAAATGCTCAACATCACTAATCATCAGGGGGATGCAAATCAAAACAATGAGATATCATGTCACACCACAGAAACTAACACACATTAAAAAGAACAAGATCAACCAGTGCTGGCGCGGATGCGGGGAGAAAGGAACGCTCCTTCATTTTTGGTGGGAATGCTAACTGGTTCAGCCTTTTTGGAAAACAATGTGGACATTTCTTAAAAAACTAGAAATTGAGCTCCCATATGAGCCAGCAATACCACTTCTGGAAATATATCCCAGGGAAGAAAAAAAAGCATAGTACAAATGACACCTGCACTTGTAAGTTTATTGCAGCTCTGTTCACAATAGCCAGTATCTGGAAACAACGTGAGTACCTGAGAACAGACAACAGGTTAAAGAAACTTTGGTACATCTACACGATGGAATATTATGCAGCTGTTAGAAAAAGATGAAGTCATGAAATTTGCTTATAAGTGGATGATCATGGAGAATATCATGCTAAGTGAAATGAATGAGAATGAGAGGGACAGACATAGAACGACATAGTGTTCATTTGTGGAATATAAAGTAACATAACAGGAGACTAACACCTAAGGACAGTAGAGATAAGGGCCAGGAGAATTGCACCATGGCTTGGAAGCCAGCCTCACATGCTGGGGGGAAAAGCAGCTGAGATACAGGAGGGACCAGCAAGTAAATGATGGTTGGAGGGATAGCTCGGGATGGGAGATGTGTGCTGAAAGTAAACTACGGATCAAACATGATGGCCTCTTAATTACCTGTATTGCAAACCATAACACCCAAAAGGAGAGAGAGAGTAAGAGGGAAATGTGCCTGCAACAAAGGCAGGAGATGGGAAGGGATGGGTGTAGCAAGAGGGATACTGGGAACATTGGTGGTGGAGATTGGGCACTGGTGGAGGGATGGGTGCTCAATCATTGCATGACAGAAACATAACCATGAAAGTCTAAGTCTAACTGTATCTCACGGTGATTCAATTAAAAACAGAAAAAAATTAGTTTAAAGATACATTTCTTGAGGATCCCATGGTAGAAATTATAAATGTTGACATATTCTGTATATGAAGTATCAAAACTAATATCTGACATTATTTTTAAAAAGGGAAGGGGCTGGATCGATAGCACAGCAGGAAGAGCATTTCCCTTGCACGCGGCTGACCCAGGTTCGATTCCCAGCATTCCATATAGTCCCCTGAGCACCGCCAGGGGTAATTTCGGAGTACAGAGCCAGAGTAACCCCTGTGCACCCCCGGGTGTGACCCAAAAAAAAAAAAAGAAAAGTGAAAATGCTGATTTCACAATAAAGCATTACTGAAAAATATTGGAATGATATAAAAATAGTATCAATATAAGTCCTACACTCATGGAGATTTTATCATACAACTGACAGGTGGAATTGCAGCAGAGGGTCCTGGAGGCTTTGGGGGAGGCAAAACAGTATTTTATGGTCAAAGAACCTACAGATACAAATATACTCTTTCCTTCATTTTATTAGATGTTAATTGGTGATACAGAAAAACCTACCCAGATTATGAAGTAAAACTTTTCCATTTTTCAAAGTCACTGAAGTGAAGCAACAAAGCATGACCGAGTGAAAGGAGAACAGCTCAGCCTCATTTGATTGGGGGATCCTTGGTCAATTACTCCAGCCCATTTCCTGTTCCCTGCATTGTCACAGTCCCCATCAGAGACTTGAGAAACGGCACTGGGCAGACAGGGTACAGAGCCAACACTCTGAGCTACAAGGGACCTTTTTCCCAAGGTGGGCACGTAGGTCTGTCGAGAACTCCCGCAGAAGTTTAAGATTTGCAAGCATTTGAATTATTTTGTGGTTTTAGAACTGACCTCTTCCCATGTGAAATAAAGGAATTGTCCTGTGGTTTTAATATACACCCACTTTTCCAGGAAAACCGGAAAACTGACCTGTGTAAGACAAGGCACAAGGGTAAGACTTTTGTTGAGAACTGGTCAGGAGTGCCAGCTGGTGAACAGCTCTGAGCACCTCTCCATGAGCCAGGCACCCTGCCCAAGTGGCTGCTGTACAGCAGTGACACCCTGCATTTGGGGCGGGTGATTCTACAGACAGGTGCAGACACAACTCACAGCTTAATTTTGCTCTTTTTAGATGTTTATACTTTTAACTTTTTATCATTAAAAATTAAGTTATTAACTTTTTTTCCTTTTTTCTGCTTTACTTGATAGCTAAGGATACAGTGTGTTTCTACACCTGGATTACATTAATTTTGAGTTCAGTATAGCGAGAATAAAATAGGTATTATAGCAAGGTCAAGGTTTGGGAGAGGCAAGGCCACCATGGGGCTCATTCAAGCTCCTCCCTTGCCCCAGGCCACTGATTACTGATAATCAAGTCGGATGAAATTTCTTTCTCCTTCCAGTATTCTGCCTTACCTCCCAGTAATGACTGCACAAATGCACAGAGGGAGAAAAACTAGGATTGAGAGCACTAGCCTCCACAGGATGAGGCTGAGGTCTCTGTCTCTGTCTTTCAGCAGGAGGGACTTAGAGAAGTCATGCTCAGGAACAGAGCAGTACTCAGGGGTCACATGCTGTGTGGGGGGAGTGAGCGGGGATCAGCCACATGTAAGGCAAAGGTCTTATCTCCATCCAGCCCTGGAAAATTTGTTTTCTACACCAAAAAACCTCAGATGTAGTCGTGAGGATTGAAGGTAAGAAATGGTGTGGTGCCCTTTGAGACTCTCCCTTGCCTCAAGGCTCAAAGCCAACGCGGCCCTTTAGTCTGGCTTGTGTTCAAGGTTGCTTTGATGTGACACAGAGGAGGGAGATTGAGACAGTGACACTGAACTCTTCCTTGAACTTCAATTTCAACGAGGTATCTCGCTATAAAAAAAAAAAATGAAGGGATCCTAACTTAACATTCATAGTGACCCATGATTTAAGGTTAAATCATTTTTGCTAGATGAAGTTCCCAAGATTTTGTAAAGGGCTCGGCAGAGCATATAAGGTGGGTCCTGGGTAGCTTCTATAATAAAATGAGGGCATTCAAATATAAAACATATCCTGGAGAGGAAGGCAAAACAGTGAGCAATTGTCTCCAGGCTGGCTTCTTACCCAAAGCACTGTTGCACACACATAAAGTGAGAAAATTCTCCCTGGCAAGCAGCTTCTCTAACTGATCCATGATTCAACCCAGCTGCATCCTCTGAGAAGGGGAAGAGAGAAGCCATTGGACTGAATTCCTTTCAGTTATCCTCCTCTACATTTCGTCTGAAGTCGCACGTACCTTTGCCCCACCTGAGCTAGGACTGTAAGACTGTCTTCCACACCTTCAGAACCATTAACTCTCCAATATTGTTCTCAAGGTAATATCAACACAAGAAATTATGAGTTTAGGATCAATCAATAAACTTTAAGAATTTGTCTTTGGAATTCAAGGCCAAGATTTTTTTCACTATGCCTTATTTAATGGCTTTTTTTTTTAAGCCTCGTTCATATTTCAGGCCAAAAAAAAAGAAAAAGCTGAAACCTATGGCATGGACTTTGCTTCAAATGAATATGATCCTAAACACCTAGGCAAGAGTTTTTATCGAATTGATGGCATCCGTAGCTATAAAATAAAATAGAATGCAATATCTTTGACGTTGTAAATGCTCTAAACCAACGCATTTAACTTTCTGTGTGGAGTGATACACAGAATTGCCTTTTCACATTATCTTAAGTGATGCTTAAGCAGGTCCAGCAGGAAGATGGAGACACTGGGGAGGACGTGGTTGCGAATGTTCTATGGCAAAAGAACATGTCAAGTAGTTCAAAACCCTGTGGAGAGAGACAGATGGTTGGTTTGTCGGGAAGTTATTAGAGCAGGTGGTCTAAGGTGACCCTCCCTTAGGCTGAGAGGGTGTTAAGAGGATGGAAAGGAAATGGGAGGACCATCCATGGTTTTGTTGTTGTGGGGTTTTTTTTGTTGTTTGTTTTCGTTTTTGTTTTTTTACTTTTTAGGTCACACTCAGCGATGCACAGGGGTTACTCCTGGCTCTGCACTCAAGAATTACTCCTGGCGGTGCTCAGGGGACCATATGGGATGCTGGAAATCGAACCCGGGTTGGCTGAGTGTAAGGCAAACACCCTACCAGCTGTACTATCGCTCCAGCCCCCCATGCTCCTTTTAGTACACTCTCTCCAATAAAGGTGCCTCCAGCTAAGCCATGGGAGCTGTCCAGGTCGTATCAGCCAGAGACCCCACAAAGGAAGGTGTCAGGCAGGAGGGAAGATGTTCCCTGGGAAGAGAAACATTCCTTTTGCTGAGTACGAAAAAGAAAATGAGTGGTAAGGGCCAAGAGATTGTACAGTGGCTAGGGCACCTGGGTTTGATGTCCCACAGTCCCACAGTCCCCCTGAGCATTGCCAGGTGTGGCCCTGGATGCACCCAAAGTACTGTGGGTGGTAGGGGGTAAGCTCTGCAGGTCCCCAACAGTCCTGGAACCACAGGGCCAAGGCAGTATTTTGTCCTTGGGCCCTTGCACTGAACTGAGGGCTAGATGACTAAGAACAGCCAGTGGTGCTCCTGGACCTCCTGAGAATCCCTTGGGAGAGACCCCCTCCCCCCACACACACACACTCACACACACACACACACACACACACAGTACTACAAAGCAGAAAATATGGTCTACCTGAACAACCCCACTTACTTGGCAATACACATCTTATTGGAGAAGGACTTCGACTTCGAGATATCTGGAAAATATAAAAGTATCATATAAGGGCCCAGAGAGATAGTACAACGGGTAGGGCATTGCAATGTGGCCAACCTAAATTCTGTTCCCAGCACCCCAAATGGTTCCAAGTCATCCAGAAGTGAACCCTGAGTGCAGAGCTAGGAGTGAGACTGAGGGTGTGCCCCCCCCCACGGTGTCATATAAATTGCAAGTAGAGTTTAATAAATTTTAAAATAATTTTTCCCTAAAACTAGCTGAGCAATTACTCTAAGAGCTGTGACATTCCTCTATGTTTGAGGACCAAACTTCCATATGTATTTTGGGGTACATTTTTGGTGCAGGGGGATCCAGCCCAAGGTCTCACACACTTGCAAGGCAGTTGCCCTGCTGCTGAGCCCCAGCCCCTCCTGACAGAACCCAAAGTAAAGAAGCATTCCCAGCTTAGATTACAATACTCATGAGCAGCTGGGTTCAGTTGTCTCTATTTTTGTTTTAATCATCACTAAATATTGAGCTTTGATGCTTAATGACTATATTAAATTTAGGATTTTCCAGATGTGTTACCTATCCAATATGCCTCCTTACTAAGAAAAGTCCCTGGGTATAGTCAGGATAAGATCATTTTTCAGATCTCATCTCCACTTTCATTAAGCAAAGCCAACTTAATGGGCACCTAAGGATCTGCTTTGGCCCAGATAACAGAGGCTTCCAGCAGCTTCCTGCTCTAGACTTTCAAACATTTTAAATAGTTGCTACTCAAAATGCAAGCTCTTTTGGATGCACCTTTTAAAAAAAATCTCATTGTATAACTGAAGCCCAAGCACAAAAATCTGTAAGTCTACAACTGTACCTCATGGTATTTCACTAATAAAAATTTTTAAAAAAAAATCAAATAAGCAACCATACTCCCTGTGCCCCCCCCCAAAAAAAAAGTAGTCAAACTACTTTTATTTTATTTAATCTGGCAGGTTTTATCCAACCTGTTGTAAGATGATGTGGAAAGGGGTAGAAAGTTGCCAGCAAGTTTGTCTTCAATAATCTACTTTCTCATGTAAAGCTTAAGTTACTTGACTATCCCTAGACACAAAGTCAGAAAGAGGAGGAAGTGGTAGAAAGCCATAGAGGGGCTTCTTACAGAGAGGCTGCCCATCTTTAAGGCTTCCAATAAGACAAACAATGGCTGCAAAAAAAAAGAATACCAAAAGTTGTCTGTTATTATTCCTTCTTCTGATATGAGGCTTCCCCTTAGAAAGAACAGACTTATGATTCTTCAGTTTGAAACTCGCAAATCTTCCTTTTACTCAGTTTACCAAATGCACTACTCTTTTGCTTCTTTCTACTGTGAACACTTATTCCTCAATAAAGATGATTACATTCTATTTAAATCTCCAAAAGCAAAAGAGCAGACACATGCCCTTTTTCATTATCAGGTCATTTCCTGCATCCCTATATCCCTACCCAATTTCCCAGCCCACTCAACTTCCAATCATTCTGATCAGCCAGCTCAAACATTAACTCCACCACAAACCCCTTGCTCACCATCAAATCCACCAGGAACCTCTATCTCCTCTGTGCCACCTCGTGCCTCTTTGATGAACTGGATCATGTATCACACTCTGTTACTTGGTTTAAATCATATTGGTAATCCTATATTGGAACCCATTCAGAAAAGAGAGCAATTTTTATCCATTTTTGTGCTACCCCTCCCAAACTTAGCATCCATCAGCTACAGAAGGAAAGTGTCATAAAGAGCAAACTGGAGTAACATCAGCTGGTCATTACACTCAGCAGGAAGGGTAGGGCTCTTGTTAACTGCAAAGGGGTTTCTTTTACTGGATCAAGCTTTCTGCTTTTTTGTTTGCTCAGCAGGAAAGCTAGAGCCGCATGGCAGGAGGTCGTTTCAGAGAAGCACAGATGTGGCTCTCCTCCACTACTCCCCCTTGAACAAGTCTGCACAAATATTTAGAAAATTTCATTTGAGGGAACCATCACTCTGGTGTCCACATGTCTTGGTCCAAGCCTGCACTCAAAGACAATTAGGACTGACTGAGTAGACAAACAGCTATGACTTTTTTTTTTTTTTGCTATCGTAGTTGCTTTCCCTGTTATTTTCTTTGATGGAGATAAATAATCCTCACAAGAATGAGAAAAACTCATCTCACTCTTCATACTTTGAAACTTGGAAGAGAGTTTGTGTCTGCAATGCTCTGTACAGAAATATGCCCTACACTGAAATCCAGACCATTGGAGCAATGTCTCAAAACATGTAAAAGTTGCAGAGAAAGAACCTGTGTCCTGATCAATTGATTAAGGAGTCCCACACTTTGACATCTAACAGTCCATTTCCAGCCAAGGATCAAAGGAGCGTAAAGCTATTCTTAAAATGCACCAAGAAAAATCTGCTGTGCCAGGAAGAGCACTCAATGGTCAGGAAAGAGGGCATGTGCAAGGGCCTGAGTTCCATCCCAGCACTGCATGGCATAAGCACACACCATGGGGGCCCTGAGACCGCCACCTCAACACTGCAAGCCTGGTGGCTGCCAGAGACACAACCTGGGCAGCACCACAATGCCAGGCCCAAGCACCAAACCAACTGGGCCAGTTAGCCAAGTATACCAGGGAATGACCCCTGGGCTCCTGAGCATAGTAGGAGAGGAGAGGAGGGAAGGGGAAGAGAAGAGAGGGGATGGTAGGGGAGTATAGGAGAGACAACTACCTTCACTTCCCTCTTTCTAGAACAAAAACTTCCTTAGCCTGGGGGAGCAGAAAATAGATCTGGGTTATTTCAAGGGGTGCTCTTTTTACCTAGAGACTTATATTCACCATGTTAGGGCAAGTACTCAAGGCCTCCTGTTTACCTAGAGTCTGTGGTGGGTGACTGACAATACCTCATGCCCACCTGCCTCGGAATGCACGTTTCAGCTGTCTTCCCTCTCCCAGCAGCTACCCAAGGTCATGTCTTCGAATCAACTGCATTACTAAAACCATCTGGACTATGCATGGGTGAGTGAACCCAGTTAATGCCTTTACATAAACTTTAAAAGCTTGGAGACAAGTGCAGAAAACCACAGGTCAAGTGATTTGGCAAATTTACTTTGTCAAGATCAAGTCTCCATTGAAGTCCCTGGGGCAGAAAAACTGCCACCTGCCAATCTGGGGGGGGGGGGGGGCGGGGGTGGATGGAATGGGGAAGGGCTCTGCCTCTTGCTCTCTGTTCTGTCCTTGCTCCCATCTGTAGACAGCTGAGTGCTTCAGATTCCCTCTGGCTGATGAGGCAACAATTACTAAGTCAGCAAGGAGATCACAGGAAAAAGACACAGAAAGAGGCTGGGGGCAGGGGAGTAGTGGGGTAGGAGGAGAGGTGGGAGGAGTCCCATGCAGGATGTGGCTCCAGGTGCAGAGGGGTGGTCCATGGGGCAGCCACGAATGCATCGAATGCATCGTGTGAAGCAAGACCTCCAGATGCTTCTCTGTGCTCAGATGATGTAAAGCTATCTGGTATCTCCACTGGATTGGAGAATTTACTAAATTCACTACTGCTAAGTCAATAGAGCCCCAAGACAAGCAAGAGGAAACCCAGTCATGCCTGCTGGAGGCAGAAAGTCCAGTTCATAAGCTGGGAGAGGGGCCCAAGGCAGGGCTCACCAGGGAAAAAGCACCTGCCTCATATGCGCAAGGCCATAAGTTGGATCCTCGTGACTCCTGTTCCCCACATGTCCCACTTGTGGTCCTAGCAGCTCTGCTCTCCGCAATCCCCAGTGCCACAACAGAGGGTGTGATCTCCAGCACACAAGCATGTGTACAAGAGCACTGGCTGTGAATGCCCAGAACAAGAGTTCAAGTCTTGGAGGGCATTACAACTAGAATGCGTGCAAGTGCCTAAATTGCTATGCGAGTGCAACCTCTGGCATCACAAGCTAGCTTAAGTCAGTTCCCTCTCCACCCAAACAGGGCATCTCTACCATGGCAACACAATGGGCAGGGAGGAGCCAGAATAAGAACTACACATAGGACATTTACTAAGTCCTTTTGTAAAAATGAGATTTAGGTTCAAGCACTTGTAACAAAGCCTGATTAGACCATGAAGAACTGGTATCACCAGCAAGTGAGAAGAGAAAAAAATTAAATAACAATTACACCAAACTTTTTTCCCTCCACTTGAAACAATAAATCTAATCAATCCTTGAAATAAAAAACACTTAGGGAGGTAACCGAAACAGTGCCTAAGAGACTGAAGGGGGAAATGACAGGGATTTTAAATTCAGACTCTCTTTAATAAACAGTCTTCACCTTGTGAATGCTGATTTAATAGATAAAATTTTGAAATTTATAACCAATACCATGCTATACATCTTGAATGCTTAACGACCCACTCCTGATTATCCTGATTATCTGCCTCCTGGCTTCCTAAAGGACTAAAGTACCACCCCAGGCTTGAATTATATGTGTATGATCATTCAATAGGACTAGTCACCTTCTATGCTGCCGAGGTAATGAGGGTCATGGATAACTGTCCTTCCTTTGACACTTCCCACAAAAGAACATGCAGTGCTGCTAAGAACACCAAGCCCGTTATATCTGGAAAAGGTGTCATGCGTTGGAATTAGCAGAGATGTCCCAGTGAGACAGGTAAGTGGTTCTGTACTCCTCAGTAGAAAGGAAGGACTTAGTCCCTACCAGAAACCCATTGCTGTGCTGCAAGTTGAACCTACTGAGATGAACTGGAATGGATGGGACCATGATGCACCACTGAATGAAAGGTGGAGGTGGGATCCTGGTACAGCTTATCCCCACCCCTCAACTCCATCTCCTCACACCTGACATAGCAAACAACTTGTACATATACAACTAGGTCAAGCTCCCTCTTGTCAAGACTTAACACATGTTCTATGTCCACTGGTGTCATCAACTGGCCACCATCTTTGCTCCCTCCATTGACCTGGAGAACTTACAGAATGTAAAGAAGCCCTTGCTAACTTTGCTCAGCAAGCCTGGAATGATAGCCAACCAAGTCTGCCTCTATGAAACACTGAAGTGTTTCAAATGAGCAAAGCTGTCCCCCAAGATGGAATGCCCTTAGACATTACAACATCCTCACAGGGAATTACCTTGGTCATTATCCAGAGTAATGGTGGTGGAAGTGGTGACAACTATACACATAGAGAGGGATGGAACCAAGTCTCTGAAATTCCACAATATTGTATGCTAATGTTAGTTGTTGTTTTTTTTAAAAGCCCTCCCCATACCAAGTTGCACGGTCTCCGGTTTTTCTTTTTTCTTTAATTTTACTCTTTTTTCTCTTTGAGGAATTTCAGATTACCTCTGGGGTGTGACCCAACACCTCTTTCATAGGAAAGTGTTGAAGATAAGAGAGTCACCCATAGATGAGTTGTGTATAGACAATTCAGAATGTAAATGTACCATGTTTAAACAATTGTGACTACGGGGGTAGACGGGACTTAAACTCCTGCTTCGGCATCGAGTTACAGATCGCACTGAATTCCACTGAAAAAAAAAAGACAAAACAGTGACTACCTCGTCATAATTTAGACATAACTTAAAACAGTATGCATATGCCGTAGATTGAAAGATTTAACTCATACTACTATACTACTACAAGTCAGAATATGGAATATTTCATTTCTTATAGGTGTCCAATATTTGATAACAAATTTAGGGTATTTCTTAAGTAAAATCCATTATATGAAATCTGGAATGTTCAACTTCTTCGTTCTTGTAGAATTTTGTTTTGAGGAGTATGCTGTTAAAAAGAAGAACACTTAGGTTTGCAAGTACTAGAGAATATAAGTTCGCCATGGGCAGGGATTTGCATTGTTTTGTACATTGCTAAATGCCCAACACCTGGATATGATCATAAATAACTTTGAAAAAAATTTAAGGAAACTAATAAGTGAGTGGTTGAACACTGCTACCCAACTACTTTCTAAATTAAACGATGAATAAAAAGGAAAGTATATTCACTATAATGGACTTCACTAGCAAAAGCCTTCCTACAAATTTCCCTTCATCCAACCCTTTCCTCTTCTGAGTGCACCCTTTTAAATTTTCATTTTGTTTTAGGAGACTGGAAAAATATTGATAGCAATATACTTGATGGAAAAGAAGGAAGTTATAAGGCAACTGTTATTTGATACAGAAAATAAAAATAGTTCCCATTGCCTTTTCTTCCATTCCAAATTACACTGCAGGTTGTCTTCACTAAGTATTTGACCACAAAGGATGATCACTGTAGGGGTCCAACACATGCTTTCTGAGCTCATTTAGAAAGCCCATGCTGTTGTCAGATTAACACAATACCATGGGCTCAAGCTTCAAAGTGCAAGTATTTTTCTTGAGTTACTACTAAGCTTAATGAATCACTTCAGCTGCAATAGGCTTTTTCTTAGGTTTCTTAGCACTACCCTCCCTTGTTCACGCTATGTGAAAAATGGCTGTGTAGCACTTGCCCCCATTCTCCAGTGTAAAGAGAACCACTCAGGTGGCGGTGTTGGTGCTTCAGATTTTCACTTCCCTCTCCAGGAAGGACAGGGAGGACACTCTATAATATGAACCCAACAGAGCACTCACACACACCCAGGCTCCCAATTGCAACACCCACTCCTCACTCCAGCAACTGCACTCACACACTTGCACACCCAAAACGCTGTTTGGACACCACCCAATGACAGAACAAGCCCAAAGCTTTCCTCAGTCCATGTGTACATAACAACCGTCCAGCACCTATTAGCTCCTCACCCCCCTTTTCTTCCTCCGTCTAAACTCATGCCAAGGAGAGAAAAATTAAGCATGCTCATTGTTTCCCAACGTGGAGGATCATCCATAAAAACGTGGCAAACTGTTTCCTGAAAGCTAATTAATCATTTTTGAAATGCTTAGAATTATACAGGGCCTCCAGTACAGTGAAGTCCATTGGCTTTTTGCCCTTTTCATGGCATCGTGTATCTAAGAATGGAGCAGGCAAATAGGACAAGTGGACTTGTTTCCTGTGGTCAGGAAAATGACCAGGGAATGAATATGAAACATCATGGAATAGAGAAAAGAGCAGTACTTTCCCCTTGCCAGTTCCTTTTCTCTCCTTGGTATGAAATTTTATCCAGCAACTGCTTTTAAACTTCTTTTATAGGATCTCGGGGTTATAAATGTTCTCGAACTTGTGGCATAAACACTTGGGATGAATTGTCACAATGCAAGGCCACCGTACAAAAGCCCCTCTCTTGGTGACAGCTTCTCCCTTCATAATGACAGTGTCATTCTCCATGAGAGCAGGCCACACGTGGTAGAAGACCAAGGGAGCAGTGAAATCAGAGTCATAGCTGCGGCGGTACCTGTGTTAGACACAAAAGAAGGAAGAGGAGTTAAAAAGTCCTGCACCCTAATGGGCATGGAGGGGAACAGAGGTTCAATCCCCAGCACCCTGTATAGTTCTCCAAACACTGCCAGGAGTGATCTCTGAGCAGAGCCCAGAAGCATACCCTGAACACTGCTGAGTATGATCCAAAAACAAAACAGAAACCAATTAATATCACATCACAGTCACATGTGATGTTCTTTTCAGAAAGGAGAGTTTCCCCAGGAGCAGGTCTGGCCTTGCAGAAGCATGTAGCAGGAGCTGGGAATCAGAGGGGACCTGAAGATTTCCATCTAGACCTCTTTTCCCTACATTGTTCCCAGGGGACTGAGACAAGATTCATTACTTCTAAAGGATCCTTTAGCTTCTGCTTGAAGGTTGCTTACTTGCAATCATTAAAAATTTCTCCATCAGCTCCAAATGCTATGTCTAGGGGTGGTTCCAAGGTCTGCATAGCAAAAGCAATGCAACAGATCTCCTGGATGAAACTACTGAGGAGGCAAAAGTCCACCTCAGGAGGAAAGGAAATCTTGGGGTTGACGTTCATGGCTCGAATCACGTCCTGAAAAACAAAGAAAGCATCACCTGATTACCACCATGACCCAAGAAACTTACCAGCATAAGTCTGTTCTGACTAACAGGAGATAGGGAAAACTCATGGGGAAAAAAAATCATGACTTGTATTTATCATTTCTTTATTTTTCAACTGTGCAATTTTTTGTGAAAACACTGATTTATTTATCATCTAAAAATAAAAGGAATAATAAACAATAAACAAAAACATAAATTATAAAAATATAAATAACAGAGATAGACTCATGTCTAATGTTATTTTAAATATGTTCATATTTATTATTTTTAAAAATATATTAAATAAAATTTATAAGTAAATAAAACATGACAACTATCATAGCTTGCTTTCACTATATGCCAATATAGCTCACTATGTACCAAGTTTTCTTCTTTTTTTCCCCTATTTTTGGTCTTGGGACCATGCTTACAGTGCTCAGTCTATTCCCAAGCCTGTGTGCTCAGGAGTGACCCCTGGCAGTGTTCTGGGAGCCATATGCCGTGCCAGGTATCAAATCTAGCTGACGAAAGTGGCTGAATGCAAGGAGTGCCTTATCTCCTGGACCATCTCTCCAGTCCTGCTTGCTTTTACTGAATCCTCTCAAGCACTCTATGAAAACATGACCATTATTGTGCTCACTTAAAGATGAGACACTAAAAGTACAAAGATGTTAAGCAAACATGCAAGGTCACACAGCTGGTAAGTGGCAGGACTAGGATGTGAATCCACATCCACCTTCCCAAAGTCATTGCTCTTCAGAACTATCGTATTCTCCCTTCCAGTCTTAAGGACCCCTCTAGGAACTAGGGCTATAAGTACAGAATACTTTTCCTTCACCATAAAATATGTGAGAAATAGACCGCTGACAAGAGCTGGTGCTACCAAACAAGTTGGCTAATGCTTACTTCTGCTCTTTTATTACACAGAACCACTGGATGCATTTCTGAATTCTTAGTATTCAAATGATCAAAGCCATCCTTAATCCAGAAGAAGATGCATATGTGAATTCTGAAAATCACATGCCCACTTGTCTGTTGCATGAAGAATCCAACACTTACGTTAACACTGCTTTGGGAGTCATATAGGTCAAGATGACAAATGATGTAATCTGAGACGGCATCCTCAAAGTCACTGGACCCCACATAAGACGGTGTCAGTGACTTCCTCACACGAATCTTGAAGTGTCTGAATGCCATTTTAGCTACATGGAACGCTTCCTGCACACACAAAAAAAAAATGCAGCCAGTAAATTTGGTGAGGGAGTAAAAAGAGCATAGAGTGACGTAGGTAAGAAATGAAAAACAAGATGGTTATGGGTATAGTGCAGGAACTATGTTCATGGGAAACCATCATTAACAATATTGTAAATCACAGTTTCTCAATCAATAGGAAGAAAGAAATGAAGAAAGAACCCCAACAAAAATGCAACAATTTCCACCTAGACCTCTTATCTTAATCCTAAGTGTAAGAAGCTAGAAAACATAGTTTGAGGAGAAGAAAAATCATCTGTAGTTACATACCTCATTGAAAAGTGCCAACTGATACTAGGATTCCCCAGAAATATGTCATTGACAAATAATAATTAGATAAAATTATCAAGCTACAGAACTCAAGGGCTGGAGCAATAGCACAGGGGGTAGGGCATTTGCCTTGGATGAGGCCAACCTGGTTTGATTCCTCCGTCCCTCTCGGAGAGCCTGGCAAGCTACTGAGAGTATCCCATCCTCACTGCAGAGCCTGGCAAGCTCCCCGTGCGTACTTGATATGCCAAAAACAGTAACAAGTCTCACAATGGAGACATTACTGGTGCCCACTCGAGCAAACTGATGAACAACGGGAGGAACTTAAATGTTTTGCATACTCAACTATTGCATGCCTGTTATGGAATGTGTCCTGAAAAAACTGAGCTTTACATTACAGTCATGGCTTCATGCTACAAGCTTGAACCAACACAGTAAGCAATTCTTAACTATATAAACCAGGGATTGTCAAGTGCTCTTCTACAAAGGCCCAGATAGTAAATAACACAGATCACATAACTGTACCTGTCACTATTTTCCCCCAACCCTTGAAAAATGTGTCACTGTCCCCTGGTGGCCTGGTGCATTTGGGATCAATATACATTCCCCAGGCTGATGGATGGGACAGGCTACAGGCTGGTGGCCAGCAACATTTTAATTGGGATCATACAGAGCTTCTATATATAGGAAAAGAGGGACCAAGCTCCATAAGGGTCTGGGGACAGGGATTAACATGGGTTTGGTTGAACATAAGTATAAGCATGGGTTTGATTGAACACAAACATATGTAAAGCGCTTCCTGCAGGGGAAATTCTGCTAGGACACCTGCCCAGGGGCGGCACTCCATCTCAGGGGCTCCAGCATTCTGGATTCTGGTCCCCAACTGTTCTGTTGTCCTGTTCTCAACCCTTAGGTGGTATTTCTTCTTGAAATACAGACTAGTGAGACCAGACAAGGCCCACAGGTCATACTCTGCGGACTCAGCTTGAAATAAATGAACACAGGAAACATTCGGTCACAGATAATTCAGCTTATAATAAGGTTTGGTTTTATAATCAACTGTCTCTTAACAGACCCTTAACAGACCCTATGTTGCTCCCATAGAACAAGTGTATCTGTTTCAGACTCGAGGCTTTGAGTCTGAAACATATGAGCACTGTTCAACCTGGCGCATTCAAGTTGCTGAAGAGTGGCAGTTTTACTAATTGCGTCAATAAACAAGCACATACACTTTCCCCCTGCTGACAGATGGAAACAGACGGCCATTGATCTGATAGCAACAGATCGACCAGGGTACAAGAGCCTGTATTTGAAAATTCCATCCATACCCACTTAGTATAGACACAAGTATTTACAGTCCTACAGGTATGGGTACTTCACCTGCTGTCTGGTCAATAAATGTTTTAGTTATTGAAGGGAAGGAAGGAGAAAGGAAAGGAGGGGGTGGGAGCGCCGAAGAGGGGAGAGAAAGGAAGGGAAGAGAAGGGAAAGGAGGGATGAGGGATGAGGAATGACGGGAGGGTTGAGGGGAGAAGGGAAAGGAAGGCAAGGGATGGAACAGAGGGAAGGGGAGAAGGGAAGGGAGGGGAGGGGAGGACAGGGGAGGACAGGGGAGGGGAGGACAGGCGAGGGGAGGGGAGGACAGGCGAGGGGAGGGGAGGGGAGGGGAGGGGAGGGGAGGGGAGGGGAGGGGAGGGGAGGGAAGGGAAGGGAAGGGAAGGGAAGGGAAGGGAAGGGAAGGGAAGGGAAGGGAAGGGAAGGGAAGGGAAGGGAAGGGAAGGGAAGGGAAGGGAAGGGAAAGAGCGAGGGGGGGGGGGGGACCCCGGAGTCCCTACGCGCTCCTGCCTCGCCCCCCGCCCCGGGCCCGGGGGCGGGCACCTACCACGGTGGCGATGTAGATGATGCGCTGCACCGTCTCGGCCTTGTCGATGCAGCGCCGCAGCAGGCACTGCGCGTCCAGGCGCGCCTGCGAGTAGGCGTCGCTGAAGCGGGACAGGAGCGCGGCCTTGCGCGCCACGCTCGAGCCCTTGGCGCGGCTCGGGGACGGGCTCCGGGTCTGCGCGGCCAGCGCCGACGGGCTCTCGGGCCGGCTGCGGGAGCGGCTGCCGCCGGGGCTGCACGAGCGGCTGCGGCTGCGCTCGGGGCTCTGGCTCGGGCTGCGGGTCTCGTCCACGCGGTCCACGCGGTCGTGGCGGCTCTGGCTGCGGCTCTCGGGCCGGTGGCGGCTGCGGCTGCGGCTCAGGCTCTCCCGCCGACTGCGGCTCTGGCTCACGGGCCGGCTGCGGCTCATGCTCTCGCGCCGGCTGCGGCTCTGGCTCACGGGCCGGGTGCGCCTGGTGGTGTCCGGGCGGCTGGGGCGCGCAGAGGGGCTGGGGGAGCGGCTCCTGATGGGCCTGCGAGGCAAGGGTCGGGCCGGGAGGCGCTCAGGCTCGAGTCACGCCCCGGGAACCCCAGAGGGGAGCTCCCTCCTCCCCACCCGCGGGTCTGGAGGAGAGACCCAGCGGGTCCCCCTCGTCTGAGATGGGCTCAGAGATGCTCCCCAGCCAAGAAACGAGATTCCTGAGATGCAATCCTGGATTGGCAGGTCTAAAGCAATTCCAACGCACTGGGCATCTCGGGGCACCTTTTCAGCGGTCGCAGAAATTCCAGCGCGCTTTTACAGATGAGGAAATAAATGAAAACTCAGGAAAACTCAGCAAGTACGCCACAGCCACAGAGCCAGCCAGCGAGAGACGGATGTAGAGAAGGAACCCCCCAGCCGCGGAGGACCAGCACCCAGGTATAAGATGGAATGAATGCACGTTGAAAAAAGGAGAAAGAGGATCTTTGTTCTGGTCCCCAGCACTGCTTTTTCATACCAGGGCACTTCCTGTCTCCTGTCCGAGAGTCTGTTTAATATAATATCTCTATAATATCTCTGTCCTGTCTGAGAGTGGGATTTGGAAGACGGGATGAGCTCGTTCATTTGTGAGCTTTTTCTCCATGGGAAAGCGTTGTGACCAGTGCAAAGTCCAGAGTGACCAGATGAGCTAACCCAAAAGGAAAGGGGGAGTTTTATAGAAGAAGCTCTGGGGCCAAGGAAGGGCAAAGCAAACTCTCTGAAGAGGAAAGGGGTAAGGAAAAACCCTCATTTTCAAGGTTTCTCTGGTTCGATGGCATGCCCAGATATCACTCTCAGTGTGACACCTCTGATTCCACAGGGGACAGAGACTCACAGCGTGAGTTCTTGGGAGTTAGAACAAGCTGACAGCAGCACAACCCCGGGGGAGTGATTTCCTCAAATGAAGGGCTAAGGTGACATCTGGGAAAAGATGGGTGTGGACAGCAGTGAGTCAGGGTAGGATTCAGGAGCATGCCAGAGAGGATCCCAACTTATGGAGAAACTGGAAAGAGGAGGAGAAATGTGAACTCCAAAGGAAACCCGGCTGCTTTGCCTCACTGAGGGCAGAGTGAGACACAGGAGTTCAAACACTTGTCTTGCTGACCTTAGATCAATGCCCAGAACTACAAATGGTTCCTGAGCAACAACAGGACCTACTTCTAAGCACATAACCAGAAATAGTCTCTAAGTACTTCTCTGGCCCCCAAGTCAGCAGCAGCAATGATGAAATACACTGAATAATCTGTCTTCATGCTCTGCCCATAATTAGAAAGGGACAGTGTTAGAATTCTAACCAAATGTACACTCTCCATCCAACAAAGGAAGATCTAGCACAAAGATCACCTACAGTAGGATGACATCATCCCTGGAAAGAAAAGGACCTTCGTCTTATAGATCATTCAACAAGAAGGCACCTACTGCAATCCAAACCCATTCCTCACTGTTTTCTTTCCATCTAAGAACTCCCCTTCCTCTCCACTTCATGCCTTAAGACCTTAACATGATCACCTTTTAATTCCTGTATTGCAAACCACAACACCTAAAAGGAGAGAGAGAAAGAAAGAGAGAGAAAGAGAGACAGATAGAGAGAGGTGTCTGCCATATAGGCAGGCTGCAGGTGGAGGTGGCAGGAGGGAAACTGGGGACATTGGTGGTGGGAAATGTACTCTGGCAGAAGGATGGGCATTGGAACACTGTCTGACTGAAACCCAATCCTGAACACCTTTGTAACTGCGTGGTGATTCAATAAAATAAATATACATTCGCCACCAAATCAAACCAAAACACCCCAACATCAGCCCCAAATCAGTGCATGCATTGGTGTTCACAATCCAGAAAGTGTTTCCTCTTGCTGGAAGGTTGCAAGTGACAGAAAGCAACCTCTTTTACCATTCAAAACTATGAATATGGTTGATTGGGGATCAGGATATCATTTTATCTCCTCTCCTTTCCTATCCAAAACCAAAAAATATATATAATCATTCAACCAAGAGAGTTTAAAATGGAATGCTCTATAAAATAGGTCAGACCTTCCTTGGAGTGACGTTTTCTCAGCAGATAAAACAGCTATCTCGTCCTTCAAGTTCCGGACCTGCTTCTCATAATCGGATATGCCCGAGTTCTGCTGATCCACAATGGATGGCCTCTCACTAGTGGACGAATCAATCGTGGTTCTCCTTCTCTCCAGGAGTCTATTGTCTGGAGCCCGCTTTTCTGAGAACCTCAATTCTGACTCCCGAGGTATTTCTGAGCGCCTAAATTCCGAGTTTCGCTGGTCAATGCTGCTTCTATGACGTGCCTCTTCCTGGGCTTGAAGAGATTTTAGCCTGAACAGGGAAATTCAAAAAAAAGTTATGATGAGAAAGAGAAAGAATGAAGAAATAAGCAACACTTAAAGTATTTAATAACAGCAGTTATTCCACTGAGTATGCCATCATTACTTGGGAAAAGCTGATAGAAATTTAGAGGAACAAGCACAGATGAATCAAGGGCCGAATTGCTAGGGTTGAGGTGCGCTTCATTTCTGCAGCTTGTTCAGATAAAGGGGTAAAAGATCAGACACTCGGGCTGATACTTTAGCAGAGCAGAGTGAGCTTCAGTCCCACTGTCCCATATCAGACTGAGCTGAACTACACCAAACTCTGCAAGCGCTGACCTCCAAAAGCTACCTTCCAAACTGCTCAGATACTGTCTCATCTCACTAGCTCAAGTTTTTTGAAACAGCTAGACACTGAAGGAGACAATCCTATGGAAATGGACTAACACCCACAATGCTAGGAGGAAGTCTAGGCTTATGAGCCTACTATTACAGAAATAAAGGTTTTGAAATATTAGCATCATTAAAATACAGAGGTCTGGCCATCATTAAATACTAGTAAAACTCATAAGAAGATACTCAGGGATGAAAATGACAAATAATATAGGATAAAAGGGAAAGGACTGGATCTTTTCAAGAACATAGGAAGGCTAAAAATGCAACCACCACATTCAAAGCTGCACTCACTAGGAACAGTGAAGAATGAGATTGGTGCTACAGGAAATCAATATAATCAAAGAATCTGAGAAGATATAGCAAATAGGAAGTAAGAGATTAAAGTGATGACAAAGGAAACATCAAATAGAAAGTGGAGCAGTTCTCCCAGCTAAAATGTATGGGTGTTCCTGAAGAAATGACAACCGGTAAACATGGGAAGCGGGCAGAAAGATGCTTGTGTCTCTAGGTATATTTATATGTTTACAATTTAGAAATATTTATGTTTTAGTCCAATTCCCATTACTATTTTAGGGAGGGATTCAAAATTAAGATCAAGAAAGGAATAACTATTGGAGAAACAGTACAGGGATTAAGGCGCGTGTCTTTCACATAGCTGAGGGTTCAACCCCCGGCACCCCATGTGGTCCCCTGAGCCCTACCAGGAATTATTCCTGTGCAGAGGCAGGAGTAAGTCATGAGCACAACCTAGTATATAGGGAAAATAAGGAATAATAAGAGATTGGTGGGTTGTTTTCCCCTATAGAAAGTTTTTAGAGTAATCTGATATGTAAACTGAAATTTTTGAGTAATCTGATATGTAAACTAAGATTTGCCACCAAAATGAGCACAGTATTATTTCCAATGTTGAAAAATGAGTGTCAAATATCCAATACTAAGAAATACCTAAAAGTGATGAAACAAGAGAAACTAAATCATGAAACTAAATCATGGTATGTTTATCTTAAAAACAAACTATTTAAATAAAACATAATGTCTTCCAAAGTTGTGCGTTTAAGATTTAGTTTGTAGTTTTGACTCATTAATTGGAAGAAATTATGAAATAGTAAGAGGAACTGAATCTGGAATTATGAGAAAATTTTAGGTTCTTTGTATCTAGGAAATGTTAATAGGTCATGTTTTTGTAGTAAGAAAGACATAGACATCATTAATAAAAATATTTCTGCCTTTTATCTTGGATAGCAAAAAAAAGAACCTTTCATATTGTAATGGAGAGCTAAACTTAGAGATTAATCAGCAGGCTGCAATTATCCTGTCATATTTCTTACTGCTTTCTTAGCTGATTTATTTCCTCCTCTGCAGCCATAATGGATATGGACGATCTGTCCTTGTTGTCTTCAAGAGTCTTTTCAGTTGCAGACATACTGTAAGAGAAATCAGTAACGAAAGAGATTTTCCAGAATTGGCATACTTTCTAAATCAAGACATAGGTTCTCAACAACTTTTGACATAATACATAAATGCAACATAAACAAGGTCGAATTATAAGAAGTCTGCATCCAATCAGATGATATTGAAAATATTATGGTGCACTTGTATACAATTTATGCCAGTATCCTTTCTCTATGTCAAACACAAAGACAGTACAGAGTAATACCCACTTAAAGGACTATTAATAGTTGTTAATCTTGCAATGTTTTAGAAATTAAGACTTGGTCATTCTTCTCTCCCCTTCAAATTCACCTTCAATAATTACACCAAATTCCCAGGCTGTCTCTTTCTATGAAAACTCCATTTGTGGGCAACAGAATAAAACCTATTCTCTTTAACTTTGCCCTGTCGATCTATATTTGACTTCATTTCCCCAAACTTCTTAAATAAAAGTAAATAAAGGAAATCCTCCACCATTACACTTAGCTACCAACTATTTTGTGTCTTCAGATCTCTTCCGCCACTTACTAAGCATGATTTTCCTTAATTTTCACCATAGCTCAAGGCTTTGTCAATATCAAGGACTCTCTTGCCTATACACAATCAAAATAGCATATTTTATTACATGACCATTGCAGATTTTTGCCAAACTGTTTTTCAAAAAAAAAAAAGTGAGGTGTGACCATTGTGAAGCTTTTAGAAAGGGTTGTAAACCAGTTTTATTAACTAAGGTGGGGGAAGAGGGGGAAATGTGACCATTATGCAGTTAAATAGGGTAAATAATACTGTTTTCTAATTCTCTCTGAATTTGAAAAAAAAAATGGCAGTGTGAAAGATTACCCTGGATGAACACCAATAGCTCTTCTTAAGTTGTTCTGATGCAGGGAGAGATCCTGGGGTGGGGGTCAAAGGCATCCTCACTTTTCAGATCCTTCTGCCCTGGCCCCAGCAGCCTACTTTCATCACTGTGATGCTGAGTCTGAGAGTGAGCAATTGCTTTAGAAACTCACACCAGTCTTCTGCCTTGCCCTCAAATGTAAATAGGGAAGACCAGGCTCTGGTCTCTGCCCTCTCCCTAGACAGAGATGCAGACTTCTAATCTTCAGATCCACACCAATCAGAAAATACACAAAAGAGGAGTTACCACAATTCCAGCCCACCTACTCCTCTAGCTCACATCTACCCATCCTGCACCAGAATCTCCAAGTGTCTCTCTTCTGCTCCAGCACTCCCAACGCTTCACCATCAATCTATCAATAAGACATCATCTCTTTACAAACACACCATGAGTAATATGAAGGAAAAGATTCTATCTTGTTATCCACTTTATCCTAGCACGTACAAACATGTTTTGTCACAATAAATTGGAGCAGGGGGGAAGATGAATGAGTGGGACTCTGAAAGCCTAAAGCAAAGTAACAATAGCATCACAGTAGGGCTACAGGAGATGGACAGGAAAATGTGAATATTATTGCTCCTTAAAGCATATATAGGAAAATAAACTTTTTTATCAAGAGAAAACTGTCAAAACTGAATAAAAAGTACCAAGAAAGGAGACAGTATATAAATAGGAACAAGGTATTTTCTCTCTCAAGATATGTAAGAACATGAACACAGAAGCAAACATTCTGCTAATTGGGTACCCTGGCATAATATAGAGAGAGAAGAAATGAGAGTATTTCATGTCAAACATTATTTTCAGCATTATCTTAACCTTAACATATTTTCTTTAATTTTTTTTTTGTTCATTGAGTCAATTTACTCTGTGCCAGGCATGGTGGCAAATGCTAGAGATATAAGGGTTTTATCATGGCAATACAAGGGAGTAACCCTTTGTTAGGAGTCCTAACATAAATATATAAATTCTTTTTATGTTTGAAATTGTAGTAAGTGCTTCTTTTGTAGCATTACAAAAGGAGATTAAAGGAGAAGAGCAGGGAGCTTTCTAGGGAAATCACTCCCAAGTTGAAAGAAAGGATAACAAAGAACCAGCCCTTCAACAAGGACAGTAGAAGACTCCTCTGTTCCTTTGCCATAACAAAGTACAAATAGATTTTGACTAGATGAGGAGAAACCGGTTTGAGCTGGAGACAAGAGTCAGGCTACATCACACAAGGCTGTGATGTGGAGTTTCAATTCCCCTCCCTTACCCCAATATAAAGAAAGACACTGAGTTTTCAAGCCGGGAGAGTGACTTGATAGCATAACATAACTATATTTGCTATGTGGAAATTGGATTGTAAGCAAGCAAGAGTGAATGGAAGCAAAGAAGTCATTTGGAAGGCATCTAGCTGGTTAAATATTGTCAAACTGAACTGGACAATGGTAATAAAAGGTTGCACGGGGGAAGGAACAAATGTAGGAGATGTTTAGGTGGTATATCCAAGCAGAGAACCAAACAGATTGAAAAGAGAAAACGAGAACAAGACTGACAGTGAAAGCCAAGCATACACACCAATGGTCTCCTCTTGTGTAAGATCTGTCACACATGATAAGAACTGTCCTTACTCAGCATTAAATTGGAATCTGGTTTCTATAGGTTTAGAGGGAGTGAAGTTCCTTAATTGTACAGTAGGTGACACTCTGGTTTTAGAGATAAGTAGGCAGAGTGAGAGAGCTGTGTCCACCATAATATTGAGGAAAAGGCAACATTTGAGATTTGTGTGAAAGGGTAGAAAGGACATAAAAGGGTGTGCTTAGGAGTATTCTTGCAGCTTTTCTGTGTTTACAGTTATTGCAAAGTAAGGGGTTTATTTTATTTTTTTGATAAAATTTTTTTGTATGTTTGGGAAACCACCACAATAAAGATAAATGCATCTATGTCACATCTATGCATTCCATTGAACACATCTCTCAGAGCATTCTGTAACTCTTCCCTCCTACCCAATGTCAAGGGAGTTGCTTTTAAAGCGTGTGTTCATAAATAGTCTGAGGTGGGGATGGGTTGAGGAGGGTGTCATATTTATGGGTACCTACAGGACAATAGGAAAGAATTCTTGACTCCACATTGTGCTAAAAGAAGTCAGAAACCAGCAAAGTTTTATAAAGGGGCCTGGTCAATATCAGCAGCTGCCAGTGAATGCCCAAGAGATCTTCCCAGAAGAACCAAAACTCAGCACCCATCAGTACAGGACCCTAGTGTCCAGGTAGAACTGAGGTCAGCAAGAGTCCAGAGGATAACATCCAAAGCCCTTCTCTTTCAGTGCCAAGAGATCATGCAAGCATTATTCTTCCCTAGATGCCAATCAAAGGAAGAATGGAGACAGTGAGCCCTTGAAGAGGGCCAAAAATCGTTTGTAACCAACTTAGAAATAACTAACTACCTTGAAGGAACCAAAACAAACCTACAAAGAGATTTCAACTTTAAGGATCTGCCTCACTGCACTCCGAATCAGCTAACCTGAATTAAAATCAGTTGCAGAAATTCAAAGGAAATACTGTTTGCAGAATGTGTTTGGTAACTGTTTTCTACTACAGCTATAAAACTGCCCTGATAACAACTCCCACTGTGAAAATGAACGAATGGACGGGGGTAACTATGGATATGTGTGTGGGGACACACACACATACAAACATCTGGCCTGGGATATACTAAAATGTTCACAGAGATGAGCTAACAGGTGGTGTTCATCTTTATGCTGTTGTTTGTCAGGTGCACACTGAGGAGAAAATGTGTTCTACTTGGATCATCATGAAATGAAATCAGTAGAGATGGTTCCCTTTATAGGAAATATCTTCAGAAAACTAGGCAGAAGGCCACACCTCCTTCCATCTCTTGCCTTAACTAGGTTCAAAAAAGAATTTCTAGCTGTCTTACACATGTCAGAGATGGGGGCAATGCTGGATCATCCAAATTCCTTACTGATGGCAAGGGATACTGAATGCAGTTTATTCCCATTTATCTATCTTTGTTAAATACAAATTCAAAGGTTATTTTTAGTGATGATCACTTGAGTTTACTCTCCCCATTTCTACATAAAGAATATATCAGCTGGGGCTAGAGTAATAGCAGAGCAGGCAGGGTGTTTCCCTTGCATGCGGCCAACCCGGGTTCGATTCCCAGCATCCCATATGGTCCCCCAAGCACCGCCAGGAGTGATTTCTGAGTGCAGACCAGGAATAACCCCTGAGCATCGGCTGGGTGTGACCCAAAAAGCAAAAAAAAAAAAAAAAAGAATATACCAGCTGCTGTCTATTGATGAATGGCAATGCTTAGCTTTTTTAATATACCTTTCTACTTAGTAGCCATTCCCCCAAATGCAACTGTTCATTCTTTATGGAGTTGGACTCTCTTGGTCAGGTGCATATATCCCCTACATGAGTCTCTCTGGCAGTCACAAACAGCCTATTCCATACAACTTTTGCTTGTTCTGCCTAAATTTTTCTCTTGAGCTCATCTATAACCCTGCTTAACCCTTCCCATCTGCATCCCTTATTGTTTTCCTTTCAAAAGGAAAATTTTTATGTAGCCCTCTTCCTCTGTTCTTCACTATGGGTATTGATAGGTGTATGGGGTATTGATGGGTGTATGGAGAAGATGAAACTCTAGAAATGGAGTTAAGGTGCTCAGGATTCTAGGGGTCATAATATTTATATATCATTTCCAAATCTAAATATAGTGACTCCTAACTCTCTCCTCTTTCACCCTTTTCCTCATTCTCTCCCTCATCTCTTACCCCATATATCAAATCACTTATTTGAAAGTATATACATTTTATGAGTCATTATTATTCCCTCAAATATAAGACATTACATTACGAACTAACAATTCTTTTTAGAAAAAGATAACTTGCATTCCTCTTACTCGTCTTGAACCTGGTTGAGCTGAGAACGAGTTGAGTTCAAGTCAGAATCTAATTGTCTAAAATCTTGCTCACGAAGAACAGACTCTCGTCTCTCCTTCTCAAATGAGTCCTGGATTGATACAAAAATCCCAGAAAAAGAGCCTGAATAAAAATCATAACAAGGGCAGACTGCAAAAACACTGTGTTGGGCTAAAGAAGCCAAGTACAAAAGAACACATCCTAAGTGATTTCATTTACCTGAAGTTGTATTGGGAAAACTGATCTCAAGAGATACCTGGAAGGTGAATGGAAGTAGAACCAGAAAATGCATTGTTGCAGGGAAATGTTTTCTGACCTTTCCTATAAGTTACAAGGATGCCTGCATCGATCAAAATTCAGTGCCCTGGGACCAGAGCAATAGCACAACAGGGTGTTTGCTTTGCACACAGCTGACCCAGGTTCCATCCCCGGAACCCCATACAGTTCCTGAAGCACCACCAGGAGTGATTTCCTGACTGCTGATCCCTGAATTAGCCCTAAGCACTATCTGGTGTGCCCCCACCCACAAAAATTAATTTAGTGTCCTATGGTTTCCACCATTGTTAAACTATATCTCAATATTTATAAAGATATTGAAATATCATCCTATATTTCTATATCTAGACCTATGCTGTAGAGGTCAGTAGCAAAATTTTGCTTCACGACAAGTGACAAGCTAAATTGTTTCACATAACAATCACCTCTAAGTTTTACAGGAACCTTAGGTCATTAAAAGCATCATTCCCACTCAGTATATGAAGAAACTTAGACATAAAAAAAATTATATCAACCTACCCAGGGCCATAAGAAATGGAGTATAATTCAGTGATACTTAACCATCTCCCATGGTCCCCTTAATTAGAAAAGTTTGCTTTTATTTCAGAAGGAACTTAAGTACATCAACACAAGCCTTAAAAATTAAGGCGACTGCCTACCCAAGGTTTTGCATGCTCAGAAATAATGATACAGTGCCATAAGGAAGGTTTGTATTCTCTTACCCTTCCTCTCCTAGAAAAGTAAACACTGTCCTATTGAAACCACCAACTTTGACCGAAATTGTAACACACTTTCTTTCTACCAGAAACTAAGTTTTCCTCTGATCTTGGAAGTTTCCCATTCATTTATTTAATTTTTCAGCATACTGAACTTTCCCCCACCTGAGGAACTCTTTCTCTTCTGAATCCCCATTCAGGGTACCCTACCTGTCCAGATGACTTCTATGTGTCACTTAAAAGTTAGGCAACTGGGGTCAGAGCAACAGAGCAACAGGTAGAGTGTTTGCCTTGCAAGTGGCTAACCTAGGTTTGATCCCTGGCACCTTATAAAGTCCACCAACCCCCACCAGGAATGATCTTTGGGCACAGAACCAGAAGAAAATTCTGAACACTGCTGGGATGACCTCAAAACAAAAGAAAACAATAAAAAAAAATTATGCCCACCTCATGCCAGGTCCCAGAGGACATGGAGGCAATGTCCCAGAGAGAAAGCATTGGCTGTTATGTCAAGTCACCCCACTACCAAGTAGACCAGGCTAAGATTTGAAGACAGGTCTATCTTGAGAGAAAACCCAATCCATTATTATCACTTTCAACAGTTTTCCATGTTCCAATTCCCTGAGTGGAGTGGAACCGCTCACCAGATGCATGAACTGTGTCTTAGGTATGGTTTGTGTGTCCAGCACTTAGGAAGTGGGCTGCAAGTCAAAGGGGGTAGGGGTGCCTTTAGTGTCCCTACCTGTAGAGAGGGGAGCATGATGTCAACCGATTTCCCTGCCGTGGCAGAATTAAAAGATGTCTCCAGCCAAGGCAAAAGACGTGATTTGATAACTTCCATGCCGTCAAAGTGTCCTCCTAGAAGAATCCACAAATCAGACCAGGGAGAGAAATCTGCCCTCTCCACCTCAGTAAGGGTGCACAGAAAAGCACCACAGTAAAAGAGGTGATGGCAAGAGCAATAATACATTTGTTAAAGACGTGCTTGCCTCACACAGGTTTGATTCCCCGCATCACATCCCAAGCTCTGCCAAGAGTGAGACCAGATACCAAAATCAAGGAAAAGGGCACACAGGATGGAAGAGCCTGGACGAGGCTTCCTCACCTTCTTGGGCTGATTCTGAGAGGATCTTGAAGAACTGTCCCTGGACTCTGGCAATTTGTTCAATGAATTCCAGACACGTGTTCAGATTTACGTCGCATGAGTTGTTCTGCAAAACCAAGAGAAGAGACATGATCTATGCAATTCCTGACTCCAGGGTACACTGCAGGAAATGGAGCCTCTCTTTGTACAGATTCTTCCTGCCTCTGGGATGCCCCAGGAGGGAGCAATGGCTGAATGTTCACCAAAATGCATGCCTGGTCCTCCTGCGCACACAGCTGGACCATCCTCCCACCCTCACCTGGCAGGGTGCGTGGAAGTACGGCCGAGCTCTGGAACTGGAGGGATAGTGAGCTGTGTTGCTTCTGTAGTACCCAGAAGAATAGCTCTTCAGTGAGTCTCCTCTATCTCACTCTAGGCAGTCCAATGCAGAGCACCAAAGAAATGAGCCTCTGGTCAGAAGAGTATGGAACTGCAGAGTTAGAAAGCTGCTCACCAAAAACTTGCATTGAACTTTTGGAGAATTGAGAAAGCTTTATGGCTATTGAGTCAGGGAAATTTGGAAGTTGTTTGCTTGTGTTTTTGGTTTTGTGTGGGGCCACACCTAGTGGTGCTTATACTTGGCTTACACCTGGATCCGTGCTCAGGGACTACTCTTGTTGGGACTTAGGGGACCATGTAGTGCCTGTCTCCATTCTGTCTCAATGGACTCACTGTCTCCATTCTTTCTTTGGCGCATGCAAGACAATTGCTTTATGCACTGTGCAATCTCTCCGGTATACTAGAGAGACAGTCCAGCAAATTGGAATACTAGCTTTGTATACCAATAACTCTGACTCCCTTTTCTCAATGGAAACCTGGAAAAAAAAATCTCAGGGACAAGAAAGATAGTACAGCAGGCAGGGTGCTTGCCTTGCAAGCAGTCAGTCAAGGTTCAATTCCTGCCACTTTATACAGTCCCCCAGGCACTGCCAGGAATGATCCCTGAGTACAGAGCCAGGAGTAGCCCTGAGCACTGCCTGCTGACTGAGGCCCAAACACAAACACCTAGTGGTGCTTACAATGGCTTACACCTGGATCAGGTATTTTCTTTGCTAGCAAAGAAAACTAGCACCATGACAAATCCCAAATTTCTTGATTTATCTGTTTTATTGGTCCTGGTGCTCAACCTAAGTTCAGTATAGTATAAAGAGTCTGGATTCTTGTGGATACAATAGACCAATACAGAAAATATAGCCCAGAGGTCCATGCACCTAGTAAGGGAGTTAGGAGAGCAGACAATATTGGATGAATAAATGAATGAGTGATTTAACAGCATGATATTCACAGCCTCTGTTTCATTTCTCTGAATGTTTCACTCATGCACTGTAGCACTGCACTGTTCTTCCGTTGTTCGATTTACTGGAGCGGGCCCAGTAACGTCTCCATTGTGACACTTGTTACTGTGTTTGGCATATTGAATACGTCACGAGTAGTTTGCCAGGTTTTGCTGTGCGGGCGAGATACTCTCAGTAGCTTGCCTACAGGGCTCCGAGAAGGGCAGAGGAATCGAACTTGGGTCAGCCAGGTCGGCTGGGCTGCATGCAAGGCAAACGTGCTATCACTCCACGCTTACATTTGTCTGAAATTCAATTAGGGGCTTCCAAGCTTTTGTTCTCTAGCTAGATCATGCTCTGTACTAACTGAGCAGAGAAGGCATTTGGGATTTAAGAAGGCCTGATGATGCAAAATTTGTTACAATTCTGTGTGCTCTGACCCCATAAAAACAAGGAAAATGTCTTGCAAAAGAATTAAATCAAAATAATGCACATCCCATGCCTTAGGGAGAGGAGGTCCTTAAGAGTTAGACCTACAAGATGGTGTGCAGTAGTGAAAACAACAATGAGTTCAGGAATTGTAGGATAACACTGTTTTGTCCTTCCTGCATAACCTCCGGTAGTTTAGATTTATTGGGTTACTCCCATCACAGTGTTCCCATTCCTCTGGAAACACTGTTTATTTGTAACTTTGTGCTCTATTGACTTGTAAATATTGTTTTTCTCTTCTCCCTAAGTCCTTTGCATAGTTTATTCAGAGCAATGTCCTTTTTGTACGTACACAAGAAGACATGCTTTTGTAATGTGACTCTCAGTGATATTTCCCTCTTGGGCATCTGTTCTCTCACCTAAGCCTCAGCTGCGCTTTCTTCCTAGCACCCCAATAGCAGGGTCCCAACAAGGAACTGGATGGAACCAGGGCAAGCGGTAAACTATGTGCTATCCTGGCATCGAGATGGGCCTGGCCAAAGTGCCATAATGCTTAACTATAAATTAAGAGCTTGGTCATGGACAAATGCTGTCATGATCCAAAAAGTAATAACTAGATTTGAACCCTGCTAGGGTTAGGAATGATTAATCTGGCCTGAGCATCGTAGTCTGAGTCTGTGGCTAGATGTTCCCAGGAGAGTTACCCAACAAGCCTTAATGTTATCTCTTACTGTGTCAAAAATAACTAGTATTGAGATGTTGATAGTTATTGGACTAGGGAAAAGAGAAAAATACCTTAAGGGATATTTTGCCCTTGGGCAGTCGGGAAGGGCTTTGGAATATCCTAGGAGGTGTTCCCTTTGAATTTGGTGGGCTTTCTTATGTTGATTTGGCTAACTGACTGGGGTCAGTGTCAGCCTGGAGAGATAAGGGAGTTGGAGAGAGAGGATAGGGGAGACAGGAGTGAATGAAGAGAGGATTGGAATAAACTGCAACTAAGACCAACCATCCTGGCTCTTATTTCTCCCTTCAGCTGCCCTTGGCCAACAGCCGTCCTAATCCAGGCCACACACAGCGGCTCTAGAGCATCGAACGTGGGCAGTGAGATAGAGCTGTCCAGAGAGCCCACCTTCAGCATGCATAGATTTTACAAGGAATAATGCAGACCCTGGCTCAGTCTGATTCTTTAGCTGTTGGTTTCTTTTATTTTTTATAGATCCCATGTGTGCTTAGAGGCAGTGCTGGGGGTCAAAACCAGGACTTCAAACATACAAAGATGTAAATCACCACTTGAATCACATCTCTAACCTTAATTCTCTTCATTTTAAATATGATCCTCTGTTTCCTTGTATTTAGGAGGTGGTGAGTCTCATGAGATAAAGCAGAGATGGTAAAACAACATTAGAAGAATAATGTAGTTGTAACAGTATATGCCCTTATGCCTTGCTTGTGACCTGTAGGTATAACTTGGTGCCCCAAAGAATGTTTGTCTAATGTGTTTGTTCACACAACTTACAGAACAAAAGAGAATATATTACTTTAGGCAACTCCCATTTCCAAGACATGTCACTACATGCTATGACTACTAACAGAAGGCATTGCACAAGATATTCTATTTGCAAAAGGATCACATTATTCTATAAACATGTACTTACACAAATAGAGAAATTATTTGAACTAATCATGCTGTTTCCTGTTGCCAGAGCAGATTTCCCAAAGTTTATTCGTTCATAAATCATTGAGATCCTAAAATGTGTTAAGAGATTGGACTGACAGCTCAGGAAACAAACCAACAGTAGGGGGAAAAAGATAATTTCTGCTACTAATGAGCTAGCTCTACAGTTGAGGAAATGTAATGGAGAATCCGAGATACCTGGGGACTAAATATTTACCTTCTAATTCACTCAGTGCTCTGTGAGGACAATGAGTTGTACAAGAGCAAATGAGCAATGGTGAAGGGTGAGGAGAGAGAGAAGGAGCAGCAGGCACCCAGGCAAGAAGCAATGAATCATCTGATAGAGAAAAAATGGACTCGAGCCCTTTGTCAACTTACAACAGGGTTACTCCCCAATAAACATAAATTGAAAATAATATAGGTGGGAAATGCATTTCTGAGATATTGCTTCACCGTGTGGCATAATGGTCCAAAAGGCAGGAAGAAATGACTGTTGGGAAGAATGTAAAGAAAAGGGAACCCTCATATACTATTGGTGGGAGTGCAAGTTGGTGTAGCCACTATGCAAAACAGTACAAAGATTCCTCAACAAAAATAAGAATAGAATAATTCTATGAGTCAGCTACTTGATTTTATCTGAAGATGACCAAAGGCACCATTTAAAAAGGATAGCTGGTAGGGGCTGGAACAATAATACAGCAGGTAGGGTGTTTACCTAACACACGGTCAAACTAGGTTTGGTCTCTGGCACTCCCTATAGTCCCTGAGCACTGCCAGGAGTGATCCCGGAGCACAGAGCCAAAAGTGAACACCAATGGGTGCAGCCCCTCCTCACAAAACAATAATAATAATTTGAAAAAGACACATATTCATTTGCACACTGTGTCCATGTAAGCATTATTTTCAATAGCCAAGATCGAGAAACAACCTAAATACCCCTAAAAGATTAAACAGGCAAAGAAGACATAAAACTATTCACAAAGACTGACTCTGTTGTGTAAAATGATGAAACCTGGCAATTTTTAGCAACAAAGATGGGCTCTGAGAGTTTTTTGCTAAGTACAATAAGACAGATGCTAAATTTAATGCTAAGTACAAGAAGACTGATGCTTACTATGCTAAGTACAAATCTCAAGATGAATACCATGACATTTTATTAACCTGTGAAAAATTACTAAACCAAACCAAACTAAAGAAAAAACCCCTCTTAGTCTGTAAGAAAAAAATAGCATTAGCCAGAAGGGAAGGGGAAAGGGTCAGTTGTATGGTAAAGGAAGAAAACAAGACTTTTGGGGTTGACATCATAGTGAGGCATATGCAGATGTCAGATTATAATGGTTACACCTGAACTTTATGTTACATAAACTGATGTGACTGCAATAAAAAAATGCAATATATTTCAAATAACCCACCAAAATTGCTGTGGGCTCTCCTATTCACATTTGTCTTCAGTTTGACAGCACCAACTAATCCTCTTGATTACCTGATGACTGATGAAGGTGACTGTGTATCACTTTCACATCATCATAAAGTCAAAAATCATAAGATGAATTAAGTCAGAAACTGTCTGTTCAGGGTACAGAGACCAAGTACTGATACTTTATTGGCCCCATGAAAACTTCTGGACTTTACCCCATCATTGAAAACTTTAATGGTACAAGCAGAGTAAGGTAGATTTGTTTTGCATTTTACAAAAATCACTCTGGCAAGAGAAAACCTCAGTTTGGGTCAGAGAGAATCTGATGAAGAAGCTGATGGTTATAATAATTGGGCTGAGAGACACTGAGCGTCCTCTTGAAATTTCTTCCTAGCCCCAATCATACCTATCAGATTCCATACCTAAGAAATTTCCTGAGCTGGAAGCGAGCAGGTTTAGAAAGAGGTAGGAGATGTGAGAGGGATGATTCTATTTGAGGACAGCTGAAGAGTACTATAGGGCCTTTGGATAATGATGACTAGCAATAGTACCTAACAATTATTGCTCCTTACTCGATTGCCAGTCAGACCCTGAACTAAGAGATTAAAAAAAAAATAAAAAGCACCCTACTGATTGCCATTCATCTTCCAGAATTCACTGAGGAGCAAAACAAAGAACTTTAAGTTAAATGGAAGAGATGGTAATCGAGCTGGGCATTAATTTGAAAGGGAATCCATGCAATCCAAGACTTCAGGGGCTGGCCCACCTTGCTAGACAGAGAAAGAAGCCCAAGAGCAGAGGCATTCAGGTTAGAGAGAACATCCTAGTGTGCTACATTTTGCCCAGATGCCTGCTCCATCCTCTTCTGGAGCACGCTGGCTGAAAGTGCTCCTTGCACTGGACGGGCAGTAGGAAGGAAATGCATGGAGTGACCAGGGCAAACAGCTATGCTTCCCTGATGGTTCTGCTCCACCCTGCTCACCTCTCCCTGTCCTTACAGAACCTGCTGTTCTGCCCGAAATCCAAACTACACATACACCAAGCAGAGATTTTAAAGATAGTCAGAGAACGCCAAGAGGAGAGTTTCTGGAAGCGAGGTAATTGTGGCAAGGGAAGGGAAGTAAATGTACTAATTCCATAATATCCTCATGAATGTAGAGGTGTATTGACCAAGGAGGAACAGCCAAGGCAGTCAAAAAGCCTGTTTTGGTCCTAGCTACAGCAACCTTTTGTACTCAGGATTGTAGTCTCTCCCAGAGAGAGACAGCCTCTCCCTCAACCACAAAGATTCTTCCAGCACCAAGGAGACACCCTTCAAGATCTGCTTTCAGTGTGGTTCCGCGTGCTGATATTCAATATTCTGTTTTCACCTTTAAGTATAGATTTCTCTGACACAAAGGTGAGTTATGAAAGAGTAAGTGTCCCTGACCCCTTTTCATTCATATACTAGGGAATCAAGTTTCTAGATTGTAGTGCCCTGGAGGATTATTTTTTTTTACCTTAAGAAAAATAATCTTGGGGCCCAGAGCAATAGTACAGTGGATAGGATGCCAACTTTGTATGAGTCCCACTGGGGTTTAATCCCTGGAACCCCATATAATTCCCTGCATCTGCCAGGAGTTATCCCTGAGCATAGATCCAGGAGTAAACCCTGATCACAGCTGGATGTGGCCAAAAAAAAAAAAAAGATAAATATCGGATGAGGGTTGGGGCATTTGCAGGTAGCTTGCAGAAGAGTACAGAAGCAGCAATTCCAACTCATGTTATCTGGTAAAGCAGAATCCGGAACACCTCAAGGATGTGAACATGTTTGACATATGTTACCTCAGTTTACCAAGGTTACAAAGCAAGACTAGGACCATCTCAAAGGCACCTTGAATACACTCCATGGTTATGACAGCATACTCAGCTGCCCTTGACAAGTCCTATTCTCTGGTGTTGGCCTGCATAAAGTGAGCCTGTTTGAAACATCTCTTTTCCTCATCATGAGTGGAAACTAAACTGTCTCCAGGAAGGAGAGTTTCAGCCTAGAGTTGAGCACCGCTGGAGATAGCTAATGCTGTAAGGTCTTCCCTTCTCTTCTCAACATCTCCATGGAATAGTTAGAAGGTGAAATACGGTTCGAGAAAGATTACATGACTTTTAGGGTTAACCACTAAAACCACAGAGATTTGCGTGATAAATTGGGGTGTCTGGGGATATCATGATCTTACATGAACCTGAAAGACACTCAGATTTCTTTACCCTTTTCACTAACTGGGAAGTTGAGAAGAGGAGGATCTATATAACTTCCTGTCACCCAGACCCATCCTTTCTCCCTAAAGTTTCCTATCCTCCACCTTTCCCAACACAATTCAAATGTGTCTCCTCTCTGGGGAATGCATCCCACTCCTTTCCCACTGCCTACGGGTTTCAAAAGAAAAGGATGTGGAAAGGGTCCTGAAATGATGAATTGAGTTAAGTAATGAGGTCCACAATTGAGGCATGGGAGAGGCTAAGGTCAGTTTTAGACCAATATGACCTTGAGATGAGAAAAACACAACTAAAAATGTCCGACTAATAATCATCAGAGAAACTAGGATAAATTCAGGCCTGGAAAAAAGATGTGAGATTTAACCACATACACCTAAAAGATGCAATGGGAATGTAGAGGAAAGATATTTCTAATGTCTGGAACCACAGAAGTGAGTGAGGAGGAAATCAACAAAGCAAAGAGTACCAGAGACAAACAGGGATGGCCACAGAGAAATCAGTTGTCAGGGAGCTCAAGAAAGGATGCCCAGGAAATAGCCTCAGCATTTGGAAAACTCAGAGTGCAGTTTCTCCATGGAAGGAGAAGGGAAGTAGAATCAGCAAGGGAAATCTAGGTAGAAATGAGTAGTGAGAACAGAGGAATGAGAATGTGCACTTTTACATAGAAGATATAATAAATTCTGGGTGCTTCTCAGAACTTACAGGGAGCGTATTTGTACCAAAATGAACATGCTTTCTGAAGTTCATAGTTTTTACAGGCTACAAGGCAATTAAAAATATTTCTTGCCCTAGCTAGGTTTTGTTTCCATTTTGTTTTGAGGGTGTGGGGTTGGGTTCACACCCAACAGTACTCAGAGCCTACTCCTGGCTCTACACTCAGGGATCACTCCTGTGGTGCCAGAATCCAACATAGGTCCACAGGTGCCCGATAAATGCTTTACCCCTTGTAATATCTCGCCACCCCCAGAGAGTTTTAAGGGTGAATTCGTGGATTAGGATTTTTTTCTGCCTTCCTAACTTCAGTGACTAGACTAAAAGTAGGGCCCTACGGGTAGGCTTGTGATATAGTTGGGAAAGTTGGAAATAATTATGATGGGAAGGTGCAATGGTGGTGGGACTGGCACTGGAATATTGAATGAAATAAATCACGAACAACTTTATGGAAATAAAAGAGTAAAATAAAATAAATAAAATTTTATAAAGTAAAAGTAGGCCTCTTTTAATTGTGCTGTAACTGCAAAAGAAAAAATAACAAAACTCCTGGGCTTGGTAAAAATGAAAGTGCTTACTGGAGGGAAGAAGGGGTGAGAGGCATGGGGAAGAGGACCTGTTTGATGGTGGGATGGCAATAGAACTTTGGCAGTGGGTGTGGTGCATTTTACAACTTCACATCTGGCACGTGAAACCTGAAATCCTATAGCACTGTTTAACCAATGAGAAAAGCAGTTAAAAATAAATGATGGCTATAAGGCTACCCAAGGCTTTTCATTTTTAATTTTCCTGAAATTTTCATAGAGAAAGAATAATCAGTGCTGGTTCTTAAAAACTAGGCCAAAGGCATGGATACATACACTAGGAAGAAAGTAAAGGAGAGACCTAGAGATACATTTGCGCTTTCTCTCTGCTCCAACTGTCCTGATTCAAAGGTGAATGGCAAAAGCCAGAGCAGCCGTTATTCTTACCACAAAGATTTAAGAAACAAGCTGGGGTTCTTTGTTGTTGTTGTTGTTTTGTTTTTTGGGTCACACCTAGCGATGCTCAGGAATTACTCCTGGCAGTGCTCAGGGGACTATAGGGGATTCTGGGAATGGAACGCGCGTAGGCTGCCTGCAAGGCAAACACCCTATCCGCTGTGCTACCGCTCCAGTCCCAGAAATGAGCTGGTTTTGACTAAAGTGCGTGACCAGAATTTGGTGTATCATCTAGAATAGTTTCTTGCATTTCACAGAGGGGTAGGAATCAATTATCCCAAGTCATCAATTAGCGCTACAAAGAGCAGGATTAGAAGCTAGGGGTACTGATCCAGGATTCCCTCACTCTTCTGCCTCACTGTTCCACTTGTTTTCTAATGGTAGAATTCTTCTATTAAAAGCGGGGAGGCTGGGGCTGGAGCAATAGCACAGTGGGTAGGGCATTTGCTTTGCACACGGCCGACCTGGGTTCGATTCCCAGCATCCCCTATGGTCCCCTGAGCACCGCCAGGGTTAATTCCCGAATGCAGAGCCAGGAGTAATCCCTGTGCATCACCCGGTGTGACCTAAAAGCAAAAATAAATAAAGAAAGAAAGAAAGAAAGAAAGAAAGAAAGAAAGAAATAAATAAAAGCGGGGAGGCTGAATGTTATGCTCTCTGGGTGCGGAGTAATGACAGGGAACCCGAGGGGAGAATGGGGACCCCACAGAGAGCTCCTGCGTTTGATGGCAGAATATTGGTTTCTTGCAAATGCCATGGTGTAGACTTTCTGCCTAGGCGTTGAAGCTGCCTACGTGCCGTAATGACCTGCACACACGTGAACCCCACAACACGGACGTGTGATCCTCGCAGGACTTAACGCCCGGGGTGTCTTTTTTTTTTTATAAAGATCTGTTCTAAACTAACTTCTCAGATGGAACGTCACGATTGTAGTAAAATAGTAGTTGGGTTAAGGGTAGAACGGTGGGTTGCTGGAGGAAGGAAACAGTGGAGAATAGATAGCGGGTTCCATCAGATCCACAGTAAAGAATGCGGCTCTTTCCTGTTGCTAGGGCCTTCAGCGTCCTTGGTTACCGCCATTCTCTTCCGGGGGGCCGTGCCGCCGCAGCGCCCCCTAGCGCCGCACGGAGAAAAGGGCACCGTCGATCCCGGCGACACGCGCACCCAGGGTGCTGCCTGCGGGTTAGAAGCCCTAACCGTGCCGCCTTTGCAAAGAAATCCACCCAGAAGTCATCCTCCTAGAGTCCAACCGCCTCCCGGGGCCGTGCAAGGACCCAGAAGCCCCCCTATATAACCCCCCGGTGGGGGGGCCCTGCTAGCGTGACTCACATTATACTCCCTCATCCACGACTCCAACTTGTCCTGCAGCATTCCCAAAGTTCCGTTAGAAACCAGTTTCCTCAAGGTTTCCGCCATCGCTCGCTTTCCGCTCCACTCCGGGAGATCGAGACGCGGAGAGGTCTAGGCGGTGGTGGCCTCTGCGAGACGGTGGGCTGGTGGCGCGGGGGAAGGGTGTTATCTTCCAGGTGGGCTCAGAGCGTTGCTGTTGCCATCCTCCCCCTGGGGTTGGACCGGGCAGGGTGCGGGAAGCCGGGGGGAGGTGCTCTGGGCCACAGCCGCTGCGCCGCATCCGCTGCCCGGTGAGTCTCTGGCTTCCCTGCGGCCGCCGGCTGCCGCGGCCATAAATAAGCCCCCGATTATTAAACAAACTTTGACGTGGGCCCGCGGTTGCTAGGGACGCAGGGCGGCGGCATCCTAGCAACGCCCGCGGCGTCCCGCCCACGTGGGGCTCCAGCCGCCCTGCCCGGAGGGTTGCGACCCTGACATCCCTCTCCACCCGCAGCCTGGTCACCTGCCACTGAGCTTCTCGCTCTTCCTCCCCCGCTGCCGCTCCTATAGGAAAACTCCTGTACTCCTGTTTCCTTACTCGCACTCGAGACCCCGGTTTTGGGGTGAGGGTTGGTGGGCGCCTCCACTTTAGCTGGCTGCAGCGCGATCCCCGAATGAACCAGTTCTTTTTTTTTTTTTTTTTTTTGAACAACAGCCAGAGACCTCGTGTCTGGGAAAGCTAAGGTTAAAATTAGTGGTAACCTGGGCTCACAGCCGACCCAGGCTCGATTCCCAGAACACTATAGGGTCCCCAGAGCCCACCACGAGGCAGCCCTGAGCATTACTGAGTGTGGCCCAAAAGCACCAAAAAAAAAAAAAAATTCAGTGGTAACCATAATAAGGTGGTTAAATGGGACTGGTCGCTTACTGTCAAGGATCATACTTTTAAAGATCAAAGTATGACCTTTCAGTGCTGCGCTTAATACACCAATGCTACTTTGTAATCACACATTTCTGAAAACTGCTGATTATTGTTCCAATGTTCCTTCAATCCAAAAGGGAATGGTTATTTCTTGGGATCTTCCCTTACACTTGATCAGGCCTTTAATTCATTCTAAACACCTTTCTCTCGCCAGCCTGGAACTTGTTTTATCTGGCTTTGCTTTGTTCCGTGGTGTACAGGGTATGCCTGAATCTCAGATTTTAATCTAAATCTAGATTTAGAATATACATCTACATCTAGATTTTTAAATCTAAATCTAGATTGTTTAGATCCAGGATGTTTCACAAGTTAATACTAAGCCCCCAGGTTTGAACAAAATTTGATAGTATATTTTTAGGATTCTCTGGAAGTTCACTATTTGATGTGCCAGGATCTCTGATGAGACTTGGTGAAAGGCTTGTGTCCTTTGGAAGACCTTGTTTCCAAAGGGTGATTAAGCCAGCGGTCCTTGGAAAGAGTCAAGAACAGAAACAACTTCAACCACCACAAACTTCTTAAGAAGCCTTATTTTCTATGCAATTGGAAAAGTGCAGATTCAAGTTATCCTTAGCTATTTGATAAACTACAGAAAGGAGGAAAGGAATGAGAAAAACTTCACCAGTTCATTTAAATCCTTACACCACTGAATCTTTTGCTCATGTCAGGTTTGGGTTAAATCCTCCTCTGTGCTCTAGACACTAACATTTCAAATGAGGAATAATAGTTCGCCACTCAACTGGATTATAATGAGGCTAAATAGAATAATTCATGTGAAGTGCTTAGGATAACACATGGAAAAGTTCTTCATAAATGTTAGTCATCTTTAGAAAAATGCAGATGACACAATTGTTATGAAAGCTAGGATGGAAATTAACTTTCCAAGTAAAATTTAATGGTTGAACAAACCATCCGATGAAATGTTATACAGTGAGAAATGTGTTATTGAAATGTGTTATATTCATCTAATATCTAGAAATTCTCACTGTATAATAAGTGAAAAAAGAACTTACATACATTTCGTGTTGTGATAAGAACCTAAGAAATGATTGTGATTTAAATATGCTCCCTTAAACTTCTCTGATTTCACGAACTTAAACAAATTGCTTTTATGAAAACTCATTCAAAAATGAGGTTACCCTCCCAAAAAATCCAGCCTAGAAAAAATTTAACCAAAATACTCATACTTAAACTGATCCAAAGCAATAAAGTTGACAATAAGTCCCTATTACTAATGACTCATTAGACTCAGAGTTTTAGAAGGAATCTTTGAAATCTTCTTAGACTCTTCTTCCTGCTGCCATTTCTCCCTGTGACACTCACATCTAGATTAAAAACCCTCAGATGTGGCTGTCACTTTCTGAACCTCTTGGTTCTCTAGATCTCTGGTAAATGTAATTAGCAGGAATTGTGTTTGTTAGTAACCAAAGGCAAGACTTCGTTTACTCAAAGTAAATGTTTTATTAATTTATTGTTACTTATCACTGACAAGTTTCAAAAAGAGATCTGAGGTGACTCAGTAATATCTCTCTTCATTTGTGTTTGGACCATATCCAACTTTGTTCAGGACTTCAGGGATCACTTCTGGAGGTGCTCCCGTGGTCATATGTGGTGCTAAAACCAAATTGGGGTTGACTACATGTAAGGCAAGTACCTAATCCCCTGCACTTTCTCTTCAGTTAAATGTCTTGTAAAATAGATTACTAAAATAGAAATATGGGGAATGAGACATAGTATAATGGGTAAAGCATTTGGTTGCATGCAGCCAACCCAGGTTTAACTCCCAGCCCCCATGTGGTCCCCCAAGCCAGCCAAAAGTGGTCTCTGAGCACAAAGACAGGAATAAGCCCTGAGCAATGTTGGGTATGGCCCCAAAGTTCCCCCCAATAGAAATATGGTTAACAGGTAATGCAAATATGTCCCAAGTTAAGTTTATGTACTAAGATTTGAGCCCCATTTAATATTTATTTTTGAACTTTATGGAAATCAAGGCAGAGAGGAAAAGGGGGTATTTATTATTGTCATTCATAGTAAAGATAGAATTTGATTTCCAAAGTGTATATATGAATGCCTTTCTATATGAATATAGAAAGACATTTTCTAGCACCAATGCATCTATCCTACAAAGAGATAAAAGGGATTTTTTTTTGGTCAAACTCACCTTTTGAGATTAGAATCAACCTTGATTAATTGCTTTCGGCAATTCGTTTTTATCAATACTAAAGGATATCCACATGAAAAAAGCATTATCAAAGAGAGGGACCATCAAGTTAACACTGTTTCATTACTCTCTCATCACGTTAGTCAATATTAACTGAAGAATTCCTTAGTGCTTGTAAACTGTGGACATCTTTGAACACTTCCCTTAACCACTTTATCCTCTGCAGAGTTTTTCCTGGGTGCTGGGTAGCATGCAACATAAGAGAGTGCTATCATCTGGAGCCCAAGTACAGTACAACCCTAATTGAAGAACCCTTGTGGTCCAAATTGCAGGCACAAAGTCAAGAAGTTTAGGGATTATTTTTTAAAATTGTATGTAGTGTAGATGAAAGAATATATCAGATAAGTAAAGCTTCTCTTTGGAGAATATTGCCTCAGTTTAGTTTAGAATATTCTTTTTTTTTTTAGTTTAGAATATTCTTAACTACAAAATTATTTCGAAGGCAGACCTCAAAATCAAGTCTTTCTTTTGTGATACACTAGAAGGCACCCTGAAGAAGTTATTGCAAGAACAATAAATGTGAATCGTTAAAACTCTTGCTTTTGTCTCACACTAACTGCTCTGCCAATTAGAAATTCCTTGTGATTTTCCCTAAGTCCAAAATCACAGAGCCTCATTCTTTTCCCCAGATGAACTCTCAGGTCCCTTGCAGTTCTGACATTTATTGATGTCATTTAGCGTTTTGCTTCTGTTTGTTGTCAGCACACTGGTTAAAAGTTCAGATTGAGTCAATCTTACCCTTTCTTTCCATATTGGCTCACAGTTCAATTTGGGTCAAGCTGTGTTTATGAGGAGCAGAATTATTAGCTAATTACCAAGAACTGAGCTTTGTTCCTGAGTTATTCTGCAGAATCATTACCATAACTAATGCACCTAATCTCCAGAAAATAAACAAGGTAGTTCTCTCTGTTGCACTTTTACTCAATTTAAACTATGTTCAAACAGATAAAATTTTCTTAATTCCTCAAGTTGGTCCCTTAAAAAATCACTCTCTTCTCTGACTCTGGAACATACTGATTTTGTTACAATGATCACACTATATTCTATTCCTTTGTCTCCTATATTATGCTTGTGAATTTCTTGAAAGGATGAACATTTATTTAGCTTATGTTCCTTAACACAGCAACTACCACCGCCAATGGTCTCTATATGAGTTTGTTTTAAGCGGATGGTTTAAACAAAAAAAAGTAAAAGGAGGCAATGAGGGAGATTATTGGCTGTTCCCAGTCTGATGTCATAATTGACTGAGATAGGAGAAAACCAATCAATAACTGGTTGGTTTCTCTTATGGCATCATAATCCTACCATTCATTCAGGAGCCATTTGATCTAGGGAAGAAAAAATGTACCAAACACTTAGAATAGGTTTTTCTGAGTGTCCTTAATTTTGTTCATTCTGCATGTTACCCAGAGCAGTCAACTGCAGAGATTTCATAGAGGGGATTTTAATTTATCAACCAGCAATGAATGGAATTGACTGAGTATGTAGGCACTGTGCAGATCATTGCACACCATATGAAATGCCAACTGGCACCAGCAGCTGCAAGAAGAGAAGGTGGGATCCTCAAGAGAATTTCCAATTCTTCTTTCCAAGGACAGTGGCAAGGCTTTCACTAATGTGACCAAAAAGAAAAAAATCCATTCTGCTGGTACCTATGCTGTTTGAGATACCCTAATCCTCTCTGTGCATGCCAGCTATTCTTGTCCCGCAGCTGTCTCTGTTGGATTTGCTGCCTCGAGTCAGGGAGGGCGTGCATTACTCTAAAGAAAATCTGAGCTGACCTGCTTGCATGAAGTTTTCCTCAGCTCCAGTTTTTACTTATGCTAGTTTTTCTTGCTTTAAGTTAGTTTTTTGCCTCTAAGATAGAAAAACATGAATGGCTCCACCTTCAGTGTCCTCCGAATGTTTTGTGTTCTTATTTTTTCACCTTGATTTGGTTCTTCCAGTCTTCTGTCATGTTCAGAAAAAAGTGAAGATTTAAACAAAGGAAAACACCTTTTGGAAATAAGAATCAACTGGTTGGTATCTGAGTTGAAGATAGGTTTCCACAGTGGGTAGAAGCAAGAAACCGGTATGCACTGTACCAATAAGCATTTCCACTCAGAACATTAACCGTTCTGAGTATTTCTGTAAAATTATTTCATGCCCACTGTGTGTTTTTATTTTTTGATTTCTGAACAACACCCAGCTGTACTCAGGGTTCACTCCTAGAGGAATTCAGAGGAACATTTGGTGCCAAGGAACTAACCGAAGTTGGCCGCATGCAAAGCAAGCACCTTAACCCCTGTACTTTCTCTCTTACCTCATGCCCATTATTGGTTTAACTACAAAAATAAAAATTAAAAATGGGCTATATCACACCCATGTCACTTTCAGACCTAAATGAGGCATAGAGCACTTTATAGCAAACCTAAATTGAAAACAAACCCCACAAGAGCTTCAGTGTGATGTTCTCAAGGACCAGAGAGGTTTCCTCTCTTGGCCAACGCTCCCAGAATTATAGGAGACAGTTCACAAATTACCTCCTTGCTTTCTATCTGTTCAATCCTGCTAGTTCTGTGCAATGGCAAATACTCTGTGAAAAGTCATTTAAAGAGCACAGCAGCTTAATGTGCACGGCAGCTGCTGCAAAGGTTCTGTGTGCAAGACTGATGCTGTAAGATTCCCGGGGCATTCAAGAGAAACACAGCTGGCTGGAGGTCAGTACTGAGGATGCACAGGGTATTAGAATAGATCATGTGTGGACAGTGGATAAACATTTACTGGATTTCTAGTGTGACAGAAACAACCCCCTTGATTCTATGGCAAAATCAGATTCAGCCCCAGCTCCCTAGTCTCTCCCAGTCTGTTCAGGAGAGGGTATGGCAGCCACCATGGTCCAGTGTGACAAGTTAGGGTCACTGTCACTGTTCACTGTCCTCCCATTGTTCATTGATTTGCTCAAGCGGGCCCAGTAACGTCTCCATTGTGAGACTTGTTGTTGCTGTGTTTGGCATATCGAATATGTCAAGGGTAGCTTACCAGGCTTTGCCCTGCGGGCGAGATACTCTAGGTAGCTTGCCAGGCTCTCTGAGAGGGGCGGAGGAATCAAACTCGGGTCAGCCACGTTGGCTGCTTGCAAGGCAAATGCCCTACTGCTGTGCTATCGCTCCAAGTTAGGGTAAAGACAAAATTCTCTGGAAATACTATCTTTCACCCCCTCTCCCGCCCACTTTGAAGGGAAAGTCAGGGGAATTTAAAGAAGAAAGTGATATTTTGAGTCAGATTGGAAAAGATGGAGATGGAAATGGGAGAGGAGAGATGAATTAGGAAGAGAAGACAAAGGGGAAAAGGAAGTACAGACCCAGCAGTTGGCCCTATAAACAACTGGGTGTAGCCCCCCAAAATGAACAAAAACCCTTAAAATATCAGGCAAGTTTTTAAGATATAATATATTTTATCACTACACTAGGTATTGGAGGCACAAAAGGATGAGCAAAACATAGAGCTTTTGATACAGAATCCAAGCTTGGGTGCTCATCACTCTTAGACCAATTGTAGCACTGTAACACTGTCCTCCCGTTGTTCATCAATTTGCTCAAGTGGGCACCAGTAATGTCTCCATTGTGAGACTCATTGTTGTTACTGTGTTTGGCATATCGAATATGCCATGGGGAGCTTGCCAGGCTCTGCTGTGCAGGCGGGATACTCTTGGTAGCTTGCCGGGCTCTCCGAGAGCGACAGAAGAATCGAACCCGGGTCGGCCGTGTGCAAGGCAAATGCCCTACCCACTGTGCTATCGTTCCAGCTCCTAGACCAATTACAAGAAAAAAAGATTACATCACAATTATTCTAAAAAATAATGACATTATTTAGGTGCTAGCAACCTGAGAAGATGGTGGACTCCTATCCAAAAAAAAATAAGAAGGAAGGATGAAAGGAATAAAGGATGAAGTAAAAGGTAAGAAAAAGGGAAGGAAAAAAGGCAGGAAAGAATAAAACCCATCTTACCCTCCGGTTGTGATCATAACCATAGAGGAAGATATTTGTGGTGTGAGCAGAGCAGTAAGATACATCTTGTGTCTTTTAGGTGGGCATAGGTGGTTAATTGATTCCTGAAGACTGACAGTCTGTTCCTTCTAACATAAACAGTCACCCTTTTTCAGGAACTGCATGATAACCTTCAAAAGTCTTCCAGAGGCCCTGCTGCTAACTTTCCTCGAAAAGAGAGGATGCAATAAGTCCCAGGACTGATCTCCATCAACAGCCAGTCTGTTGATTTTTTTCTCTACCTCTATCCATAACTGGATTTGATTCACTATCAAACAGCATAAGAACAACTTTTAGAATTAAGAGACAAAAACTCGTGGAAGGTAAGGTTATAAGAAGTACATATGTGAGAAGCAAGATTCTTCCTCACTTTTAGTAAACTCACTGTCTTTTAGATGAAGTTAGAGGATTAAGATAAATTTCAAGGCAATTGCAAAGATACAGATTAGGTGCAAAGTTAAGGAACAGCAGCAAAAACTGCCTGTGGGAGCCTGAGAAAGCTTTAAATGACATTTGAATGCACTTTTGAAGGATAACTCTGAGAACATGTTTTGCCAGAGATAAAGGGAAGGACCTGGAAAATGAGGCAAAAAACAAAAAGTAAGGGTTACCAGACCCTAACAGGAGGTGGGGATTTGAACATCAATCAAAAACACAGTTATCCAACTGATACAAGGAATCAGAATCAATTCTCAGGGACCTACTCCTAGCTCCCAACACGTTAGCTATAGATCATCTCTAGAATCCCAGAAGGTGAAAATCTGGGGATAAATCTTGTGGGTCTAACATTTAGGAAAAACTGTGTGTGTGTATTTTTAAATGTAGGAGTACTGCTATTTATTCATCCATTGATTAAGCTGATTGAATTGGACATGAACTCCACCATTTAGGAATAACTTATAAGCAGAGTGTGATGACCAACTAGTTAGGACATCAGCCAATATCAAGGAAGAAAAGGAAACACCATGAGATGGATTATGTGATTGATGACCTAATACTTCACAGTCACCCTCTGATACAAAGTAGGCAGAAATGATACACTCTTGGACAGGAGAGATCGTTTAGCAGAAAGGGCACTTACTTTGTACTGGGCCAATTCCGGTTCGATGGTTGGCACCATATATGGTCACCTAAGTATCCCAGAAGTGATCCTTGGGCACAGTCAGGAGTAAGTCCTGAGCACAGCCAGGTGTGGCCCAAAAAGAAAAAGAGAAGAAAACATACCAATAATCAACGAGCAAAACAGGCCCACAGAACAGGAGTGAAGGTACATGTGCATGCAGCTGAGCAGGTTTGTGATCCTGGCCACTGCATGGTTCCCCCATCATTGCTGTGTGGTACCCAGCATCACAGGGTCCTACAGTCCCTTATCCTCAGTCTTGACCTCTCAGGAACCATCCTCTGGTGGAGGGCTCCTCCTCCACCCCCACCAGCGCAGAATGCAAAAATGCAAAACACACCTAGCTTCCAGAAAACGTGTTTGTGCAGGCTGTTCTCTTTGGCGCCTCCTGCTGAGACCTCAAGGGCTCAAAGGTGACCAGTGGAAACAGTTTCAGGTACCCAAGGAAAAATTCTTGCACATTGTCCACTGATTGCCTCGGTTTCCTCTGAAAGGATTGCAGCATTAATGGCCCACAGGGAACAGGGACTCCGCTGAGCGCATTTGGGTGGCTTCGTGATGTGCAGTAAATACCGTTACAGGAGAGTCCACCTGCAACACTCTTGAAAAAATATGACATCCTCCAACTTTATCGGCTTTGAAGTGATCGAAATTCTGTTTGAGGATTCCCAGGTATCAAGATGCTGGTGGGGTAAATGGCCATTTGATCACATCGGTCCAACCCCAGCTCCCCATCCACAACAACCCTGGGAAACGCCCCTTCCCCACCCGGCCGGTGCAGTCTGGTGACTGTCCAGCTCTGGATTGTATCAGCTCCCCGGAAAGGGAGAGGCAGCTCTGGATCGTGAGGGAGCCCTTTCGGGAGCCTTCAGAGGCGGCCGAGGGCGCATGGAACTTCGAGACTCGGAAAAACGCCCTCGAAGACACCGTTCTGGGGATCCCGGGGACCACAAGCGGGATCCGAACCTCCGATCGGGGCGGGGCGGGGCGGGGCGGGGCGGGGCGGGGCGGGGCAGGGCGGGGCGGGGTCTGACTGGAAGTGCCAGGGAGGGGCGGGAGCTAGCAAGGGGCGTATAGGGTAGTGTTCCTGGGTGGCGGAGTGAAGGCGGGGCCTGACTGGGAGGGCCAGTGTGAGGCGGGGCTTGACTGGGCCCACCCTTGGTGGGCGGGGTGGAGCGGGGTGGGGCGGGGCCTGACTGGAAGTGCCAGTGAGGGGCGGGGACAGGAGGCGTGGTCTGTCTGGGAGTCCCACTTAAGGGCGGGGCGAGAGTCAGTGAGGGGCGGGGCGTAGCGGGGCGGAGCGGGGCCTATAAGGACGCGCCAGTGAGGGGCGAGAACTAGAGAGGGGCGGGGCCTATCGGATAGAGCCCGTGGTCCACGGAATGGGGCGGGGCCTGGCTGGGAGGGCCGGCGTGAGGCGGGGCTTGACTGGGCCCGCCCACGGTGGGCGGGGCGAAGCGAGTCGGGGCTGGGCCTGGATGGAAGCGCGCAGGCGCCTTAGCGCGGGGTGCGGCCCAGCAGGGTCGGCTGGCGCGCGAAGATGGCGGCGGCGGCGGCGGCTGCGGAGCAGGTCTGTGAATCCCGCGACCACCTGGGGCAGGGCCACGTGAGGGGTGGCCTCGGATGTGCGGGTGCAGCCGGCCTTGAGGCCGCCGCCGGGAGTGGGGTGCGAGAGGCCGCCGCGCGGGGCGGGGCGGGGCGGGGCGAGGCGGGAGGAGCTGTCCGCTGCCCGGGATGCTGGCGAGGCCCACGGGACCTTCGCGGCGGGACAGCGGCCGGCTGACCCCCGGCCGGGAGTGCGTGCAACGGGGTCGCCGTCCCGAGGGGCCTTGTCTCCCCACGGCCGCGCCACGGCGAGCCCCGGGCATGCCAGGCACGGCTGTCAGCAAAGATGCGGGTAAAAATAACCGGGACCTGGAGCCCGGAGGCTCCCTGGTGGCCGCCAAGAAATGGGCAGTTGCTGCCCGGCTGTCCCCTTGTGGCCGCGGCCAGGCTCTGTGGCCGCGAGGGGCAGACGTCAGCGCTCCCCTCCCGCTCTGCTTTTGGGAAGATGGTGTCTCCCTCCTAAAAGGCTCTCCCGTGCAAGTAGCTCTTCCCCCCTACCTCCTGTCAATCATTTCCTCATCCGCATCATAACTGCGTGTATCTTGGAATCGTTTCGAGGCTTTCTCCCCTTGCCCCCCCAGCGAGCACGCGTGTACACGCGACACGGACCTGTGCACACTCTCAAGGTAATTTTCAGGGGCTGGAGCAATAGCACAGAGGGTAGGGTGTTTGCTTTGCATGCGGCCAACCCGGGTTCGATTCCCAGCATCCCATATGGTCCCCCGAGCACCGCCGGGAGTAACTCCTGAGTGCAGAGCCAGGAGGATCCCCAGAGCATCGCTGGGTGTGACCCAAAAAGCAAAACAAAACAAAAAAAAATCAAGGTAACTTTCGCAGTCACTCTAGCCACCTTCCTCCCACACCCAACCGCCTTTTATTTCCCCCTTTGGGAGAAACATTGTTCAGCCACGTGGAAGAAATTTTATGTCAAGGTGTCCACATTCTGTTTCCAGGAAAGCTCTCCTTTAGGGACACAGTCGATAGATCTCATGGGAAGAAGAGACCTTCCCAAAGATATAAATCCCGTTTGCTTGGGGCTTAGACTCACATAAATACACAGCAACCAGTGAAAGACAGTAGGAGCTGAAGAGATCATATCGTGGGTACACTTGCCTTCTACACAGTTGACCGCTGTTCAATCCCAGCACCGCACATGGTCCCCAGAGCACCATCAGAAATGATCCCTGAGCACCACTGATATGGCTGAGAAATTTTTTTTAGTTTAATAAATAATAGGAGTTGGGAGCAAAGCATTTGTACAGCACATAACTCGTTTGCCTTGCATAGGGCTGGATTTGATTCCCGACACTCCTTATGGTCTCCTGAACACCATCAGCATCACTGAGTGTGGCCCCCAGACCAAAAACACAACAACAATAGTAATAGAAGGAGTAGAGAAAGCAGATGGAGCATCTTGGAGATGTTGAGATTAAAGTTGTTCCTTAGCTTTCCTGATTTTCTTCTTACCTCCACACCTGTTTTGATAGCTCCATATTTGTTCACCTCACCTTGTGATGTTCTGAAGATTCTGCTGGGGTGGGGTTTTCTTCTTTCTTAACCAAGAACTTGGTTCATTCCCCTTTCTTCACTTCACAGTTCTGCACTTTAAATACCTATTCCAACCTTAACTGAATTTTCCACACACACCTCAAAACCTAAAAAGTGTTCAGGACCGGATGGCAATCTAGTCTCCCCTGAAAAGGCAACCACAGTCCATCCCATTGGTTATACTGATCAAACTGGGCGCTCAGAAGCGCCCCCTTACTTGACCCTACTGCCCACTGTCCCAGACTTGATATTTGAAAACTGGATGCCACATTTTCTTATGAATGCTGGATTCCACAGGAAGTGTAGCAGATTCCATAGGAAGTGTGGCAGATTCCACTTGGGAGTTCCCCTAGCTGTGTCTCTGTCGCCCCACACATTTAACGAATAACCAGGTCCCATTGTCCTCCCCAGTCTTTCCTCTGAATATCCAAGAACCAAGGCTCAGCCAGGCCTTTGTTTGGACTGTCAAGGACATCTATATCCCTAAGCTGTTCTATCCCCACTTGTTGCTCTTTGTTTTGATTTTTCTCTGAAGCAAATATCATCCTATCACTAACCTTGAAATCTCCAGAAGTACCCGAGAACCTCCAGGATAAAGTCCATGGTTCTATGTATTTTTAGCACAAAAAAGAAAAGGGGTCTTGCAGACAGACTAGTATGGTAAATTGGCCCGATCCTAATAACATTAACCATGGCGAGCCTTTGTCCATACCTCTATTTGCTATCTCAAACCTGTGGATTAAGTGGAAGCATATTGAAATTGATGTGAGAATCTCTTTTTTATTTATTTATTTTTTTGCTTTTTGGGTCGCACCTGGTGCTGGGAATTGAACCTAGGTTGACCTCATGCAAGGCAAACGCCCTACCCGCTGTGCTATTGCTCCAGCACCGAGAATCTCTTCTTAATGCTATTGCCATGTAAAGATCCATCATTCTTGCTGCTGACCATGTCCATATATTTACTGGCCCTTTACCACATCTCTCACTTCAGTCTTCGCCCCACTTCTATATTCATCCTCTTCTCCACCCAAATAGTTGTCCCAGAGAAGACTGGGATGCCTTTCTCTATGATTTTCTCTGACATTCTCCTGTTCATCAAGATCCAACTCGGACCCAAGGATATGACTCGGTAGTAGGCAGCCGCTGTGTGTGTGTGTGTGTGTGTGTGTGGTCCATCCCAAATTGTGCATTGTGATTCCGCCACACTACCACAAATGCAGCCTCTGGCATGCTGCAACGTAGCATTACCCCTGATACCACAACTGCAGTTGCAATAGTTGGCTAAGTGAAAGGGAATGGAGGAGAGTCCATTCAAACCTCTGCTTTTTTTAGAAAACCCTTCCTGGGCCAGAGAGAGAGAGAGTAGAGCAGGTAAGGTGCTTGCTCTGTTCGTGGCTGACCTGGGCTCGATCCCCAGCACCCTGTATGGCTTCCTGAGCCCACCAGGAGTGATCCCTAAACACAGAACCAGGAGTAATCCCTGAGCCTCAGGTGTGATCTTTGGTGTGGCCAAAGACCAAAAGAAAAAGAAAACCATGCTGCCTGTCTCCCTAAGTGTTTGCACTCCTCTCTGCCCTGTCAGTGTTGTACGCACCATCTGTGTGCTCGTCTGGTGCTGAAGTGCAGTGGTGAGTGGCAGTAGCTATCCAGCCTCCTGGCCTGGAAGGAAGCACTGTGGCTCCATCATTTGATCTTTTTTTTTTTTTTTTTTGCTTTTTGGGTCACACCTGGCGATGCACAGGGGTTACTCCTGGCTCACGCACTCAGGAATTACACCTGGCGGTGCTCAGGGGACCATATGGGATGCTGGGAATCGAACCCGGGTCGGCCACGTGCAAGGCAAACGCCCTACCCGCTATGCTATCGCTCCAGCCACAATTTGACCTTTTTTGAGCGCTGGCCTCTTCTGCCTTTTTTCCTTCCTGTGTTCCCCTATTTTACCATGTGCCCCCCCCCATTCTCAAATTATGGTCCCCCACTTACATGAATTGTGTTCACCTGTGGTTTTGGGAGACTAAAGTGGGGTGGGAGGAGCCAGGGGACAATTGTTGTCCCCAACTGAGAAACTCTGGTCTAGACCCTCATTGTCGTTCTTCAATAAATGTTAGGTGCATCAAATTGAAGGTGATGCACTTGAACTGGCAGAGAGAAGACCACCTCCCAGGAGCCATCAGTTTTTCTACTTCTCTTCACACGGGCCCCTTTTTCAATGCTAAATGGCTAATCAAACAGTGCTACCCCGTGCCCGTACTGTGTCTGTGCCAGTCAGCAAACATCACGCATCCTGTGCTGCCTTCCTCCAGCACCGTGCCTGCCCTGCCTCCAGCACCTCGAGGCTGTGCTCTCTCCCAGCTGGTGCGATGAACCGCCGCCTGCACAGCTGTCCTTGGCAGCCGGATCTGCAGGGAAATATTTGAGAGTGTAGCCAGCCATCTTGGCTGCTCTGTGAAACTTTGCAGTTTTCTCTCTGTTACTGTCACAAGGATCATGCCTGTCTTTTTTCATTTTCCACGGGCCCTCAACCAGCCCGCTCTCCCTGCTGCTGCACTGAGATTCTGGTAGCCCTCTCCACTTCTCCTTAACTGAAGACTTCGCCTTTTCTCTTCTTGGTGGGAACTGGGTTCTTAGTAAAGTGCGAGATTCGGCTTCTCTCCTGTCGGTGTGGCTGTCCCCTGCCGCCTGAAGGTTCTCGCTGCTTCTCGTTACCCTGCTCTCCTCTGGGGCCTGCAGGCTTTGCTCCTTCTAGAACCGGATCCTCAGCCATCAAACACACTCATCTTCCTCCAGTGAGGAGTCGGGAGTGGGAAGGAGAGACTGATAGCTGCTACCACAGAAGAAGCATGTTCCTCTCACAGTACATGGCTCCTTAGCGACAATCTTCTTTCCTCTTGTTGGCTTGCAAGTAGATGTCTAGATATTTGTAGTTGGCAGGGCTTCTTCCTGTGTATTGATTTGCCACTCAGTCCACCGGTGAAGTTTAAGGCATTGCATCTTGACAGATCAAGTACAGTAACACTGTCCTTGGCTTTCTTACCATTCATCATAGTTTCTCATTTTCCAATTTTCCCGCCCATTTAAAGTTCCCAAAGACCACATTGTTGCTCTCTTGCTAATGTTTCTTTCTGGGATGGTTCTTCTTAACTTGCCTTTATACCGAGGGCGCTCTGATTCATGTCTCTGGTCCAGGCTAACCTCAGAGCCGTTGCATACATCAGTTATCTCAAGACAGAACATGGCAATTTCTCATTCAGTTAGAATATAGTAGTATTGAACCTCCTTCGTTCCCCATGTTTAATGACTACTTGCTAAACACGTGATTCTTTTTTCATGAACCTAACTCTTTTCTTGAAAGCTGCTTTTCAGAGACCCTTTCCCTGTCTCATTTCTGCCTTCAGCCCTTCTCCCGCTGGTGGCTCCAACACTCTGGCAGCCCTCATCCAGGTGCTCTTTTCTTTCCTGCCTGCAAGTGCCCACGCATTTTGTAGTCTGCATCGTAGACCAGTCTCACTCAGAAAACTTTATCCTTTTATTTATACTTAAACAGACATACAAAATAGAATTTTCTTTCGTTTGAGGCTAAACCCAACTGTGGCCAGGGGCCATTCTTGGCTCTGTGCTCAGGAATGACCTCTGGCAGCGTTCAGAGACCATATGTGAGTTCTGGGGTTTTGAAAAAGGATGCACAAAAGGCAAGACAAGTGCCTAAACCCCTGTGCTGCTTCTTCACTCTTCAGGACTAGAAATTTTTACCCTGTTGTTCACAAATTTTCACAACCTGCCCACTTCGTTTTTACTCTCCCCACACTGCAGGATTAAGCCCACATACTCCTCACAGTTTCCCTCCCGCCTCCCATGGAATTCCACAGGCCATACTTTTGTAGTACTTGTTTTGGTACCGGAGCAGAGTATTGTTATCTTAACTCTCTCACGAACCTCAAATGTTATTATAATATCGAGAGGAAATGGATTCTATCCTATATTTCTTTTACATTCTTATTTGCATCGGTGTTTGGGATTGGTGGTTTAAGCACAAAGTGCTTTTAACTGCCTGTTCAATAAGTGAATTTCAAAATTATATGGAACTTGGGCAGTCTAGTATTCATTTCTGCCCATTTCTTTTGTGTTGGCAGTGTACCAGACTGTTTACTGAAGTGTCTCTCAACCACAGTTAGAAGTTCTCTGACTTTTTGGTCTCAGATTCTTTGTTGGTTTGTTGTTGTTGTTGTTGTTGTTTGTTAGTTTGGGGACCATACCTGATGACGCTCTGGGGTTACTCCTGGCTCTTCACTAAGGAACTGTTTCTTCCGGTGCTCAGGGGGAATATATGGGATGCTGGGATCAAACTCAGGTTGGCAATGTGCAAGGCAAGAGTCCTCCGTGCTGTTTTATTGCTTGGGACCCTAGGATTCTTTTCAACACTCTGAAAAGTTAACTGATTATCCAAAAAGGTTTGTTGTTGTTGTTGTTTAGTGTGGGTTACAGCATTATATTTATAGTATTTCTAAATTCTATATTAGGAATTAAAAGTAAAAATAAAACAGAATCATACAAGTACACCTTGCATTAGCTGTTAGAACAATGATGTCATCACATATAGTCATGTAGCCTCTGGAAAACTTAGCTTACATGCCTGATAGGAGGGGAAAGCAGTACGTTAGTGTTATTTTGAAAATAGTTTTGAGTGGGTGGGAGAGAGAATACAGGAGTTAAGGTGCTTGCCCTGCATGCAGCTCACCCTAATTTGATACATGTTGAGTTCCGGAGGTTTGGGGCTCGGTCCTTTAGGGCGGGAAGGGCTCTCACCCGCCCCTGGTCACCTGTCCTCATCTGGGGCGCCCCAAATGAAACAGCCTGGCGCAGGGTCCGGCGCCATGGTTATGGACAGTGTCATATTATGTTCCCTTCCGGGAGAGAAGGATATGCAACTCTGGATCCTGGCTGAAACGAGATGATCTGGCACCAGCCAGAGGTGGCTTATGGGCGTGACTGCTGAGTTGCCAGAAGCAGGGAGATACTCAGATCTCATCATCGGCCACGATGTGTATTTTCTTGCTAAGGTTCTTTGCCACTTCTCTCGGAGCGAAACACAAATGGCTCCATTTCTCAGTGTCCTCTATCCTGAGAGCCCTGTGTTCTCATTTCACACAGAACCTTCATTTGGTTCTTTTGTTTCTCTGCCACAGTTAGGAAAAGGTAAAAGATTTAAACGAAGAAATACCTTTTGGAGAGAGCACATGTTTTGAAAAGTCCAATTGTAGGAGAAAGTTAACTTGAGCCCATTGACCCATTGGAGTGATGAAGAACAAAGTATGTCAGTTTTCCCAATTTCTTTCCATGTGAATGAATACATGGGCAAGTAAGTGGTGAATCTTGATTTAAAAGGAAGACTATGTAAAACAAGATGTGTATGTTCCCAACCCCAACGAGCCACACCCTTTCTGATTGTGGGACCATTGAAGGCAGAGCATAAAATACAGAGTACCTCTGTGTACGATACGTTGTTACCTCACACCGAGGCTTTGAGGCTTCCCCGGGCCTCCCCGGGCCTCCCTCTGAACACAGGGATGTCCTTGTGGAAATTGCAGTCCAGTGTGACTGGGAGTGTATTCATGTAAAGTGCCCCCATGACCAACTCAGCTGTCTTTGGCTGTGAGTTCGCACCTTAGTGTGTTTGAAAGAGTATGCGTCAGCGTGTGGCATTTTGTTTCTGCAGAGTTCCAATGGTCCAGTGAAGAAGTCCATGCGTGAGAAAGCTGTGGAGAGGAGGAACGTTAATAAAGAGCACAACAGCAACTTTAAAGCTGGCTATATCCCGATCGATGAGGACCGGCTCCATAAAACAGGACTGAGAGGGAGAAAGGGAAATCTAGCCATCTGCATCATTATCCTCTTGTTCATCCTGGCCATCATCAATTTAATTGTGAGTAGAGTGTAGGAGGATACTGTTTTCACTTATCATCTGTGTGTTGGTGACTGCCGTCGATTCCGTTTCTCTAGTTTCTTTCAGGACACTCTACTTGCTCTTTCCTATCTTTCCTTGCCTGATGGATTTGAAAGAGTATTTTGTATATAAGATCTGGTATACTGATATTACTATGTTTTAATTTTATTTAAAAGAAGTCTTCGCAGAGTTTTCCTTTGAACAGCCCAACCTTTCAAAGTGTAGCATCACCTCAGGAATAGAGACCTCTGCCCGGATAATTTGATTGCCCTCACCGAGTCTTCTGAAAAACATCAGCTTTTCTGTTTTCAATCACCTTGCCTCATATAGCCAGGCAGGGACAGGAGACAGTGCAGTGGTCAGGAAGACACCTAGGGCCCACCCAGTCCAGGCTCCATGCCCGGCACCACGTGCTCCCCACAGCTCCAGGTGCAGTCTAGGAGGCCCCAGGCACTACCCAGGCCGCCCGAGTAGCATCACATCCTCAGGCCCCGTGCAATGAACTGCTGGACCCACTCACTGGCCTAGAGTTGCTAGGGCCAGGCGGTGGGGGTGCTCAGGGGCTGAGTCTCCTGATCCATGCCTCCCTCATCCCCCTCACGCCTTCTCACTAAGATGGTAGAATAAGGACATTTTCCCCTTCTTTCTCTCAAAAAGGCTCATCCAGAAGGACACTCTAAAGAAACTGAAAAGTTTATGACAATTTCTCTTTCTCTGAAGGAACCGAAATAGATTTGGAGATGGTGACACTTGGTGAGTCCCATAACAAAGCCTCCTAGTCTCCCTGCTCTGACTTCCCCAGGTCACTAGCCCTGGCCTTCCTAGAGAACTTTCTAGAAACTCTCACACCCTTCCCATTAAGTATGCCCCCAAACCTCCAGGCATCAGTGTATTCTTTGATAAAGCTTTAAATCAAATGTGGGTTAGTGGGAGGTAAATCCCAAGTCACAATATATACAGACAAGGAGGAGACAGGAATGAATGAATGATAAATAACCTGTCAGAGAAAGCAAGAGAAACAGCCTGAGCAGGCATGGGGAAGGGATTATAGTGCCTGCTGGCAAAAGCCTAGAAAAGCTTGATTGAACTCGGGAATTGGAAAAAAGGAAAAGACTGAGCAGAGGGCTCAACAAGCTTGTTTGAAAAAAATCTGTGGAGGGAGTCTTGAGATCCCTAAGCCTCTTCTTCCTTCCAGCCAGCAGGAAATTACTCTTCTTAACCTTTACCACACAAAACTCATGTGTGTCTGGACTACCCGACCCAAGAGGGCACTTTCTGCCGGGCATGGCATAGAGGGGGCTGTACCTGGCCATCCACACCGAAAGTCTGAATCCTGAGCATTGTGACCTCCTTTCCCAGGCCCCCATATTCTCTTCTTCCGTGTCTGGAGGCCTGGCACCATGCCCTGTCTGCCCCAGGAGGGCTGCATCAATCTTCTCTGGAGAATAGAGGTGGGAAGAATCCAAAGATGCTGTGAAAAAGCTTTCTAGTCCCTGCCTACCCCGAAGATTGTCAGTCTCAAATCCCAGCCCCTCAAGGAGAACTTTTTTTTTTTTTTGCTTTTTGGGTCTCACCTGGTGATGCTCAGGGGTTACTCCTGGCTCTACACTCAGGGATTACTCCTGGCGGTGCTCAGGGGACCATATGGGATGCTGGGAATCGAACCCGGGTTGGCCACATGCAAGGCAAATGCCCTACCTGCTGCGCTATGGCTCCAGCCCCTCAAGGAGAACTTTTATGGTCTGCAGGAAACTTCACCCTGAAGTATGAACCTCGAGCCTCCAGGGAGCGATCATAGTTTTGAGTAAAGCTCTAAATTAAAGATAAAAGCCAAGACACTTAAACTTTGGAGAAAGTAAGAATTCTAGGAGATAGGAGAGGGGAAATGCACCTATGACAGAAGAAAAAAAAATTTATCCAGAAAATTATTGTCTTAAGAGAGGACGATAGTGCTTCCATGAAAGGTGAATGACATGACATTTTAAAGGGTTAAAGATTAAGGAAGAACTTACAAATACTGGAAGATGAAGGGAATCCTCCAGAACATTCTACTAGCTCGATTCTAGATTTACTCCAGGAACTCTAAGGTTCTGTTTTAGTAGTTCCAGATCAAAAAAAAAAAAACAAAACTGAAAAAGTTATCAAGTAAACCCAGAAAATTTCCAAGCATTGTAAGCCAATCTGGGTACAGTGTAATTCATTAAAAAAAACAGACCATTACTGTGAACTCTTAAGAAAAAAAAATGATAAGGGGCTGGAACAATAGCACAGCGGGTAGGGCGTTTGTCTTGCACATGGCCAACCTGGGTTCGATACCCAACATCCCATATGGTCCCCTGAGCACTGCCAGGGGTAATTCCTGGGTGCAGAGCCAGGAGTAACCCCTATGCCTATTAATCACAGGGTGTGACCCAAAAAGCAAAAAAAAAAAAAAAGACCATGAAAACAAATGATCATAACAATTTTCAGAAGAAAATACATCAGAAAACAAGGTATCAGGGGAAAAAATTGGGCCTTTTTGAAGCAGTGCTGGAAAATAGAAGACAAGAAAGCAAGGGTGTTGCAAATTTGGTAAGAATATAACCCCAGCCTATTCTGCTCTAAACACATGCACCAAGCTAGGCTAAGAGTCACATGTGAGGAATTATCAAGACTTTTTTTAGCCTTGCACCATCTATACAATATGAAACACTCAAAATTTTTTATATTGTGTATATTCGTTGTAAGAAGCCCCAGAAGACTGTTTTGACTGCAGGTGGCTCTAAACTAAGAGAGAGAAGGACAGGGATCCAGGAAGCTGGGCATCCACACAGCAGAAAGACAGCAGGGAGCATCCTCATGAGAGTGGGGGGTAAGTTCATGGTCACAGTTTTGCAGGAGACCCAGGGGACACAATCCCAGAGAATAGCAAGGAGAGGCTCCAGAAAGGTGCCCTGGAGAGAAAAAGAGCAAATACCTTCGCTGAGAGAATTTCGTGTTTAATGCATGTCATAAGGGGAAATGTCACCCACAGTATTGGGGGGTAGAAAGGATGTAGGACACTTTTTGAGACACGTAATTAAATCTTGAGGGGCAAAAAGTTCTAGAAAGGAGTAAACACTATTGCTTAGGGGTGCGAGATTTGTTTAGGGGTGAACACTTTCTATGGTTGTCCTGCTAGTAATAATGAACATGGCTTTAACCAAAACAAGATTGGAGTAGAGGGAGAGAGGAATAAAGGATCTAAAACCCTTATCTTCTGTCACTGTCACTGTCCTGTTTTTCATTGATTTTGCTCAAGCGGGCCTAGTAACATTGTGAGACTTGTTACTGTGTTTGGCGTATCGAATACGTCGTGGGTAGCTTGCCAGGCTTTGCCATGCGGGCGAGATACTCTTGGTTGCTTGCCGGGCTCTTGGAGAGGGGCAAAGGATTCGAACTCGGGTTGGCCATGTCGGCCGCATGCGAGGCAAACACCCTACCTGCTGTGCTATCTATCGCTCCAGCCCGCCTTATCTTCTAAAATGGGAAATTAATAGATATGACCTGAGAGATGAGTAGCCGTTTACAAATCTTGTACTGAAATGTGGGGGCAAATTTACTAGGCAGAATAGCCGACAGGGTTGACAGTGGTTCTCTCTTGGTACCAGGATAGGCTGGAGAAGACAAAACGACTCTTTTTCAAGAATGCACACTTTTTAGTGCGTTTGACTTTCAGCTGTGTGCATGTGAGACCTTCAAAATAAAATTGGTTTCCTTTACAAACGAAAAGGCAATTAATGTTTATCACTAATGCTCCCACGTTGGAGAGTTGAAGCCAGGGATGTTTTCTGCCTGTCCAGGGTGAAGCGCGTGCTCCCCCTTAGTCCTGGGCCGCTTCTCTCTTTCAGATAACCCTCGTTATCTGGGCGGTGATTCGCATTGGGCCAAATGGCTGTGACAGCATGGAGTTTCATGAGAGCGGGCTGCTCCGCTTCAAGCAAGTCTCTGACATGGGAGTCATCCATCCGCTCTATAAGAGCACGGTAGGAGGAAGGCGGAACGAAAACCTTGTCATCACCGGCAACAACCAGCCTGTAAGTCACCACATGGCTTGAGGGGCTCTAGACAAAAAGGTCTCTGGGGAAACTGAGAGGTTATGGGAAGTGGGTATTTCCCTCGAGGAGAACAAATAAATATATTTTATAATGTTGACCAGATCATCATTGAAGAGTGTTACATGCTCTCTTAGTTTCCTGGGTTTTCTGTGGTAGATGTAATGGCTGGCAGAATGCGTGGTTTGCTGTTTTCTTCTCCCCATGAGCCCCTTTCCGGGTCATGAAGCGTCTGTGCTCATGAGTCAGGAGAATGTGAGGGTCTATTCTCTGCAGCCGTATTGGTGGTTGCTGTACCCATGGGAGTGGACTCAAGATTCTACTCAGTTTGCTCCCTTATCTTACTCACTGGGCATGACCCTTGTCTTCCTTCATAAGAGCAGCACCCACAAATCTACACAGAAGACCTGATTTTAGTTTTACCGGCTCTTCTTCTGCATGGGTGAAGGGGTAGGGGGAAGAGGGACACACGGACTTAAGATTAGTGGTCACTGTCTCTGTCCTCCCGTTGTGCATCGATTTGCTCAAGCGGGCCCAGTAACATTGTGTGTTTGGCATATTGAATATGTCACGGGTAGCTTGCCAGGCTCTGCCGTGGGGGCGAGATACTCCCGGTAGCTTGCCGGTCTCTTCGAGAGGGGCGGAGGAATTGAACTCGGGTCGACCATGTTGGCTGCGTGTAAGGCAAATGCCCTACCTGCTGTGCTATCACTCCAGCCCAAGATTAGTGGAGTGGCTGATTATCATAGGGGCGGGCCTTATAGTTCCCAAGAATTTGAGTTGTTGCGATTAATTTTTGTAAAAACATATTATTGATCAAGTTATTTTTTCTGAAGATTGTTTTTCAGCAAGGAACGACAAAGCTCAGTGTAGAAAAGAACAAAACATCTATTACAAGTGACATTGGCATGCAGTTTTTCGACCCTCGAACTCAGAACATCTTATTCAGCACAGACTACGAAAACCATGAGTTTCATTTGCCAAGTGGAGTGAAAAGTTTGAATGTTCAAAAAGCATCGACTGAAAGGGTATAATTTTCTCTGTTTTTGTCATTGGGAGAGAATTACTGTCCAAAGTTACAAAATGGGATGGGCGTTTCATTGTGGCATAGTGGCATGAAAGAAAATATTCCATATTCCAAAGCAATGGAAAAGATTTGTTCTAGATTTGCTATTTACTTGTTTATGTGATCAAGTCATCTCTCTCAGCCTCTGTGAAACATAAATGAAAGACCTTGCTTTCCATATTTCATAATGGAAGCTATTTCCTCTCTGTGTTAATTAATCATTTTCAACTTAACTTAGAAATTCCTTTTTACTATTTTCAGATTACCAGCAGTGCTACTAGTGACTTAAATATAAAAGTTGATGGGCGTGCTATTGTGCGTGGAAATGAAGGCGTGTTCATCATGGGGAAAACCATCGAGTTTCACATGGGTGGGAATATGGAGCTGAAGGCAGTGAGTATCTGTTAAGCTTTAAAGAACTACGGCTCTGCTTTCTGGAGCCACCTACATCCCAGTATATAAATTCTCTTTCTTTACTTTGTGACAAACTCTCCATGTGTCTCTCTTCCTCCTTCTCCTCTCTTATACTTCCTAAATAAAACTATCTATATATATATTTTTTTTTTTTTTGAGAAGGGGTGGGGTCACACCTAGCAGTGCGCAGGGTTACTCCTGGCTCTGTGCTCAGGGATCATTCCTGGTAGGCTCAGGGGTTACCGCGGTTCAGACCCGTGTCAGTTGCAAACAAGGTAAACACCCTACTGTTGTACTATCTCTTCAGTCAAATAAAACTACTTTTAAATAAAGAATTATAAGATTCTTGGGTACATACATCTATTTAATCACTTAAAATGTTAACATAGTAGTACATTATTTTCACATGAAAAAATTTCAGAATGGGTTGTAAAGTGAAAAAGGTCCCAAACAATCTGTGAAGTGTCAGAGTACCTGTATGGCTTTTGTTTTTTTCTCCCTTAGAAAGTGGCATGGGGGCGGGGGGGTGCTGGAGCAATAGCATAGCGAGTAGTGTGTTTGCCTTGCATGTGGCCAACCTGGGTTCGATTCCCAGCATCCCCCGAGCACCGCCAGGAGTAATTCCTGAGTGCATGAGCCAGGACTAACCCCTGAGCATTGCTGGGTGTAACCCCCTCAAAAAAGAAAAGAAAGTGGCATGGGATTGGTGTGAAGTGGCTTTGGATGCCCTGGTGGCTGTCTCCTGGGAACTTGCCGAGTCAGGCTGTGTGTTCCCAGCCCCTCTTTCTTCCACAGACTGGGACCACATGTGCACTTCCATGTGCGTCTCATCCTGCCAGTGTTCAAGTATAGCTGACATATTGCCTTATATTAGCTTCAAGTGTACAATGTAATCATTGGCATTTGTGTACGCTGGAATATGATCCCCACAATAGATCTAGTTAATAGCCATTCCCATGCCACATAATCTTTCTCTTGTAATTAGAATTTTAAAAACTCTTCTCTTAGCACCTTTCTTCCTACTGTGAAGTATTATTTTCTGTATTTACCTTGCTGCCTATAGCATCCTGATGTATTTTATAATAGGAATCTTGTACCTTTTGACTACCTTTTTCCACCTATTTCATTTACTGCCACTCCCCCACCCCCCACCCCACACCCTCTTCTGCCCCAGCCCTCCACCTCTTATAACCATCCATTTCTGTGTCAATGAGGTTGGTCTTCTGTTGTTGTTTTTCAGATTCCGTATATATGGTCATATGCAATTTATCTCACTTATTTCACTTAGCATAATGCTCTCAGTTTGGGTCCATGCATGTCATTGCAAATGGCAAGATTTCGTTCTTGTCCCTTTTTGTGGTGCCAGGGATTAAAGCCAGGGCCTCAGCCTATAAAGGTATGTGCTCCACCTCTGTGCCATGCTGCTGGTCCCGAGTTTACTCTTAGGATTGATTAGCAACAGTCTTTATGCACCACATTGTGCTTATCCATTTATCCATGGATGGACTCTTATGTTGTTTCCTTGTCGTAACCTTCAGAATTGCTTTTGCAGCAAGCAAGGAGCTGCATATAACTTTCCAGATGTTAGTTTTCGATCACAGAATTGCGAGATCATGTGGGAGTTCTATCTGAGGAACTGTCTTTCATAGTGATGGGACCACTCTTCATACCTTCACAGTGAATGAGGCTTCCTTTTCTCCACATCCTCACCCTCACTTTTTTTTTTAATCTTCTTGATAGATAATAGCAGATATGAGCTAAGAGCTCATTGTGCTATGTTGAACATGTTTTCTGGTATTTGTTGGCCATCTGTGTGTCTTCTATTTAATAACTACTCAGGGTAAAGTGTCTATAGTCAGTTGCCTCTGTCCACTTTGTAATTAGATTATTTATGTTCTGCTGTGGAATGTATGAGGTTATTTTTAAAATATTATTTTGGTTAGTAAGCCTTTAACCTGATATATGATTTGCAAATATTTTATCCCATTTAATAACTTGTCCTTTGATTTTTTTTTATTATTAGTGAAACACCATGAGGTACAGTTATAGACTTACAAATTTTTGTGCTTGGCTTTCTAAGTTATACAGTGATCAAGTACCCATCCCTCCACCAGTGCCCATTTTCCACCACCACGAGTCCCAGTATTCCTTCCATGGTTGCCTTCATTGTACAGACTGTCCCACTTGGTTGGGGTTTTTTTTGGTTTGTTTGTTTTGGTTTTTTTGTTTTTTGCTTATGTTGCCTTTTGGTGTCAGAAAATCATCACAAAGACAGGACCCTATGACATGTTTAACTTCCAGAAGATTTATGATTTGAGGCCTTAAATTCCAGGCTTTAATCCATTTGAATTCATTACTGTGTATGTCATGTGATGGTGGTCCAGTTTCATTCCTTTGCTTGTGGTTGTCCAATTTCCCGACCCCAGTTGTTGACGAGATGTTCCTTTCCCCATTCTGTATTCCCCACCTGCTTGGCTCTAAAGTAATTGATCATGTATTTATGGCTTATTTGGGGGCTCCCTATTCTGACCTTTTGATATACATGTCTGTTTGATGCCAGTCCCACACTAATTTTGTTGCTATAGTTTTATACATTTGAAACCAGGCAATGTGATGCCTGCAGTCTTGTTCTTCTTATATGAGATTGCTTTGGCTAGTCAGTCTTTCTGTCCCACAAAGATTTTAGGATTGCTTGTTCTGTTTCAGTGTAAAATGTCATTGAAATTTTTATATATATTTTGTTTATTAGAACTTTTTTTTAAAATATAAAAACTTGGAAGTTCAGAGCCTCCCAAGGAGTGATTCCTAAGTGCAGAACCAGGAGTATATACTGAGCACCTCCAGGTGTGCCCAACCTTGCCCCCCAAAAACCTGGAGGCCCCAGAAGGTGTTTGCCTTGAACACAGCCAACCCAGGTTTCACCTGCCATCTCTGTGAAAGCACCACATCTGATCCCCTCTAGGGTCCTAGTACAGAGCCAAGAATAACTCCTGAGCACAGCACAGCCTCGTGTGGCCCAAAAACCAAAATAAAAAAAAATAATTTTTAAAAGTGGGTATACCAACAGTCAGCAGTGCGATAAGTCACAGAACAACAAACTCCTTTTCATTTCTCTGCCAGTGTTTTCTTTTTCCCTTTTCTTTTTATTTGGAGGGAGGGGTGTAACACATTATTTCAAAGAAAAAAATTGCTAAAAAATTCCTGAAAGATCAAAGTGAATATATCCATGCTTTGAAATTGTTGGGAGGTTTTTAGTTTTGTTTTCAGTTAATTTAGGGGCCAGAATGATAGTATAGTGGGTGGGCATTGGCCGTGGAAGTGGATTCGATTTACAGCAATCCATATGGTCCCCTGAGTGCGGCCAGGAATAATTTCTGAGTGCAGAGTCAAGAGTAATACCTGAGCATCACCAGGTTTGCCCCCCTCCCCCGACAAAAATTTTTTTTTAAGATATCTCTTCTTATTTTGTATTTAGTGATGTGGACATTGATGGGAAAATATATAAAATGTGTTTCTGTTCTTATGAAGGAAAAATATTTTGCTTTGATTCCAGCTATTGAAAAGTAATTTTCTTTGTATCTCACAGATTATATTTGAAATTTAAATTTAATACATATTATATTTCATGTAAAGGAACCATCAAATTAAGAACATTTTCCTGCTGAAATATTTATTCAAAACGTTGATATTTTATTCATAAAGTGGCCTCCTATTTTAGACTACTTAATTAAAGCTAATTATGCTTATTTAACTGAACATTAAATGGCAAAAGTAACCCTGAATCTAAGGACTTATAAATAGCACTGTAGCACTGTCCTCCCATTGTTCATCGATTTGCTTGAGTGGGCACCAGTAATGTCTCCATTGTGAGACTTATTGTTACTGTGTTTGGCATATCGAATACGCCACAGGGAGCTTGCCAGGCTCTGCCATGTGGCCGGGATACTCTTGGTAGCTTGCCGGGCTCCCCGAGAGGGGTGGAGGATTGGGACCCGGGTCGGCCGCATGCAGGGCCCTACCTGCTGTGCTATCGCTCCAAAATAATTTAATAGTTCTTCAAAAGAATAAATGTTTAAAAAAAATCTAGTATTTCACTTCTATAAAAGGCTCCCCTCACCAAATACATGTTCCAGTTTCTTATAATGACAAATATAAAATGTGATTTTTTTTACACCCCCCCCCCCCCATTGGATTTTTGGACCACATTCAGCTGTGCTCAGAGCTTACTCCTGACTCAGGAATCAGTCCTGGTGGTGCCCTGGGGACCATATGGGGTGTCGAGGATGGAATCTGGCCTGAACACATGCAGGGCAAGGGCCCTACCCACTGTACTATCACTCTGGCCCCCATAAACTGGGATTCTTGCCAGAAACTCAGTAGCAGCAGTGACTAGTGTTCCGTGTATATGGATAAGGCAGAAGCCACGTCTGGGTGAGTAGGGAGTAACAATCGGAGTGGGGCTATTTCTCTGGGAACTAAGAGAAGCGAGAGCTGAGCTGTGGCCATTAGCAGGTTAACTTTTTTTTTTCAACCTGAAAATTCTGCTCATTGTTAGTATGACAAATATTAAAGGTCTTAGAAACATGTTTATACTCACATCAGTTTCTCCACGGTTTAAAAAAAATGAGCCTGTATTAGAAAAAAAGAATTCACTTTTTCATTTCAGATTGGTAGTTTGGTGGTTTGCTTCTTATAATTTTTTAATTTGGGGGCTTCCCAAGCAGTGCTCAGAGAATCCCAGGGAACATTCCTGGTGACACTTGGACCCTGATGCCAGATGTTTAAGCTGGGGATCAAACTCAGTGACTCGAATTTGATAGGCATATTCATTGCCATTTGAGCCATCTCAGGACCCTTCGCAGTTATTCTTAAAACATTTATCTTTACAAAGAATCAGTATTTCTTTCACCACAAGATGGCAGCATTGGAATGAAATTGGAGCATTCCTCACTTGGGCTTCTGTTGCTTGCATGTCCTGTGACTAAGCCCGTCATTTCCATGAATCCATCCCCAGCAGCGCTCTCTCTCTCTCTCTCTCTCTCTCTCTCTCTCTCTCTCTCTCTCTCTCTCTCTCTCTCTCTTCCTGCTGTAACCTCTAAAGCACTTCTAAAGCACTGTCCTCAGATCCCATGGTCTTACTGTCTCCGCACCCATCTTCAGGCCCCTGACCCCCAGAGTGTTTTCAGTTTTCACATCCTCCCACCTCCCACAAAAAAAAAAAAAAACCTGCACCGTCAGGGCTCCCATTGAACTCCCAGTGTCTGTCAGTCAGCACAAGGGGACTGTAACCTCAGGCAGTCACTGCTGCTCTCACCCCCGGCCCTGCCCTTAACTTCCCTGGCTCCTGTCACCCCAGCTGCCACCTCCCGGCCTCCACCCTTTCGTCTCTGTCCTCAGTCCTGTGGACAGCGGCCAGAGTGAGCCTCTTAAGAAAAGGGATCACATCACTTTCCTGTCCAGAGCCCTCCGTCCCTCTCTCTGGAACACCAGACACATCCTCACCTCAGGTCCCCGTGTGTGCTCTCCTCTGCCCAGTGGCTCCTTCCCAAAGACGCCCGCAACAAACTCCCACGTGTCACCCAGCGCCTGTTGGATGGTGGCCTTTGGCTTTTGAAAGGCCTTTCTGCTCACTTCTGTGCCCCTGATCCCCTACCTGCTTTTTCTCTCTGAGGCGTTTTTCTCAGAGCGCACATCCCATGGATGTGTTTTTGTTCCAACTGTTTCTCTCTTATGTTTTGTTTTGTTATGTTTTGAATATTTAACTCTCTGAGATCCTTAATTTTGTTTGCTGCTTTTTCTCCAGTGCCTCAAGTAGAATCTGGTAGCAGATAGTATTTGAGGGGTTGGAGTGATAGTGCAGCGAGGAGGGCATTTCCCTTGTACGCTGCTTACCTGGGTTCGATCCCTGGCATCCCATATAGTCCTCCCAAGTACCACCAGGAGTAATTCCTGAGTGTAGAGCCAGGAGTAACCCCTGAGCACTGCTGAGTGTGACCCCCCAAAAAAGCCAAATAAAAGTAGTTTCCAATAATTATAATTGACTGAAAATAAAAAGAGGGAAGAAAGAAGGTAGAGAAGGCTTCAGAGTTCCTAAAAATAAAGGCTTTTAAGAGCTTACTACCCACGAAGGTTGGCTGTACTTGAAGACAGAGCATGTCTTACCCTCCAAGATGAAGGTTTTGAGGTATCCCAGAAGTTTGGAAATTAACATTAATCCTCTCTAGAAGAAAGGGAATCTTTTCTCATCATCAGAAACCTTTTAGTAACTTTGTGGTAACCCTTTAGGAACTACTGAATGAAAGTTGTCTGAGACCTCATCAACCTCCATTTGTATGTGGGAATTTTGGTGTAATGTTAACAGAATTAGATTGTTTCAGGTGTATTGATAACATGATGGACTGTTACTAAGAGGTCCCCACTGGGAACCTTTGACATTGGTTTTGTTTTCTTGTTGTTGTGTTGGTCTTGACATCTCTCTCTCTCTCTCCTCTCTTCTCTCCTCTCTCTCTCTCTCTCTCCTTTTGTTAATATTCTAGTGACCTTTGTCTGTTGATTTGAGCCCCACTCATGGAGGTAAATAAATCTCTTTTACTCTTAACAGGAGAACAGCATCATCCTAAATGGAACTGTGATGGTCAGCCCCACTCGCCTGCCCAGCCCCTCTGGTGCTGATCAGTTTGGTAGCGGTGACTGGGTGCGCTACAAGCTGTGCGTGTGTGCCGACGGGACCCTCTTCAAGGTGCTGGTGACCGGCCAGAACATGGGCTGCCAGGTCTCCGATAACCCCTGCGGAAACACTCACTAGAAGAGCGGAGAGGTTGTCAGGATGCTCATGTCTTGACTTTTTTAAAGAGCGCATGCAAATCATGTTTTTACAGAGTTTGTGATAACTCCAAAGTATTTTCCGAGTCCCCTGCAGATCACGACTTTTTATGTGTCTCCGTATTCAAAAGGGCCTATATGTTAATAGGTTTCCTTAAGTTTCACCTTAACTGCAAATTAAAGATCTCTAAAATAATTATCAGAAGAACCCAAATCAGCCAAAGTTAAATTTGTAAAGAAGTGTATTTAAAATCCCACAAATCCTCAGGTTAAAGCTCTTGCCATGCACGCAGGTAACCTGGTTCAACCATGGGCACCTCAACTGGTCCCCTGGGCATAGAGCCAGGAGTAAACCCTGAGTGTGGCCAAAACTTCCTCACCCACCAGAAGAATAAAATCCCACAGTTGCTTGGGCCGGAGAGATAGCTCAATGAACTGAGCTCACACTTGGCACCTTGGGGGCCCCGGTCAGACCTCTGGCACCGCATGGTCCCGAAGCTCAGTCAGGCTCAACCCTCGAGAACTGACAGGCGTAGCCCAAAATATAAATAATATAGAAATAAAATCCCACAGTTCTTTGTCTAAAGGATAAGGGGCTGAAGCAATTGTTTAGATTCACTATTCTTTTTTAGTAACTAGTGGCTCTAGGTCCACTTACGATGTTTAAATGGTACACCGTTGAAAAATGTTACATGCGCTGTCTCTTGGCTTCTGAGAAAGACAGATTTTACAGCATCAACTTTCAGCCACATTCCCACATGCCAGTGATTCACTAAAGAGCTTCATGGTTGTGGAATGGCAGGAGACTGGTTGCTTGGTTTTGCACAAGGAAAAAAAATAATGCTCGAAAAGGATGCTTCCTTGACTTATAATAAGCCTTAAGCGTTCGCATTGTGATAGAAAATCTCATATTTAATTTTTAATTATAACTTATTATTATTATTATTTTTTTAGTGGTGCCAGGGATCCAACCCAGGGTGGCATCCTACATGCCAAGCATGTGCTCTGCCACTGAGTTTGATCACTAGTCCCTGGTCATAGCTGTCATTTATTGAGTATTTTATACATTTAAGCATTATGTAGGCTTTGCACGTCGCTCTTACTTTTCCCCACAGCTCTGTGACTAGGTGTGATGAACCCAGTTGTGCCCTTCAGGAAACAGGATCAGCAAGGTTCAGAGATTTCCTTGCCTCCATGTGACATAGTAAATGGCAGTGGTGGGGACAAGATTGGAATTCTTTTGTGATTTAAACTTAGTTACACTTGCTTCCAAACATGATGTTCCCCATCACTGCAGTGAAGTTTTCATTATTTAAAACACCAGAAAGGTGGGCCGGAGTGATAGCACAGCGGGGAGGGCGTTTGCCTTACACATGGCCGACGCAGATTTGATCTCCGGCATCCCATATAGGTCCCCTGAGCACCGCCAGGAGTGATTCCTGAGTGCAGGAGCCAGGAGTAACCCATGTGTAATGCTGGGTGTGACCCAAAAAGCAAAAAAGAAAAAAGGGGAGGGGGCCTGAGCGGTAGCACAGTGGGGAAGGCACTTGCCTATCCCAGGATCAACCAGGGTTCAGTCCCAGTGCTCCAATATGGTCGATCCCCCAAGCACTGCCAGGAGTAGAGTGATTCCTTAGTGCAGTGCCAGGAGTAAGCCCTGAGCATTGCCGGGTGTGACCCAAAAAGACAAAAAAAAAAAAAAACAAAACCAGAAAGATAAACAAAGACTAATTTTTACTCACATAAGCAGGTAAGAATAAAAATAGTGTTCTAGTTGAAAGAAAATAAAGCAACCACATTATCAAAGAAATGAATGATCACTGTCTCGTTTTAAACTATCTTATGTGAATTCCTCAATATTATGTGGGCTCTAGAGAGGTCATATGGCTTAGCTGTGCTCGAGCCAGTCTCCCAGTTGATGGACCGTGCACCCAGCATACCTGAGTGTGTAAAATCTCTCCCCTCAGCCGTCCAGGAAGCAGCGGGAAGAATGCAGGCCAGGGCTCCAGACAGGTGCCCCGGGTGCCATGCAGACACCCTCTCTTTTATGTGTGCCCCGTTTTAGGAAACACTGTGAGAGTTGATCTGCTCCTCATGTCACCTTTCTAATGAGTTGTGACTCGTGCCATTTTATTTTCAATGTATTTTGTATTTGTCTTCCAGGGAACTCATTTCAATAAATAAGAAAAGCAATCAAAAACTAGTTTGCATTCAATATTGTCTTTTTGCACTGATTTAAAAAAAATGTTTCAAATGTCTCAGAGATTTCAAGTACTCTGCAGTACATTGAAGTCAAGGTTGGTTTACTACTTACTGCTGAGTGTCGCTTTGAAATGAAGGAAAAGAGAATGAAATTCATGACTTTCGAGCATAACTTATAAGTTGTAGTATTCAGAACCCTTTTGAATGTGTTCCAGTATTGTCTGTATCTGAATGATATTCAGGGGGAAAAAATCCATTGAAATTTTCAGGTGATGAGAATATTTTTAAATTGTATATTCATTCCTTCTTCTCTCTATTTAGATATGTTTTGAGGTTGAGGTTGTTTTTTTTTTACTGAAACCACGGAATGCTATGTTACAAAGTATTATTTATTAAAACCATACTATTATTCATGAAATAATCTATTTTTACTCCTCTCTGAGAAATACTTGTTTTGATACATGTTCATTAAGTGCTTTTGACAAGAGAGGCTCTTTTGAGGTTTTTATAGAAGTGATTGTTGAAGAAACAGGTATAATATTTTAGGGCACTTTACAGGTTCATAGGCCTTGCTTGTCCCCTAAGTGTTCACCTGGAAAATTCACTGAAAAGCAGAACCTTAACAGCCTGTCCGTTGACCTGTCACTTCTTTTTCCTGTCAGTCAAGCCTCAGCTACTCACTCTCACTACCAGATGGTATTTTTCTAGACACTCAAGGGCTGCTGTTTTTTTCCTCCTTAGCACTGAGCATGGATGTGACAAGGTTTGGGCTTGGGGTGGGGAGGTAGATGATGAAGACAGATTCCAGGAAGAGAGGGCAGGGCGGCGTATACATGCTTGTTTGCAAAGGGGATAGATGAAATGAAGGCAAGATGTTTTAGAGGCGCTCTAATAGGCAGATAACAAAAATGCAGAATGACCCAAAGAACCGTTACTGAGCTATAGTATTTAAACTAGATATATTTGTATTCTTTTTGCATTATGCAAAACAAAACTATTATTTTGGTGATAAAATTATAAACACTCTAGCTAGTTTTGAGGGTTTTCTTTAAGAAGGTGAGAATGTTAAGGTGCTAAAAAAGTTAAAAAGAGATAGACCATTGAAATGCCAATTACTTTGACAGTGTTTTTTGAAGTGTTGATGGGGCAGAGATTACAAATAATGCCATGTTAAACATGAGCCTGTAATTCTATTTTGGATTGCTAACATGAGTTTTGGTTAGTTCCATTTGTAATAACTATTAATGACCTCTGTTTACAATAAAGATTCTGTAAATTGTTTGCTGTTTATTTCTCTTTCCTGGCACTGGGGATGGGATCCAGGGCATCACTCATGCAAGGCAAGTGCTTCATTACTGAGCTATATTCCAGGCCCTTCGTGATTAAAATATTCAGGGGGTTCTCCCTTAATTACATACACATGATGCATTAAAATACAGATTGAGACAGTGACATCATCAGTGTTTGGTTACTTTTTGGAATCCTAGAACTCAAGGCTAGAAGTTCTGTCCACGAGTGAATTGTTCTACTTGGGGGAATGTTTATTTATTTATTTTACTTTTTTTTTTTTTAATTTTATTAGTGAGACAGCATGAGGTACAGTTGTAGACTTACAAATTTTTGTGCTTGGGTTTCAATTATACAATGATTAAGTACCCATCCCTCCACCAGTGCCCATTTTCCACAAACACGGATCCCAGTATCCCTCCCCACCCCCATCCCTCTGTGGCAGGGCATTCCCTTTTGTTCTCTCTCTCCTTTTGGGTGCTGTGGTTTGCAAGAGTCATTGAGTGGCAATCATGTTTGGTCTGTAGTCTACTTTCAGCATGCTTCTTCCATCCTGGGAGGATCCTCCGAACACCCTTTATTTGGTGCTCCCTTCTCTATCTGAGCTCCCTTTCCCCCTAGCATGTGTAGCTGGCCTCCAAGCCATGGAGCAAAATTCCAGGTACTAATCTCGGCCATTTCTGTGTGTTAGTCTCCTATTTTGTTACTTTATGTTCTACTTGGGGGAATGTTTAGGCAGTCACCAGTGCAAAAGGCTGGACCCTGGGCATGAAAGGGTGAATGAAGCTTGGCCACCAATGGGTGGAGCCTCAAAGCTCAAGTGTAAAGCCTTCACCTGGCTTTATTCAGGTAGAGAACAATTGAGAAGTACCTACGGATCATAAGGTACAAGGTACGCCTTAAAAACACAGCTGTTGTATTCTTTTGTACTTGGTGTTTTTTTTTAATTGTCTTCTGCTTTTCAAAAAAATGAGTTTTGTTAGTCTTTCATTCATACAAAAAAGTAGGTGCTACTCTTCTGCCTTTTTTCTTCTGTCATCTCTTCCTCTCTTCTCTTTCCTCCTTTCTCCCACTTCCTCCTTTCCCACCCCTCCCTATCACATGCAGGACACACACATCCATACACACACCCAGTATTTCTAACTACTTCCTTAAACTTTAATCTGCATATGTTCATTTAAAGATTGACATTTTGCCTAATTGTTTCCAAGTTCCTCAGAAATGTTTCTCTGGAATTCTTATCTCTCTTAACATATACATGTTGGTGTGTATGTATATGTTTCTTAAAAAAAAAAAAATAAATTTCCCACTTGAGAGGCGGGGCAGAGAGTGAGTATAACCGATAAGGTCCTTGCTTAGTTGCAACTGATCCAGGTTTGATCCCAGCATCCCATATGATCTCCTAAGCACTGCCAGGAGTGATTTCTGAATGCAGAACCAGGAGAACCCTGAGCATTGCCAGAAGAGGCCCCAAAACAAACAAAAATTAATACTGCTTTAAGACTTTTTTTTTTCTTTTTGGGTGACACCCGGCGATGCTCAGGGGATTCTCCTGGCTCATGCACTCAGAAATTACTCTTGGTGGTGTTTGGGGGACCATATGGGATGCTGGGAATCAAACCCGGGTTGGCTGCGTGCAAGGCGAACGCCCTACCCACTGTGCCTACATAAGATTATGTAGGCTTTAGCCCCTACATAAGATTATTCTTATTAGCTGTTTTGATTTAAATATATTTATATTTTAAATCTGTTCAACTTAGACCCAGGTAAATTAATAACATGTTCCCTGAGAAAAAAATCTTTTTAACCACCTTTCACTTCAATACTAAAATTAATGTACCTGTGAATGATGACTACTTGCTTCGTTGCTATATTGTATAGAATGCGATTTAATTCCATACAGTATGATTGCAAATTTGAATATAGAAACAAGTATCTTTCTAGCAACACAAATGAATTCAGTTTCTGGTATTACATAAGTAGCACACTATTGAAAAAATCAGTCTTCCATGCAGTCAGGCAACTGGGCAATTCATGGCTAGGTGTCCCTGAATCTAAATACCCTTCAAAAATATGGGAAAATTGGGCTGGAGCAATAGCACAGCGGGTAGGGCTTTTACCTTGCATGCGGCTAACCTAGGTTCAATTCCCAGCATCCTATATGGTTCCCTGAGCACCGCCAGGAGTAATTCCTGAGTGCATGAGCCAGGAGTAGCTCCTGTGCATTGCTGGGTGTGACCCCAAAACAATATATATGTATGTGTGTGTGTGTGTGTGTGTGTGTGTGTGTGTGTGTGTGTGTATGGGAGAATTGACCTATTTGTTTATTTGCTGTCAAACAGGAGAGCCATGGTCAGGCCATTCAAATATAAGATGGGGAAGTAAGAGAAAAGAATCTCAGAGACATGACCTTCTAGGAGCTGATGATGTTTGGGAGTATTTTAAGTGCAAAAAATATGTATATCATTCTGTCACACTGTCATTATTTATGGATCTTGCACAAGGCTGACCATAGATCTCCATAGATCTCTGGCTCTATATATTGTCTCTTGAGTACAGTACTTTTCTTTTTTTTTTTTTTTTTGAATTTTTGGGTTATTCCCAGCGATGCTCAGGGGTTACTCCTGGTTCTGCGCTCGGGAATTACTCCTGGCGGTGCTCAGGGACCATACGGAATTCTGGGGGATCGAACCCAGGTTGGCTGCATGCAAGGCAAACACCCTTTCCACTGTGCTACCACTCTGGCCCCAGAGTACAGTAAGTACTTCATTGACACAAAGCCAAGCACAAACCATGTAGGAGAGTGCTGTTTTTTCGGTTTTTTTTTTTTTTTGCCAAACTAAATGTTAGGAATATGCATTGATTCAGTTGTTTACTTGAGTATTGAAATTTTTCTTAAGACAAAGTGTGGGGGGGAGTGAAAATTGGAAAACAAGTCTTCAGTCATGGAATTAGGCGGTACTGGAATGTGAACTCTGGACTGGGGAGAGAAAACAATGAGTTTGGAACTGAGAATGAACTCCGAGCTAGCACTACCCTGGGAATTCTATAGATAGTGCTATCCTCAGGTCCAGCTAATTCCATAGGAATTTAACCAAAGTGGTTCAAAGGCTAGCTCATTAATACAAAGCTGTGAAGTCTAGGTAATGAGGAGCGCTTTGAGGATTTTTCACTGAGGTAGTGATTAATGAGGGAAACAATATTACAGCTAAAAGAAACCTTTGGATTAGCATAGGGTTGACCAAGACTAAGAATCTAAAGGCAGTGGCAGGACAACAGTCATTCTCATGAATGACATCTAGTGATTGGGATGATCATGGTGCCGGTAGAACCCAAGGGAACTCTTTGTTATAAACCCATGTGCTAAATAAAGTGGGAAAGTGTGTAACTACTGCAATTATTTACATTTTTGTTTGTTTGGGTCCACCCCAGTGGTGCTGGAGGTTCAGGCTTTGCAGTTCTGAGGTAGGCGTGTGCCTCCAGCTCTTGGAATGGTCTTCCGCAGCCTCAGTTGTTCCTTGTTTCTAACTGAGCTCAAGGTATTAGTTTCCTTTTAAAGTTCCTTTTTTTTGTATCTCCTTTTAGCTATTGAGATTTATAGACTGGGAGGGGGGTGGCGAGAGCAGGGCCACACTCAGCTGTGCTCACAAGCTACTCCTGGCTCTGTGCTCAGGGGACCGTAGGAGTTGCTGGGGATTAAATTAGGGTCAGCGACATGTAAGGCGCACACTTCACCTCCTAAACTATTTCTCTTACCCTATAAATTCTATTTTTTATGGATTCAAGAATGTTTGGAAAAGGGACCGGAGAGATGGTACAGGGGTTAAAGAGCTTGCTTTGCATGTGCCTGAACCACAGTTAGATCCCCGGCACTATGTAGGGTCCCCTAAGCACTGCCAGGGGCTATGAGTAACAAGTAGCCCCCATACCTCCTGGTGTGGTGAAACCCTTCTTTCCTCCCTTTTAAAAAGAAGTCTTTGGTAGGACAGATAACATTTCTACATGTCATATCCTCATGATTCTGAGGCAAAGCATTCTAAGACATGTATTATTTATGTTGCACATATCAATGATTTTAAATGATTTGATGTCATAAAGACCAAGCGTGTAGTTCTTCTAGTCTTAGAGTTAAAAATAGGCCAATGGTCTCTTTGGTAAAGTGGACCTTCCACTCTACAGTTGCAGAATTGTTTAGTGTGACTCAATGGTTGTCATTCCTGCAATAAATTACGTAGCCGATTCCAATGCTCTAGATAAGTGCTAGACTTTGCTCGGTGCTGGTGACAGGGACGAAGGAGAGAAATCGAAATCTTGGTGGCCGTCCAAAGCAGACTGCAGGCTGAATGATACTGGAAGGGAGACAAAGGTGAGGCCCAAATGTGTTTTCTGAAAATAATCAGGGGGGTGGTTCTTAGAAATGTGACAGAAATATAATTTTATACTATGCTAGCAATATTTTTATCTCTCAATTCTAAGAAATTAATCGTTCACTTAAATTGGGAATGAAGATAACTTCCCCATATCTTGAAAAATTAATTTTTTTCATTGCAGTTACAGTGAGTTATTTTTTAAAATAAGTTCATTCATTTTCCTTCTCCAGGCATTATGAAATACCTGAGTATCAGAGTCATTATCATGATGATAGGTGTTAATTTTACCGGGACAATGACAACCCCATCAAGAAAAAGCAGTATTTTCCCCAATTCTGAGTGCCAGAGGAATGGATATCCTTGGACAAATTGTTCTTTTACTGGAAAGCATGATATACCTGTAAACGTACCACAGAAAGAAAACTCTATGGATATAAGTTCCAATTTCTTCAGGGTTCTCTTACAATCTCCCATGGAAAAGAAAGAACAGAATATAAAACGTGCGGTACTCAGGAACAATCCCGGACTTAAAATCACCTTATCCCCCCTGGTACATTTACATGCTTTGGAAATACTAAACCTCAGCAACAATGCCCTGCACTCCGTGGACCTGGATTTATCCAGCCCTGAGTCCTCAGCTGTGAAGCGTCACGGAAGCAGCTTGAGACATGGGTTTCCATTTCTAAAGGTACTAATTCTTCAGAGAAATAAACTCAGTGACGTTCCCAAGGGTAAGTAAGATTTTAAAAGTTAGACCGAGAAACGGTGAGCAGGGAGGGAGCTACTGTTTTATGACAATGAAAATTCCGTGTGTTTTCCATTTTAAGGTAACAGCTGAAAGTAAAGTCATTGTCTTCTAGTATGTACAATAAAGAGAGTTTCTCAGTGGAATTTACTTGATGCAATTCAATTCGTCACTACTGTGATTTACAATCATAATTATACATATATATTTGTTGAGAGATGCTAGGAAGTATTTAAAAGCTTAATATTGAGACGTGGTTTTAAATGTCCTGCTCTGATTATCATACATTTGTTAGTAAATATAGAAAAGAACTGGAAATTACTGGAAGCAATACTTTTGATATGTAAAATGATTCAAATTAAACATGTTACGATATTTAATTTTTATTTCCTTAGAATAAAGTTGCCCTATAGTTGTCCTTAGAATGTGCTTGTCATCTAGTCTATTTCTAGACTAGAAATATATTCATATTATTAAAATGTTAATTTTATTATCAAGTCAAAATCATAATTCCTCATCCTATTTTCTAAAAGAATATTCCACTATTCTATGATAATAAATTCTTACCCAGTCTGACCTTTAATAATCTATATGTTGGATTTCCTTAAATAATCTACCCATATTTCTTGGGAGCATTTTTGAGGGGGAGGGTCATACTCAGCAGTGTTTTGGGACCAGGAGGTACCAAGGTTCAACCTGAGCCAGCTACATGCACTGCATTAACAATTGTACTATCTCCCTGGCTACCAGTGTTTCATTTATTTAATTTTTATTATTATTCTTTTGATTTCTGGGGATAGCCTCATCTAGCTATGATCAGTTCTTACTCCTGGATATGTGCTCAGGAATCAATCCTGGTGGTGCTCAGGGGACCATATGTGCTGCTAGGAATCAAGCCTGGGTCAGCTACACTCCTGGCAAGTGTCTTAATCCTTATCTTTCTGGCCCTGGCTACTGATGTTTTCTTTAGAAAATGTATCACATTCATAATCTAGAGATTCTTTTGCCCTTTTTTATATTCACAAGTGCCAGATAATTCCCTTTCCTTGTTTGGTTTTAGTGCTGATCCCTATTTGCTAAGTTCTAACTGTATATCAGACACTGCTACAAAAAAATATAATGATATTGTCATTTTTACGTAATCCACATCATATATGTTTTCCTAATTTTTCAGTTTTTTCATTTTATGTTTTAACTTTTTTACTCTTTTTCTCTTTCTCCACCTTCTGGTCTTGTTTTAAGCATCATTTTGACAAAAATAGGCTGGCAAGGGAAGAAATGACTATTCTAATCACCATACCATTATGGGAGAAGCAAATAGCATAGTATTCTATAATTTATAAAAGGAATATTATTTTAGAACATCAGGAACTAAATATATAAAAGATAAAATAAAATTACATCATGCAACATATAATCTTCAAGCTTATTCTTTTAGAGGTGTCACATCTGGCAGTGCTAAGGGCTTACTCCTGGCGCTGTGTTTATCAGTCATTCTTGAGGGCTCAGGGAACCATATGCAGTGCCAGGAATTGATCTGGGATTGACCACATACATGACAAACACCTTACCCCCTGTAGTATATATCTAGCTCCCACTTCAAGCTTATTCTTTATGTCTATACAATTTTCTTTCATAACTGATTATTCTCTAGTAAAGTAAAGTAAAGGCCCTCCCGTTGATCATCGATTTGCTCGAGCGGGCCCAGTAACGTCTCCATTGGAGACTTTGTTGTTACTGTGTCAGGCATATCGAATACTCTCGGTAGCTTCGGCAGCACATATACTAAAAATGGAACGATACAGAGAAGATTAGCATGGCCCCTGCGCAAGGATTATTCTCTAATTCTTATATTTTCACTTATTTTGGTCAACTTTGTGTGATTTCAAGCAATCATTTCATAAGTAATATTTTGTTGTTTCTGGTGGAGGCCACACCCAGAAGTGCTCAGGGATCATTCTTGGCTCTATGTTTAGGGGTCATTTTCTGGCTCTGTATTCACTGTCACTGTCCTCCCGTTGATTTGCTGGAGTGGGCCCAGTAACATTGTGAGACTTGTTACTGTGTTTGGCATATCAAAAACGTCAGGGGCAGCTTGCCAAGGTTTGCTGTGCAGGTGAGATACTCTCGGCAGCTTGCCGGGCTCTCCAAGAGGGGCGGAGGAATCGAACGTGCGTTGGTCCTGTCAGCCACGTGCAAGGCAAACGCCCTACCCGCTGTGCTATCATTCCAGCCCTGTATTCAAGGGACGATATATGGTTCCGGGGATCGAATCAAGGTCAGCTGCATGCAAGGCAAAAGTGCCTTAGTCTCTATACTACCTCTTATGCCCCATGAATAATGAGTGTATGTATGAATGGTTCACATACATATATAGGTTATAAGTGGTTTTATCAAACCACATTATTTCCATTTTGCTTGCCATAACTCTTTAATGAACATAATTATAGCTACACTCATGACAAAACTAATTTGGCAGGTATAAATCTCCACACATAAACTCAATTGTACTGGAGATAAAATCTGTTGTCAATAACAACAAAATTTCTGATTCTGAGCCCCTATTTCATCAGGATAAGTATAAAGTGGGGGTATACAGATACCTTTACTTAATATCGGTCTTTCAATGGTCTTTTTTTTTTCTTCACTTTTTTCCACTGCCTTTTCCCAGATTCTAATACTATTTTTATTGGTTTTGGAGACATACTTGGCAGTGCTCCGGGGTTATGCCTAGCTTTGCACTCGGGGATCACTTCTGGAAGGGCTCAGAGGACCATAAAAGGTGCCAGGGATCAAACCCAGGTCAACTGCATGCAAGGCAAGCACCCTCTCTGCTGTACTATCTCTCTGGCCCCAGATTCTAATACTCTTAAGACTCCAGAATCTTAATACTCTAAGAAAGCACTTGTGTATGTGTGAGTGTGTATATGCATGTATGTGTGAGTGTGTATGTGTGTGTGATGTGTGTGTGCATGCATGTGTGTGTACATGTGTATGTGTGTTCTTCCCTTACCCCTGCTAACCAGAGTACTTATTTCAGTTTTTCCATCTTCGAAGATATTGTTTCTTTTGTCCAAAACTTTTGTCAGACCTATAAACTTCTTTCTTCTAAAGATTCAGGGCTTTGGGAAACAAAAGTCAGAAAGATGTGTCCTCTGCTTTCTGCCCACCTCATGCCCTACCCCTCCTGCACCCTGCAGTGATCATGGAGCTACTTGCTGCTTCAGTGGAAAGAGAAAGATAGGGAGGTAAAAGATGAACATGTCAAAGTATTATTCCACCACAGGAATAAGGAAATTCTGGACATCACCACCAGAAGGCACATGGACACCCCCCTCCCCCCGCAGAGTTAACTGAATGTTAGGGTGAGTCTAGTTCCATTGAAACACTAGATACCCCAGGAAAATGCAGACACAGGCCCATCTTGGCTTTTTAAAGTTACACTTATACCTCCAACGATAATAGGGAGAATGTGGAACTCACAAAGATGGCATAGCAGGAAGTGAAATGAGCATCTATCTGTGCAGTTCCATGAGAATTGTAGCACATGAAACCAGAGACCAAGGGCATACAGGTCAATGTCCAGAGGCAGCCCGGAGTTTAGTTGGCCATCTCTGGTAGACCTCTCCACCCAGAGCATTGTATAATTTGAATTATTCCCTGTCATCATCATTCACTTTCCATGTTTACTAACTCAAGCATCCCCTCTTATTTCATGATTCTGGTATTTGGGCAAGGTAAGTGTGACTCTGAAACACTTTCTCTCCTTTTCTGACTTTTTCTTTGTTCCTTTTAGATTCCTTTCTTCTCAGCCTCTTCAAAGGTAATATATGGATGCGGTAAGACTCTTAGGATTGGTAGGAGGGTTACAGGAAAAACACATCTCAAGAATCTACCTGAACCCAGCATTTGACCTAATCAATGGTAATTGTTAAAGTAGATTTTTTTAAAGATTAAGGTATTTCTAAGCTTGAAATGTACTTATCAAATATTATTACTACTCTTCTGGCACAAATTGTGAATGACAATCTATTTACAAAAAATTCAATTGGCTTTGTCTAAATCTCAAATCATTTTTTAAAATGTTCATTTGAGGGACCCTGAGAAAGAAGAGAAGAGGCTTGCCTGCGTGCACAGACCCCAGCTTCCAACACTACCACAGGGGTCACTCCAGAGCACAGAGACAGGAATAGCCCCTGAGCACCACCCCCTACCTCCTCCTCACATCAAGAAATAAAAATGTTAATGTTGGCCAGAGATGGGACTCCTAGGGCACTCTAATTCATAAAAAGAGAAGCACCTGTGCTTATTTGTTTATTTGTAGAGGTGCTTGTACTCTCTAAATTAATAAGTTAATAATAAATGACAGAGATCTCAGAAAGCAGTAAATTACAAAGAACCGTGAGGCACATTTCTACTTTTAGAAATCATGCCGCACATGTTTCAAGATGATGACCGTGACTAAACATTTATAGAACCACATTGTTCATCCAGGAAAGTCCTCTCTTGCAGGGATAAAGAAATACTGGGACTAATCCAATACCAGCTGATCCTATTGTCATAGTTAGCTGTGATATCACTAATAAGCTTCATGTTGGGGAAACACCCAGAGAAGGTGCCAGCCAAGGCAATTTACAAAACAGAAGCCATCCATGATTCTAACTGTAATATTTTCATGGTACTTTTCCTCACATTTCCAGTACAGTGGTAATAATGGAGGATAAGAGGGGAATTCACTTAAAAGTTCTTTTAAAAATAGGACTGGTCTCCAATTAAACTCTCCTACATTATCAACCCGAATTCGATTCCTCCACCCCTCTCAGAGAGCCCGGCAAGCTACTGAGAGTATCTCACCTGCAGGGCAAAGCCTGGCAAGCTACCCGTGACGTATCCGATATGCCAAACACAGTAACAACAAGTCTAATGATGGAGACGTTACCGGGCCTGCTCGAGCAAATTGATGAACAACGGGAGGACAGTGACAGTGACAGTGACCATTATCAACCAACGTACCAAAGCCCACTTAGTGCCTGAAAATGCATCACAGTGAATGACTAGAATTCACCAGATAGGTTGACAGACCAGATGTAACAAATTTGTTATTAATGCACTAAATTTACAGAATCAAAGAGATGAATGTGTTAGAAATGATATGAAATCATATCTGATTTTCAAAACAGGTTTTTTTGGGGGTTTTTTGGGGGGGTCACTCCTGTCTCTTCACTCAGGAATTACTCCTGGCGGTGCTTTTAAAAAAAAAACAATTGTTGGGGGCTGGAGCGATAGCACAGTGGGTAGGGCGTTTGCCTTGCACACGGCCGATTCCCAGCAGCCAATCTGGTCCCCTGAGCACTGCCAGGAGTAACTCCTGAGTGCAGATCCAGGAGTAACCCCTGTGCATCGCTGAGTGTGACCCAAAAAGCAAAAATAAATAAATAAAATAAAAAATAAAGTTTTAAATAAATAAAGCAATTGTTTTACATACAAATAAACAAAAGCAAAATTCGGGGCTGTAGAGATTGTATAGTAGATGGGGCGCTTGCCTCGCACATGGCCAAGCCAGCTTCAGTCCCGACTTCCTCATACGGTGCCCTCAGCCTCTCCGGACTGATCTGTGGGTGTGACTCCAAAAACAAAGGCAGAAAGCAAACAAACTTATATTTTTCACTTGTAGGGGATGAAACATTTCATTGTGGTTGCTACTGAATTACTGAAATACCAATAAACAGTATTAGCAAAGCCAATTCAGGTTCTAAAGTAATAAAATTAGCTTATGTCATTAAGCTAGAGGGCAAGGTTTCAGACACACCTGGATTTTACGACATGGGTTAAGGTACACACATGCAGCTGACCTTGGCTTGATCCCTGGCACTACCTGGCTTCTCAGCACCACCTCGCCCTACAAATGCTCAGATTTATGATGGCCAATCATCTCACGTCTACTGCTCATACCTCTGGGAGGACTCTCCCCAGCTGGTCCATGATGTTCTGAGCCCTCCCACATCACTACTCTCATTCTGAACCACACTGAAGGGACGGATGTTGGAGCACTGTGACGGAAACCCAATCATGAACAACTTTGTAATTGTGGAGGGGAAATATATATACATATATATGTATGTATATATGTATGTATGTATATATACATATATATGTATATATATACATATATGTAACTGAACTTTAAAATATAAACCACACTGACCCATGAGGCCAACCAACCATTATCGATTACTATTAAACTAACCATTAACTCCAAAGTTGCCTCATGCCCTCTCTCCCTCTCCCCTGCTCCTCTTATTTTCTTTCTGTCATGTAGATTCATTCACATTTTATGGGTTTTTTTTTTTTTTGCTTTTTGGGTCACGCCCAGTGATGCACAGGGGTCACTCCTGGTTCAGACACTCAAAAATTTACTCCTGGCGGTGCTCGAGAGACCACATGGGAATCGAACCCGGGTCAGCTGTGTGCAAGGCAAACACCTTTACCCACTGTGCTATCACTCCAGCCCCTCACATTTTATATTTAAGTGCAAGCATACAATACAGAGTTGGGGGTGCCAGGGGACCCACCCCAATGTCTCATGCATGCAAGATATGTACTCTACCACTGAGCAACATCCCTGGCCCCAATACATCTTCTTACTATGAATGTAACTTCTTTCAGCATAATTATTTTGGGATTTTACCCCTATTGTTGAACATATTAGAAATGCATTCCTGGGCTGGGAGACAGCTCTTAGCTTCCCATGTGGGAGCCCCAGGTTCAGTCCCAGCACATGGGTCCTCAAGCACCACCAGGTGGAGTCAAAGGAATACTTATTTCTTTGCTAAATAATATTTCTTTGTTTAAAAAAAGACATTAAACAAACCCTGTTCCACAGCACCAGCTGCAAGTTGTAATTAGTCATTTTCAAATGAGTACTAAATTCCTCCACCCCAACACACACACACATACACACACCTTTGTAAGGATCTAAAGGAGATGTTTTTGGAATACTTAAAGCATAAAAAGTGCACACAATTAAATAGGAGTTTTATAGTATAAAGTCTCTGTGCCAAAGCTAGGCATATTCTCCCTCTGCTATACCTGCAAACTCAATTCAATGCACTTAAGCACCAGAATGTTGCAGGAATGATGAGTTCACATCTCCAGATGGTCCAGGAAAATAGTTTCAGTTTTTCTTTCAAACTCATATGTTTACATATTAAAGTGTATAGGGCTAGTCTCTCCACCAAGAAATGTAATTCTTTCAGAGATTACATTTAAACCGCTCAGCAAACGATTTCACTATGGAACTAGTAGAATTTAAATCTGGGTGCCTGCTGGCCGTCGTGTCCGTAAAAGCAGTGCTGCTGGAGGTGTGGATTCTGCAGGGAGGGCAGACCAAAGCGCTCCAGCAAATAGGCGGAGCTCTGGAGATCAGCAAACCAATATGGCAGAACTTTACTAAAATAGCCAGCTGAGACTTGGTTCTCTCCCTTTATTTTATTTGTTTTGGTGGCCACACCCAGCAGTGCTCAGGAATCCCTGGAGTAGGCGGGGTATGGGGCGTGTGTGTGTGTGTGTGTGTGTGTGTGTGTGTGTGTGTGTGTGTGTGTGTGTGTGAAGGAACCATACGAGGTACCGGGGCTTGAACACAGGTTGGTTGCACGCAAGGCAAGCACCCTCCCCACTGTACAATGGCTCTGGTCCTTTTAATTTTTAACAAGGTATCTTTGGCTTGGCCTATCCTTTATTTTCCTACTTTTATATAGACATGAATACAAAGCAATAATCTTTTATAAGTGTATGTCCCAGCTAAAGTCCTCACTCAGCTATGCTGCTCTGTGCCAGGTAGAACTTGCAGCTCCTAAGTGACTAGAAATGTGCATTTTCCTATCAAATCCTTAGCACTGGCCCTCTGATTTCTGAGGTTTTATTTGAGGGTTTCTTTTTTGTGTTTGTTTATTTTTTGCTTTTTGGGTCACACCCGGTGATGCTCAGGGATTACTCCTGGCTCTGCACTCAGGAATTATTCCTAGCAGTGTTCAGGGAACTATATGGGATGCTGGGGATTGAACTCAGGTCAGCCAAGTGCAAGGCAAATGCCCTCCCCACAGTACTATGGCTCCAGCCCCCTTCTGATTTATGTTTTGATCTCTATTTTGTGCAGGCCAGACTCTGTGAACTCTGGTCTGTTGCAGGAGTTCACAAAGATGTGATTCTGACAGACAACAGTTAACTTTGTCGTCTAGATGGTGGGTGTATAACACTTTGGAACACTTCTTCATGTCTGTGTTCTTGTCACTCAACCAGGCACAAGGATTCTATGCTATATTTGTCATCCGCAACGAATGCCTTGCTCATGATATTTTGACTGAGTTGTCCTTACAATCTCTTGTTTATTCTGTACTTCTGGATGCGCTGAAGATGACAGAGCTCTATAACTACTGTCATCATGCCTGCATAATCAGTCTTCCAAAAAGTACCTTGCAGATGGCCAGCAAGAACTGAACCCTTTTGCAACTGAGTTGAACTGATTTGGTACGGAGTCTTCTGTTAGAGATGCAGACTATACACGTGAGAGCAGAGCAGAAGGAAATGTAAAAACACAGGCACTTTGCAGGATGCATATGGAAAATCAAATTTGGAAGATTGCTGTGACTGGCACCTCCTTTTCAACCTTTACTTTCAATGCCAAATGGGCCTCCTGGTGGTTCTGGACTCAAGTGAAAATATAGTGGCAGAGAGCAAGCTGAATTAGATGGTTTTGCTGGAGATTAAATACATAAATGAAAAAAAAACTAGCTTGACTTGCTGACCTTGAAAGTTATAAGAATGCCTCAGGGTGTTGCCTAGAAAATAGTTGCAGTGATCAATAATAAGGCGTGCAAAGAAAACCGATAGCTACAGAACCGAAGAAGAACTCAAAGCCAAAATTCAGAGAATTCATCCATACAACTTAGCAACAACACCACCACCATCGTGTGAATTATAGGCAAGGTGTGGGGGGCGGGGCGGGGGCGGTCAGGGTTAGAGGAGAGTTGGTTCTCCATCCAGAACCCCAGTGAGCTTACCCACCAAGGAGGGAAAGAAAGAAGCACTGGGCTGCCGGAAACTGGCCGTGGTGACGAGACTTGGGGCCCAGGGAGCACGACAGGCAGAGGTCTCCTTCCTGCCCCCCCCCCCCCATCCCTCATCATCTGTGCTAAACCAGAAGCTCAAACTGTGGAAGGGTGGAGGGATTGTCCCTGCAATCTGAGCCAGGAGGAAAGAAACTGGACCTTGAGATCTTGCAAGACTCCGAGGTATCAAATAGCTCCTTCGCTGAGAGGGGAAACATCCATGTATGTAAGGCGAGTTGACTGGGGCAAGGAGAAGAGTCCCAGGGGTGGCAGCATTGCAGCAGAGGCTTCCTGGCAGTCAGAGGCCTGTTCCCACGGCACCAGCAGGGTTAAGTAAGCCTCAACAGCTATCAACACTGCCCTGTTGCGGGGCCCAGCAGAGGGAGATCTGACCTAGGGAGTTAGAGAACGATTCCCCAAGCCTCCCCACTTTCATTAGTATTCCAGGCCAGACAGCCTTCACAGCCAAGAACCAGTCAGCAAACACCCACAAGCGGCCTTCCAGGAAGGAGCTGAGCCCACGGACACTGAGATCAGACGGGGAAGGCCTCCAGGCACCAGAGGGGAGGGGACGGCAGGGGTTTTTATCCGCTCCATGCAGAGAAGAAGAGGAAGAAATCCCCACGGCCTCTCCAACCTTCAGATTCCTCTCTCCTGACACGCAAGGACCTGAAATGGAGAACAGAACTCCAAAATCCAGGGCCAAAGTGCCTCCTACTGGAAAAACAGAGCAAATGCAAGGAAGAAAGGGACAATGAAGGGAGAGAAGAAATTCAGCAACAAAATGAAAAAGAATATTTCTCAGATGTGGTTTTATTTGTGGCAGTATGTTAGGGGGTGGGGGTACTGCCAAATACTGCTCAGAGGCCCTGGCCCCCTTGAAATGATTCTCTGCCAGTCGGGGTTGCATCTGGATTCAAGAGCCAGAAGGGTGGGTACTGTCCTAGTCCCTTGGGGCCAGAGTTCACCCAGGCCACCCTCTCAGTGCTCAGGGAGTTTCCAGGGTGAATCCTGCTCTGCTTAGGGGCCTCCAGGACTGTAACCCAAAGCTATTCTTCATGACATGAAAATGGGGACTCTAGCAGCACAAATTTTTTTTCCCTTTATTTTATTTTATTTTTTTTTACAGTTGTAGATTTACAATTTTTTGTGCTTTGTTTTCAATTATACAATGATCAGATACCCATCCCTCCACCAGTGCCCATTTTCCACCACCATGGATAATATCCCTCCCACCCCCATCCCCCCATCCCCCCTGTCTCTGTGGCAGGGCAATCCCCTGTGTTCTCTCTCTCCTTTTGGGTGTTGTGGTCTGCAAAAGAGGCATTGAGTGGCAAACATGTTCAGTCCATAGTCTACTCTCGACATGCATCTTCCCTCCTGGGAGGATCCTCCAAACATCCTTTATTTGGTGCTCCCTTCTCTATCTGAACTGCCCTTTCCTCTAGGATACCCGGCTGGCCTCTAAGCTATGGAGTAATCCTCCTGGTGCTGATCTCAGCTATTCTTGGGTATTAATCTCATACTTTGTTACTTTATATCCCCCAGATGAATGCAATCTTTCTATGTCTATCCCTCTCTTTCTGACTCATTTCGCTTAGCATGATACTTTCCATATTGTACCACTTGTATGTAAATTTCATGACTTCATCTTTTCTAACAGCTACATAATACTCCATTGTGTAGATGTACCAAAGTTTCTTTAACCAGTCATCTGTTCTTGGGCATTCAGGTTTCTTCCAGTTTCTGGCTATTGTAAAGAGTGCTGCAATGAACAAACAAGTGCAGATGTCACTTCGACTATACATTTTTGCCTCTCTGGGATATATTCCCAGGAGTGGTATTGCTGGGTCAAATGGGAGCTCAATTTCTAATTTTTTGAGAATCGTCCATACTGTTTTCCAGAAGGGCTGAACCAGTCGACATTCCCACCAACAGTGAAGGAGTGTCCCTTTCTCACCACATCCGCGCCAGCATCGGTTGCTTTTGTTCTTTTGAATGTGGGCCAGTCTCTGAGGTGTGAGATGGTATCTCATTGTGGTTTTGATCTGCATCTCCCTGATGATTAATGATGTAGAGCATTTTCTCATGTGCTTTTTTGCCATTCGGATTTCTTCTTTGAGAAAGTTTCTGTTCATTTCATTGCCCCATTTTTGGATGGGGTTGGATGTTTTCTTCTTGTGAAGTTTAACCAGTATTTTGTATATCCTGGATATCAACTCCTTGTCAGATGTGTATTCGGTGAATATCCTTTCCCATTCTGTAGACTGTCTTTGTATTTTGGTCACTGTTTCTTTGGAGGTAGCAGCACAAATTTAAAATACTCATTATGGGGCTAGTGGATAATGGCCTTGCATGTGGCAGACCCGGGTTTGATTCCTGACACCACATATGGTCCCCCAAGCACCACCAGGAGTGACCCCTAACCACAAAGCCAGGAGTAAGTCCTGAGCACAGCCCCATATGGGCCCCAAACCAAAATGTTAAAATAATAACTGTTAGTTACCATAGAGATTCAGAAACTGATATAACACATACATTTCTAAGTATAAAAAGTATATGGCAAGACACATGACTTATCAAAAGTCAGTGATAAAGAAAAATATTAAAGTCGGGGGGGGGGGGGCGGGTTGCGGATGTATTTAACACAAAAAGGCATACTAAGAAGGTTGTCAGAATTCTCAGTAGAAACTCCATAGGCTAGATTGTGGAATGACAGCACAATTCTAAAAGGTAAAAAATTCCAGCCAAGAATGCTCTTACCTACAAACTATCATTCCCAGATAAACAAACACTAACAGTATTTTTCTACCACCAGAATTTACCATACAGCATTTCTGAACTGCAAGAAATGTTTAAAAGGAGTTGCTTAACAGGAAAAAGTGGGGAAATGGAAACATAAATTCTTAAGTTTGATGATAAATTTTAACATCAAATCAAAACATAAATAAGAATGTCACGATCACGATCATGATCATCCTGTTGTTTGTCGATTGCCTCGAGCAGGCACCAGTAATGTCTCCTTCATCCTAGCCCTGAAGTTTTAAAGTGCCATATTCAAGGCTCTGTCAGGGTTAGGAGAATGAGACCCATCATTGTTACTGGTATTTGGCATATTGGGTACGCCACGGGGAGTTTGCCAGACTCTGCTGTGTGGGCAAGTTACATTTGGTAGCCTGCCAGTTTGTCCAAAGTAAGAATGAGATAATAAAATGTCCCGTGGCCGCAAATGCCGCCATGCACTTCCGGGAGTTGGGTTTTGTAGTCTCTGGGTCTTGGCCGTTGATGGGATTCACGGCACCGGGGGTCAGATGGTGGATGTGACCCCTGCCTACTGGAATTTGGAGGATGCTCAGCCCCCATCCGAGCAGGCTTGGAGATCTCAGCCCTGGGACTCACATGCCTTTGTTCCTCTGCTGGTACCTTCATGCGTGTGGAGTGGTCTTAGCATGGTTGTGGCTGGTTCTGGAGGTCTTCGGCTGCCGGAGCTCTGCTCAGGGCGGGGAGGGAAACTCAACCCGCCCCCCTCCAAGGCGCCCCGGCGAGGACAGCGAGGTGCGGGGGCAGGAGACTCTAAATAAAAATGTAGTGACATAATGTAGCATTTTAGAGGAAGACAAATATAATAGTATGTATTTAAATGTAAAGGAAACAACTTTATACCTGAACACACACAAAAGACTATTTTAAAAGCAAAAAGACTTGGGTTGGAGAGACAGTACAGTGGGTAGGGAGTTTGCCCTGCATAGAGCTGACAGGTTTGATCCCCAGCATCAACTTATGGTCCCTCTGAGTACCACTAGGACTGATCCTTGAGCACAGAGCCAGGAGTAAACCCTGACCACAGCCAGGTGTGGCCCCCAAACCTAAAAAATTTAAAAAGACTGTCTCAAATCTGATAAACACAAAGCAAGAATCTTGAGAGAGACACTTAGAAGAAAACTTGAAGAAATTGAGAGAATCACCAGGGAAAACCATTCAAAGGAAAAGACAAACTCTTGAGTAACAGCGGTGCAATACAAAATAACTAGAAAATAAAAGATAGTAGTTATTAAGTTCCAGATGTTAGTAGTCACCCTAAATGTGAATGGTCTGAATTCACCAATCATACAGGGTAAAAAGTAAGATACACCTATACCATGCATATAAAAAACTTACATGAGGTATTAAACATAGCATCATGGGGAAAGGTCAGAGTGAGGCATCTAAAGCCAATAATAGAGAAAAAAGCAGGAACTGCTATACTGGATAAAGAAGTAATTTATTAAATGGATTATTACTCTGGATTCATTTTTTTTTAGAAGTTGAGTCCTTTGAGACATGGATGGCACTTGAGGCAATTATGCTAAATGAACTAAGTGAGAAAATGAAAGACAATTAGTGGATAATTTTATTCATGTACTAAATATGTCTAACTGAAATAAACAAGAAACACATAACAAAAGTAACTCCTGCACTCTGAAAAGCACAGAGGTTACCAAAAGACAGAGGAGGAGGACAGGGGAGAGGAATCAGTTTGACAGTGCAGAACTGTGATGAGAGAGAGGTTCACATATGAAGATCTACTCCCAAAATCTGATGGTATTGAAAACCCAGGATAATTCAATAATCTGGGACTAAAAAATAAAATAAAGTTTTGATCTTTATTCTACTATTCTATTCTGATCCTAATTGATAACTGCTACTGATAGAGTTTTTATTTTTATTTAATTTTTATTGAATCACAGTGAGAAATACAGTTACAAAGTTGTCTGTGATTGGGTTTCACGGACACCAGTCCCTTCACCAGTGTACATTTCCCACCACCAATGTCCCCAGTTTCTCTCTTGTGCCCCCAACATCGCCCTGTCTGCTTCTATGGCAGGCACTCTCCTTTCTGTCTGTCTGTCTGTCTGTCTGCCTCTCTCTCTCTCTCTTTTCCTCTCCCTCTCTCTCTCTCTCTCTCTCTCTCTCTCTCTCTCTCTCTCTCTCTCTCTCTTTTTGGGTATTATGGTTTACAATACCGATACTGAAGCTTATCACATATATCCCTTTGCCTGCTGCTACTGATAGTTTAATTCATCACTTTCCAAGCCTTTTTCTCTGCTCACTCAAAACACATGCATGCATATACATACATATATATTCATATATGGCTCTTTTTCCCTAATGATTTTGAAATCATCCCCTCTTCTGTAACTTAAATATTTCCTGCCCTCTCAGTTTGTGTTGATCAACTTTGTTCCCTTTAAGATGGCAGAGTATTTAATAGAATGCAGTAGCATATTTCATTTGATCATTTTTCTCTACTGGGGATCACTTAGGTAGCACCATTTTTTTCAGCATTATAAACAATGCTGCAGAAAGTATCACCCGCTGATATCTTAATTTCCTTCTTAATTTGAACAGGACTATGGAAACTGAAGTCATTACAGAGTTTGGACCTGTCTTTCAATGAGATTTCCAAAATTGCTTTATCTGATTTCCATAACTGCCTGCAACTGGAGAACCTCTATTTAAACAACAACAAGATATTCAGAGTTTTTCCTGAAGCCTTCAAGAGCCTCAAAAAATTAAAGGTTATGTAATTTTTGAATATGTGCACATATGGGCAATTTATATTAGAGCAGTGTTTCCACTGAAGCGTTTCTTCTTTATGCCTAGTAGGAGTGACTGTAACATGTTTTTAAAAGTCTCTTTTAGGACTCACCTAAGAGTACTCTTGCCATAAAATTTAGTAATAGACATGAATTTTACTCCAACTTAATATACTCAGCATCAAGAGTTGGCACCTTCTATTTTAGCAGTCAAATTATACCCAACTCCAAGTTTCCCTTTAAGTTGGGAAGAAATTACCTTTGAGTTATTAGCCAGATTCTTCCCTAGGTTTCCAGGGAGTCAAAAGTCATGAGGGTTTTTGTGACTTGGACCATGCGGGGACTGTCCTGTGAAGCTCTCTGGTCAATGCTGAGGTCAGCAACCCAAGACCATAAGGGGCTCTGAAGGCTAGTGGCCCTTCTATACTCAACTTGGCCATGGAATTACACTTACCCAGGTAAGAACAGCTTCTATGTGTACAGCACTGTCCACTTATCAACTGTTCTATGCACCAGAGCAACGTTAGAGTGATCAAGGTCGCCATGAAGTTCGCTCAGCCTCTGTTCTTTGAGAGGCTGGCATGGTTCATGGCGCTGGGTCAGGGAAAATCAGGAGAATTTCATTTTAGAAATACATATAGGGAAAGGGGGTATTGGGGAACGCCCAGAGGTGCTCAGGGCTTATTCCTGGTTCTGTGCTTAGGAGTGGACCTCGATGGTGACTGGGGGACTGTATGTGGCACTAGGGATCAAAATGGTGATGGTGGCATGCGAGGCAAGTCCCCCTGTGCTATCTCTCGGGACCTAGCAATATATATTTTTTAATTTGATATACCCAAATATTCTCTGGTGTAGGTGTTGCATGTACCACATGTCCCAGTTCGGACCAGCTGCATTTAAGGTGCCCAACACCACTTGTGGTTATCAGCTTTTCTGTTAAAAACACAGCACAGACAGGTGTGTCCAGTTTTGTTAACGTGCTGTACCAGCATGGTTGCAGGAGAAATCTCCCATGGTCCTTTTATGCTGGAATGTCCCCCACCCAATTTTGTCCTCTGTCAAAGGAACACTCATGAGGCAGTGGGGGAGGGAACAGCCCCCAGAGCAACTGCCTGGATTTAAACCCAGGTCAGCCACAGCAACAAATCTCTCACAAAGCAACAAATCTCTCTTGGTCTGGGTTTTCTCATCTATCACGTGGAGATGACTCCAGACATTTTGCATTGAGCTTCCTGAGAATGAAGTGCTTTAGGATGCAGAAAGTGCTTTGAACAATACTTGAAAGCCCAATTAAGTTATATTTTGCTTAAAATCTTTTGAAGAATTCCTAACCAGGGGACTGGAACCATAGGACAGTGGGTAGGGTGATTGCCTTGCAAGCAGCCAACTTGAGTTTGATCCTTGGCACCCCATAGAGTCTCCTGAGCCTGTCAGGAGTGATCCCTGAATGCAGAGCCAGGCGTAAACCCTGAACATCACTGGGTGTGGCGCCCAAAAGAAAGAAAATATTTTAAAGAATTCACAAGGGCCTGGCCCCCACTCACCTCTGCAGCCTCCTTTCAGGACATTATCCCTTTGCTTACTGCAATCCTTTCTTTTTTCTTTTCTGATATTGTTAAAGTGTGTGTGTGTGCATGGTGGTGGTGGTGGGGTGGTGGGGAGGTAGGGGATTGGCAGGAAGGAGATTGTCAGCCTGGTGATGTGGGGTAGTGCCAGGGATTAAACTCAAGGTCTCACACATAAAAGGCTACGACTGTATTACTGGACCACGTCCCAGGCCTCTTACCTCTGTTTCCACCTCAGCTTCTCCCCATGGACTTAGTCTTTTGCCTGGGAGAGCTAATCTTATTAATCTTTCTAATTTCTTTGCGGGTATCTATGTCCCACATAGACATCCAGGGCCACTCTCAGTGACTCTTGGCCAGCAAGGCTGAAGGGACATGTGGGCCTGAGGTGCCACAATCCCCAGGGTCCCCCTCTGGTGATGTTGGGGGTGGACCTCCATAACTACATCTGGCGATTCTGGGGGGGGGGGGGTCTGTGTGGTGCCAGACACCTAATTGGGTCAGGCACACATGCCCTAGACCCCTTACTATCTTCCCAGCCCGAATCCCTCCAATTTGTGCTGTGAACTGTCCCTTCATCAGGAAAACTGTTCCGAGACTTCCAGATGGACCAGATTGGCTTCCTAACTCCCTTTCCAGACACTTAGAAGATACCGTGCTTTCTCCTTACTGTACTTAACCCACCCGAAGAGAATGAGTTTTAGGTATGGCAAGTCATTAATGCTTTTATTCCCATAAAATTCCTACCAATTAGTCAGATCTTTGAAAATCTACATCATGTTTGTTTTGTTTAGACAACTTCGTGTATGTGAATGTATAGATGTAGGTATGTAGTGTTTCGCACAAACATAATACTTTTTTTTCTCTTTTTGATTTTTGGGTCATATCCAGCAGTGCTCAAAGCTTATTCTTGTCTCTGTGCTCAGGGATTCCTCCTGGCCTTGCTCAAGACACCATATGGGGTACCATGGATTGAACCAAGGTCAGCTGCATGCAAGGCAAAAACTCGCTGCACTAATCTATCCAGTTCCCATTATATGTATTTTAAGCCCCATTTGTGTACACAGTGGTGGTGGGTCCAAGTGTTTGTTTGAACTATCTTTCCTTAGGGATTTATATAGGTTACCAGCACTGTTTTCTCCTCCACATCTATAAAGCAGTGGGCCTTGTTACGGTCTGTCTCTCTGGTTTTCACCTGTGGCCCATTATTTTTCCCAATATTTGCATATTCCTTCTTTTGTGTGTCCCTTCCTGCCATTGTTGTTGCTGCTGCAGTAACCAACACAAGTCTCTCTCTCTGTCTCTCTCTGTCTCTCTCTGTCTCTCTCTCTCTCTCTCTCTCTCTCTCTCTCTCTCTCTCACACACACACACACACACACACACACTTCTAGCTGTGGTGTTTGCACATACTTGGCTGCAGAGGGTCAGTCACTAGTGTTGACACACACTGGTGATGCCTGGGGTTCCCCTGGACCACACAAGGCATATGTGGGTGGCACTGGGGATCAAACTCATGGCCTCACTGTTTCAAGGCAGGTTCTTTGGCCACTATGCCATCCTTGGGGGTCTCTGCATTTCTTCATTCAGAATTTTCATGTTCTAGAATTCAGGAATACAGCTGCAAGAACCGCTGGATTCTTTTTATTTCCTTGCATCTCCTTCATTTTGGATTCAACTAGAACAACTAGCCATTTTGCGTAGAGTGGGCGGGGTGGATATGGAGCCTTAGTTGTTCTTGCTGCTTCTGGCCACCTGCTGTTCTCCTGATCCAGTATCTTCTGTCACTCACCAGATCACTGAGCTTTGAGAAATCCTAGGCTTGGTGTCTAATCCTGGACTTTGGTGATCACAGGTAGTGTAGGTTTTTATCTAATAGCACAAGTTAGAACTCATAGGAAAGAAGGCCTGGGAAATGAGCTTCTAATAAAGCCACCATCCTTAAGATGTGCACCTCTGGTGAGGGGACAGACAGGTATGACTGCTGGAGCACTCTATGACTGAAACCCGATCATGAACAACAAACATGTATCTCATGGTGATTCAATAAAAATAAATAAATGAAGTATGCACCTACTTCTAGTCCTGACCACTGCCTCAGAAGGCAAACTTTTATTTATTTATTTATTTATTTATTCATTTACTTTTGCTTTTTGGGTCACATCCAGCAATACTCAGGAGTTAGTCCTGTCTCTGCACTCACAAATTACTCCAGGTGATGCTCAGGGACCATATGGAATGCTGGGGATTGGACCCGGATCAACTGTATGCAAAGCACATGTCCTGCCTGCTATACTATATATAACTCCAGTCCTCCAGAAGGCAAACCTTTAGAGAGAAAACTATTTTCTGAGGCTCACAGAGTCATTAAGAAGATGGCAGAGATTTATATTTTTTATTTCCTTGCATCTCCTTCATTTTGGATTCAACTAGAACAACTAGCCATTTTGCATAGAGTGGGCGGGGTGGATATGGAGCCTTGTCAGAATCCCCTGACTCCTGAGCCAGTGCTAAATTCTTGCCATTCCCAGAGAGAAGAGGACAATATCTAAAACTCCTGCCTTTTGTCTCTAAATGTTCTTCCTAACAGAAAGTCTTCCCTTTGCCTCTTCTCGAGCAGGTTGTAGATCTCAGTCACAATGCTCTGGTCACTGTCCTACCCATGATGCTCATTGCTCTGGAACTGCCCCATCTGGAGATTGACTTGACCGGTAACCAATGGCAGTGTGACTGCAGTGTGGCTGTCTTCCAAAATGTCCTTTCTGAGTCCTGGAGGCAAAAGTGGAAAGGAATTTGCAGCAGGTCTACAGGTAAATCGGTACCTCTTCGCTCTGGGATGATCTGTATAAACTGGAGAGGCTGGGGAACAGCTTGCAGGGGGAGGGGAGTGGAGGGGACGATTTCCTCTCATTTGAAATGGTGACAAGTCGTGGGTATATGGTCTACTTTGTGCTATGTCAGTGGTACCAACCTGTTTTTCTCAGCTCACGAAAGATGTAGCTAGTTAGCTCTAAGAATTCAGAAAATATGGGATTTGATCAAGAAATAGAAATTTCACAAGGAGAGAATTTTGCCCTTAGGACCCTGAAAGTCATGTTTATTTTATCCCTTTTCTTAGCAAATAATTGATCAAAGAAAGCATTTTTAAAACTTGAAACCTTACTTGAAGGGGGTTGGGGTACAAAGGAAGCACCTAGCAGTGCTTGGAGATCACTCCAGCAGTGCAGGGGCTCCAACCCAGGCCCTCTACACGCAGAGCATGTGCTCAGACCGTTGAGCCCTCTCTCCAGCCTCAAAGCATTCTTTTATGTGCTTGCTAACCCTCAAAAAGTATGATTCTATTCCTATACACAATATGTGTACTAGTTGGGGGGAAAGGCAGCTCAGGTAGAGAAGGGAACACCAAGTAAATGCTGTTTGGAGGACTCATTTGGGGTATGAGATACATGCTGAAAGTAGACTATAGACCGAACACAATGGCCACTCAATATCTCTATTGCAAACTACAACACCCTAAAGTAAAGAGTGAGCCACAGAGGCAGGGTGGGGTTGGGGGATGGGGTGGGGGGGAGGGCAACTGGGTTCATTGGTGGTGGAGAATGGGCACTGGTGGAGGAAAGGGTACTCGATCATTGTATAACTGAAACCCAAACACAAAAATATGTAAGTCTACAACTTATCTCATGGTGTTTCACTAATAATAATAATTAAAAAATATGTGCACTTCTAAAGGATAAAGTAAAAGAATATTGGAAAAGTACTTTCCTTTCCTCCCACTCTTGCAAGGTGTTAGGATATGCTACTGGAGTTGAACACTCTGGAAAGTCTTGGTCCCTCCAGCATCCCACTATTGGTACTCTTGGTTAAAAACAAAGGTGGGAAGGAGAAGAAACTTAATTTCTTTCTTTCTTTCTTTCTTTCTTTCTTTCTTTCTTTCTTTCCTTCCTTCCTTCCTTCCTTCCTTCCTTCCTTTCTTTCTCCCTTCCTTCCTTCCTTCCTTCCTTCCTTCCTCTCTCTTTCTTTCCTTCCTTTCTTTCTTTCTTTCCTTCCTCCTTCCTTCCCTCCCTCCCTCCCTTCCTTCCTTCCTTCCTTCCTTCCTTCCTTCCTTCCTCTCTCTCTTTCTTTCCTTCTTTCCTTCTTTCTTTCTTTCTTTCTTTCTTTCTTTCTTTCTTTCTTTCTTTCCTTCCTTCCTTCTTTATTTCTCTCTCCTTCCTTCCTTCCTTCCTCCCTCCCTCCCTCCCTCCCTCCCTCCCTCCCTTCTTTCCTTCCTTCCTTCCTTCCTTCCTTCCTTCCTTCCTTCCTTCCTTCCTCCCTCTCTTTCTTTCTTTCTTTCTTTCTTTCTTTCTTTCTTTCATTTTTGAAGTAGCCCAAGCAGTGCTCAGGGGTCTCTGGGCCACTGCTCCCTGGATACAGAGTCAACTAAGCCTGGCACATAATGCCTGGCCCAACATTGCTGGGCTGTAGGTAGGAGGAAACCAGAATTGCACCCATCAGTGCTGAGGAGGTTTGCAGAGCCAGGGGTGGAAGGCATGTGCTCAGCCCCTGAGTCAGTTTCCCAGCTCCCATTCTTCTTCTCCCCACATGAGGCCTGGCCTCATATCTATGTAGGGGGACCATCAGGGAGAAACACGTCCTTCCCAGACTTTGAAGATCGAAGAGGTCTTCATGTTGTGTCCACACTTGTTTGATTTTTACCTTTTCATTGTTGTTTTTGTTTTGGGGTCACACCTGTCCTCAGGGGTCACTTCTGGCTCTGGGCTCAAGAATTACTCCTGGGGTGCTCAGGGGACCATATGGGATGCTGGGGAGTGAACTCTAGTTGGCCGCAGATAAAGCAAGTGCCCTCTCTCTCCAGACCCACTCACTTGTTTGATTCTTTTTGAAAATCCACAATTAGCAGTTTAGGTGCTGAGGGCACAGAATTAGGAGCCAGTAGGAAGACTTGAATGGTTTTGTTAGTTTGTTTGTTTTTGCTACACTGGGGAATAGTGAGGATATGATGGTATAAAATGGGTAGCACTAAGGCGAGTTTTGCTGGGAGCAGATGGAATGTTCTAGAAAATGAGCAGCAGGTAGGGATCTGGTGGGAAGAGAAGTGGTGTGGCTGCCGCTGCAGTCTGTCCACTGCAGTCTCCCCAGGAGAAGCAGTCAAGTCAGAGGCCTAAAAGCCATACACTCCGCTGGACTCATAGATAACAGTCTTATTCTGTACAGACGTGCTTGCCATTGGTAAGTGACAGCTAAGCAAACAGCAGTGCTGCCTCTTCGTACCCTGTTGCCCTTGAAGGCAATCTAGAACATGAGGCTAGAGGACTAAAGAGAACCTTCCAGAATCAGTGGCATCTTAGTCAGTATGCCCCCTGCTCAACGCCTGTTTTCATCTCGCTTTCAGGGAACGCGGAGGCTTGCTGGGGGACCTCCCCACGCAGGATTCCCAGGGAGACCCCGATGAGTGTGGATCTCACCAAGACCGAGCACCCTGCAGAGGGGCTGCAGCAAGGCCCAGACCCCGCGGGTGCCCCCCGCCGGGAGCTGGAGCTGCACAGCCGCTGGACGCGGGGCGCGGGGTCTGCGGGTGTCGCGCGCGAGCCCCGCTCCTCGGACTCGGACTCTTCCGACCTCGCCCTGGCCGTGAGCCTGTCGGTGCTCATCACTTTCGTCCTGGCGTTCGGCCTCGGGGCCTTGGCGAGGCCTTACCTGGAGCGACTGCAGTGCCGGCGCCCGCGAGGCGAGCGCAAAAAACCGCCTCCGGACTTGGCGTATTCCAACGAAGGCTACTACGACGAGATAGGGGGGAGCATCCGGCAGAACCCGAGGCCGGATGGGCTCGCGGGTGCCTACTCCCGAAGCCCCCCGAAGAACCAGAACCCCTTCCCCGGGATGGACGCCTACCAGGACGTGGGCATTCCCGAGAGCCGCGGCCGCCGGGTCCGGGAAGGTGGGGTCCTCCCCGCCGCCGCCGCCGCGGGGAGCAAAACGCAAAAAGCACCTTTGGCAAAGGACAGCGCCGGTCCTGGGGCTCTCCACGAAGGAGCGCGTGGGGGTCCCGACGCCAGCATCTCAGCGGCCCAGGAGCGCACGCCCAGGAGAGTCAGCTCTGGAGAAACGATTTATGACACGGTGGCCCTGGAAGAGTCGCCCAAGGAGCGTCCGGCGGGCCCGGTGCAGGCCGCCTCCAATTCACTCCCTGTCAACTGGCGTGAAGTCAACTCGGCAGCCCTCTCCAGAGAACCAGCCGTGGCTGTGTGTGCTGGGCGAAGGCAGGGCGAGGCCCCGAGGACTGGACAGAGCGGGCCGGGAGGGAACACAGAGTTACCAGCCGGGGCAGCACAAGAGCCTGTTTACCTGAATTTGCAGAACGCGAGGCAGCAGCAGGGACCCCCGCCCAGTGGTGCTGGCTTAGCGCCTTCCCCCTACTATAGCAGCATCACAGACAACGATGTGGGGGATGCAACCCCATCCCCACCTCTGCGTCCCCCACGACGGGGCAGTGCCCAGGGCACCGTGCCTGCCAACCCCGAGCCAGCGCAGAGGCCCGTTACTCCAGGTACTCAGTGTGATGTGAGCATCAACTATGATTCTGATGAAGGGTCTTTGTTTACTCTGAGTTCGACAGACTCGGAAGATGCAAGGTGTGAGGGTAGAGATGAGACTGACCAGAAGGAGAGGTCTAGAGCCAGTGAGGAAGAGGACTTTCAGGTGAGGAAGGACTTGGAGAGTCAAGAGGACCACGCCTACCAGGTGACCCTGTGGGGAGCTGAGAATCATGAAGGTTCCTTGGAAAACCCTTCTCATCCAGACTCTAACTTGAGCGGGGCTCAGGTGGAAAGTGCTTGTGACACTGATGCAGGGGAACAGCCAGGGACTCTGCTCAGATCTCAGCACCACAGTCCTGTCCGTGAAGTGACCCCTGACCAGCGCCCAGCTCCTGCCAGTGACACTGCAGTGTGGCGCTACTCACTAAAGGACTTGGGGGAAGAGCCATGGACTCCGCTCAGGTCCCGGGACCACAGTCCTGTCCGTGAAGTGACCCCAGACCGGCTCCCAGCTCCTGCCAGTGACGCTGCAGCGTGGCGCTACTCACTAAAGGACTTGGGGAAAGAGCCACGGACTCTGCTCAGATCCCGGGACCACAGTCCTGTCCGTGAAGTGACCCCAGACCGGCTCCCAGCTCCTGCCAGTGACGCTGCAGCGTGGCGCTACTCACTAAAGGACTTGGGGAAAGAGCCACGGACTCTGCTCAGATCCCGGGACCACAGTCCTGTCCGTGAAGTGACCCCAGACCGGCTCCCAGCTCCTGCCAGTGACGCTGCAGCGTGGCGCTCCTCACTTAAGGACTTAGGGGAAGAGCCACGGACTCTGCTCAGATCCCGGGACCACAGTCCTGTCCGTGAAGTGACCCCAGACCGGCTTCCAGCTCCTGCCAGTGACGCTGCAGTGTGGCGCTCCTCACTTAAGGACTTGGGGGAAGAGCCACGGACTCTGCTCAGATCCCGGGACCACAGTCCTGTCCGTGAAGTGACCCCAGACCGGCTCCCAGCTCCTGCCAGTGACGCTGCAGCGTGGCGCTACTCACTAAAGGACTTGGGGAAAGAGTCACGGACTCTGCTCAGATCCCGGGACCACAGTCCTGTCCGTGAAGTGACCCCAGACCGGCTCCCAGCTCCTGCCAGCGACGCTGCAGTGTGGCGCTCCTCACTAAAGGACTTGGGGGAAGAGCCACGGACTCTTCTCAGATCCTGGGACCACAGTCCTGTCCGTGAAGTGACCCCAGACTGGCTCTCAGCTTCTGCCAGTGACACTGCAGCGTGGCACTACTCACTTAAGGACTTGGTGTGCTCGGATGGGGATCCTGCACCGAAGTCACCCCTGCCACGCTTTGCTGACGGTCCCTCGGAGTCTAACCTGAGCACACCTCAGGGAAGGGGCCCAGAGGCTTTTCAGTATGAACTCAATACAGTTCCTTATCACAGGACTTTCAAGATCACCTGGGACAGCTTAGGATCTTCCCAACTGACTTTTGAAGAGGGTGCTGATACGAAGGAGGAGTTTGTATGACCTCCTGAGGCACATGTCACAAAAGGTATAAGACAATCAGTGGTGACCAGTATGGGTACTGTATAGTATCCAAGCATCAGGTGGTGCCATAACAAGAACTTCCAAATAAAATCAACTCTGTGAGCACACAAGCGAGCAGAGTAAATAATCAGAGAATGATTCCAACTTTCATTGCACATGAATGTAGACCCTAGGTCCCTGGGTGGGAACTGGCTGTTTCTGTGAGGATCAGCTTTAAGACAACAAAGATAAATTCAGTGAACTTGAAATCAAAGGGAATTCAAGGAACTCTTTACACATCAGAGAACTTAGATGCAACTGCTGAACAAGATTTTAGTGAATTCTACATGATTATTTTTGCGTTGATCATAAAAGTGCAAAATAGGTGGAACTCAGAGCAATTCTTTCTATTTGGGGCAGGGGGTATGCTCAGGTTATACCAGGCAATGCTCAGGGCTTACTCCTGGTTCTGCACTCAGGAATCACTACTGGCAGTGCTTGGGGGACCGTGTGAGATGTCAGGGATCAAACCTAGGTTGGCCATGTACAAGGTAAGTGCCCTACCCACTGTACTATTGCTCTGGCCCCACAATTCTCTATTTTTAAATATGTTAAAGGATCATTTTGTAGAACAAAATGTAAATTAAAACTGAATTTTCAAGATTTTTTTTTGTCAAAGATATGGTACTTCCCCATCATCCTTGATGGGTCCTTCTCAGATGAGAGCATCCCTGGAGCTGTATCCTCTCATTCACTCTCCTCTTATGTTTTCTCTATTTCCTTCCTCCCCCTTCCCCTCTTCTCTGCATCAAGATCTCAGGACCAGTGTCCAGTGTTCCCTGATATGCCTTTCAGTCCTCACTAGACCCCACTGCTTCACGGCCAGTCTCCTGGTCTATAACGTGAGGCCGAGCTTCTTCTCAAACTCCATTCTCATATTCTCAGCCCCATGCCCCCAAATTCACATAGACCCTGCCAGGCTCTAAAACTTACCATTTTATTCCATTCACATGATCTCCCATCGTCTCTTTCTTGGTCAATAGAAACCCACCCAATAAACCCAGAAATATAGAGCTTATGATGCCTGTTTTGTATATGGCAACCACAGTTCAATTCCCTGCACTGCATATGGTTCACTGAGCACCACCAGATCTAGCCCAAGCCACCTCAACTCAAACACAGCAGGGATGGGTAGAAAGTACTCTGTTTTACTGAGTGCATGTCAGGTAGTATATAATGGAAGATGACGGAGTTTTGGAAAAGGGCACTAAGGACCTCTCCAAACTAACTGCTGGCATCATTACTTTCTTATAGTATCTAGCTCCTCGGAAACTCTTGGTAACCTCTACCCTCAACTCTCTAACAGAGTACACCTTGATGTATCACTTAACTTAGCTTTAGGCCTTTAACTCTAGGGCCTCTCCTTATCCCCACAAATAATCCTCAAATCTCCAAATCGCCATATCTTTTTGCCATGCTACTACTCAAAAACCCTTGAGAGTTTCTACTCATATATACAGACCCAATTTCATCACCTAAACACATCATACCTTTCCAACTTCATCTCATGATATCACACAATTTAAATAATCTACATTGAGGGTTTATTCATTTATTTACAAACACATGAGGCCTTCAATTATCCCCGACCAAAGTCTGTTCTCCTTGGTCACAGCTACTACATTGAAACTTCCCCACCCTTGAACTGAGAAAATAAAAGCTAGCAGAAAGAAACTTCCTCCTCTATACCACAGAATAAATATTTTGGCATCTAAATATATGTTCTCTCCCTTCCTAACATGAAAGGAAAGATCAGCGTTCTGTGGTCTGGGATGATCTCTCCAGACCGCTCTGGCTACAATCCTGGTTAGGAATCCATCTGTGTTTCCCATTCCTGCACTTCCCAGCCATTCCAAAAACTCAACGCCTGCTCAAATCCTTTCAACATGAAAGCGAAGTTCCGTCAAAAGACCACCTTCATCTTCCTTGCACAGTGAGGGCCCCCCAAGCCCCACTGCAGTCAGGCTTCAGAGCATCACTCTTTTCACCTGTATCTATGGAGGTCACACACCTTCAGCTGTGACAGACAATGGGCTCTACCATCTTCATGCAATAAAACCTCCATTATTGGGCATAATTGCCCATACCTGCCCGGAAACTCTCTTTCTGTGGTCCTGTGATCAGACTTGGTAGAAGGCAAAGAGTGCAGCAGGAAACAGATGGCCAGAAATAGTGATAGCAGGGAGAGTTTCATGAAGGAACTCTGTCAACATCTGGACAGGCTGAAAGAAACCTAGCCAGAAGGGAAGGGCTAGCCACAATGGAAAGAGCTTCCCTGGGCCTGAAGAGACAGAAGAATTATAGCTGTGGGCAGACAAAAGCTTTGGTAGTTGGCAGAGAAACAATTCACTGACCAGCAGAAGGATGCCAGGGGGAAGAACACTCCGTGCCTCTTCCTTCTCAGCTCCTGTCTCCTGACAGTGCTGCCAGAGACTGACCCCTGGGAACCAGAAGACCACAATGCTGTCAGTGCCTACACCTCATATGGTTGCCCAAGCTCCACCAGGAGTGATCCTTGAGTGCATAGCCGGGAGTAAGCCCTAGCACTGCCAGTTATGGGCCCAAACCAAAATAATTTGGAGAGAGGGGCTCACCTGGTGGTACCAAGGGGCTACTCCTGGTTCTGAGCCTGGGAGGTCCACGGTGCCAGGGACAGAACTTTAATACTCCTGCCAATATGCCCTGCTATATTTTTTCCTCAATTTTCTTGGCATTAGGGAGATGCGAGGCTTGTCACCTCTAGATTTTAAAACGTTTCACCTTTGACTCTGCCGTGAAATTGCCTCAAATTTTAAAATGCTCAATCTCCATATATTTTCCCCACCCCATTCTGCTTTAGTTTCACTTATTTTTTATTGTGTTTCTAGTTCTATTATTACAGAGCTGATCTTTAAAATGTGTCTTATTTCTCATAAATATAAAATCAATTTCCATTTCTTTAGTAGAGTAACTGGATAAGGGTAAAATTATCCAAAATTCCACTTTCATACTTGGCTGGGGGTGAAGGGCTGTCCAGTGGTGCTCAGGGGGTGCATTGGTGCTGGGAATTGGACATGAGGCCCCCCAATCCTTCGTCCTCAAAACTTAGATGGGCAGAAAAAGATGTGATGGTTCAAGGTGAGAGCAGAGTGGGAAAAAAGATGAATGCTTCCCCACAAATACAAAATTTGAGAAGAGATTATGTGTAAATACAAAGATCACATGAAAAGAATTAGTCAAAGAAAGGCAATGAAGTGAGAACACAGGAGCACAAAAGAAAGACCATTATATACAAGAGTTTATGTTAATACCTTCAAGTTTAGTTTTACATGGATATATTCATAGTATTATAAATCACGATACAGCAATAAAAAAATTCTTGGCAAAAAAAATCTCAGTAAGTTTAGCTCTATTACATACCTACTAGAAATTTTAGTTCCTAACCCAAAATTTCATTTCAAATCCTTTTTCTATAATCATTTGCCCAACCATAAAATTATTTATTTCTTAAAACCAAATAGTATTACTCTTTGCTTTGCCTTTACACACAAAACAAGCTCAAACAGAAAAATGTTAATTTTAATATAAATAATGAAACAGTTTGGGAACTCTTTGGTACTATTGCGGCAACATGGGAAGATGCCATTGTTGACAACATTGACGAGGAATACGATCGACTGGTTCAGCACCTCCATGAATGTGCGAGGAACGCCAAGAGAGAGATAGCCACAAAAAGTCGCCTATCTTCGAAAACTCTTGAGCTAATTCGCCAGCGTGGTTTGGCGCATGCCTCAGGCAACCGCAAGCTAACGTCCGAGCTTGCAAAGCAGTGCAGAGATGCGATCAAGGAAGACCTCAAAGAGAGAAGAGCAGAAGTACTGGTAGATGCGGCAGAAGCCGGGAAAAGTATTCATAACGCCCGCCTGTCCTTCGCCAACTATAAGACCAAGATGACTGCCCTCCGACGTCCTGATGGATCCATCACATCCTCCAGAACGGCAATGGAGAAGATTATCCATGACTTCTACTCAAATCTCTTCGATAGCCATGTCCACTTGCCGACATACCAAATTCCACAGGATGGGTATGTCGTTCCCAACGTTCTCCCTTCCGAAATCCGACACGCCATTTCGTCAGTAAAGAAGCAAACAGCACCCGGCCCAGACAAGGTCAGACCTGAACACCTGAAGAACCTGCCGTCAGTACTCATCAATACACTGGCTCGGCTCTTCACTCGCTACCTGTCTGAATGCAAGGTTCCATCTCAATGGAAAACCAGCAGGACCGTACTACTGTTCAAGAAGGGAGACATCCATGACATTGGCAACTATCGCCCGATCTGCCTATTGTCTGTCATCTACAAGTTGTTCACTCGAGTCATCCTGAATAGGATTGGCAGAACACTAGATGAAGGACAACCATGTGAGCAAGCAGGGTTCCGCAAAGGATTCAGCACCATCGACCATATCCACACGATAACCAAACTCATTGAGGTTTCTCGGGAGTTCAAGATGCCGCTCTGCTTAACGTTCATTGATTTAAAGAAGGCCTTTGATTCTGTTGAGACGGAAGCGGTCATTGAAGCCCTAGCCAATCAGGGCATTCAAGCCCAATACATCAGGATCCTCCGTGAGCTGTATTGCGGATTCACTACCAGGATCTCACCATTCTACAAAGAAGTGATCGTTGATGTCAAGAGAGGGGTGCGGCAGGGTGATACCATTTCACCAAAACTCTTCAGTGCCACCCTCGAGAACATCATGCGACGACTGGAATGGGAAGGAATGGGAGTGAAGATAGATGGTCGGCAACTACACCACCTCCGCTTTGCTGATGACATTGTTTTAATAACACCAAACATCAGCCAAGCGGCACAAATGCTAGCCGACTTTGACCGTGAGTGTGGAAAGGTAGGACTACAGCTGAATCTTACGAAGACAATGTTTATGAGAAACAGCCTTGTTCCTGACGCCCCATTCGCTCTCAATGGAACGACCATCTCCGAATGCAACATCTATGTGTACCTAGGTCGAGAGGTCAACATGACAAATGACCTGGCACCCGAGCTGCGCAGGAGGAAGAGAGCGGCTTGGAACGCCTTCAAGAACGTCGAAGAAATAGCTAAGAGGACGAAGAACCTCCGGCTCCGGGCACATCTCTTTGATTCCACTGTTCTTCCTGCATTAACATATGCCTCAGAGACCTGGGCCCTACGCAAACAAGATGAGAACGCCATTCAGGTCTCCCAAAGAAGAATAGAAAGAGCTATGCTTGGAATATCACGTTTCACTCAAATGAGAGAACGAATCCGGAGTTCTGACATCCGTCGACGATCAAGGATCAGGGACGCTGTCTCATTTGCCAAGGTGTCGAAAATCAGATGGGCTGGTCACGTAATGAGATTTAAAGATGACCGTTGGACTAGAGCTGTTACTGATTGGATTCCACGGGATGTCAAGAGACCGCGTGGCCGCCCACCTACCAGATGGTCAGACTTCTTTGTCAAGGTCATGAACGATCGGTTTGAGGCCCTCCATGTTCCCGGAGCGAAGAGATGCCATTGGGCTACACTAGCACGCGACAGGGACAAATGGAGACGTTACTGGCGCCCGCTCGAGCAAATCGACGACTAACGGGAAGTTAAGTGATTAAGTGAATGAAACAGTTAGTTGAATACTAAGTTACATTGCTGCCGTAACTGCAGCCATTATTGTTTGCCTCTTAGATTCCTTTGCTTTGATTCACTAGGGTTAAACATAAAAAGCTTCCTGTTCTGTTTAGATTTTGAGATTATTTTAAAAAATTTTCTGGGGCTGGAGCAATAGCACAGTGGGTAAGGCGTTTGCCGTGCACTCAGCCAACCCGGGTTCGATTCCCAGCATCCCATATGGTCCCCTGAGCATCGCCAGGGGTAATTCCTGAGCGCTGAGCCAGGAGGAACCCCTGTGCATTGCTGGGTGTGACCCAAAAAGCAAAAAAAAAAAATTCTCTTATTTTTACCACTGCAACTGTCTCAAATAACAAAAATTATATCTTCTTTCTTCAGTGTTGATAGAACCCAAAACCCAGATCAGCTTTAGCAAAGAGAAACTACAAGTTGTTTTATGTCTACTTGCATTTGCAACAATTAACAAGTCATATTCATCACCCAATACTATCTCTACCCAAGCTACATTTTGTAATTTTTTAAACCTCCAAAAGAAGTTTTACCATTATTGATACCCAAACCAACCAATGTGGTTTCTGTTTTATGTAGCTAAGAAGAAAATAATTTGATAACAAGAGCGTCCCTGTCAAGATGGCTTGACCCTGAAGAATGGGGACAGAGATGCCATAAATTGTCACCACAGGTGTGACATTCTGTCTTCCCGTATCAGTCCTATTACTCACCAAACAGGCCTTTTGTTGCAGCAAAGAGATTCTACTTGTATATAATATCCAATAAAATAAATGTGCTATTAGGGGTAAGAGTTTGCTTATAGTTCTTTTCAAAGAAAACATTCCTTTCTCAAAAGATATGTCATTTTCTGATATTTTCTCTAGAAGAGGCTTATAAGTACTCTGTGTGACTTCTTGGGAGCTGTCTTCTTCCCTCATGATTTTGCTGAATATCTAGTTGTTGTTGTCCCCGAGGGTCCCCCTGGGATCCTTGTCCATGGAGTTCCACACACACCTGCCTCCACACTGGTCTCCTCCAGAAGCGTCACCAGGTGTTCTCCACCCAGGCCCTGGGACACGTGCAGAATGTTTAAGATGGGAAGATGTGGGATCACTCTGAGGCCACTGCTGTCACTGGAGCATCCCATTAGTCATGGGAATGGGAATGAAAAGACCATCTGGAAAGACATTCCAGGGGAGGGGCCACAGTGCTGACTGCCGACCCAGTGCCTGTTCCCTAGTGAATGCAAATGAATTTTTGTCAACTGCACGAATGAAGGACCAAACATGGGCCTTTCTGCTCTAATGAGGAGCAGAAAGTCTTTAAAAATCTAGATTAATCTTCCCTCCACCACTTCCTTTTCCCATGCCAGTGATTTCCCAAGGAAACAAGGTAAATTGGCTTCTAGTATAACCTACATTCTGGATTTTACCCAGTTGCTTTCTCCTGACATCTTTTATTCTGTCTAGTATGTGGAATTCCTGGAGCTCCCATGCCTAAGAATCATGATTCTCTATGCCTTGCCTCTGGCTGTTAGTCAGGCTTCAAGGTCCTGCTCAAAAGTTGCTTCCCTCTTCATGCATCCTTTCCTGATGGTTCCAGATACTCTTCCCCTTCCCTCCTTGTGCTCTTCAAACACATAATATTATCACTCTCTTTATCTCTTATTTTTATTTTTTTTTATTTTTTATTTTTTTTGCAATCAGCAAGCAGGTAGTTTATTTATTTTTTTTTAAGATGGAAAATGTTGTTACTTATATTTTATTTTATTTTATTTTATTTTGCTCGAGCGGGCCCAGTAACGTCTCCATTGGAGACTTTGTTGTTACTGTGTCTGGCATTATTTTTTTTATTTATTTATTGAATCACCATGGGAAAGGTTACAAAGCTTTCAGGTTTAGGTCTCAGTCATGCAAATATCAAGCACATTTCCCTTTACCAAAACTTATTTTTTACCATGAAGAACCCCAATAAAACCCCACCCCCCACCCCTCCCAGTCCCTGTGGGGCAGATGAATTCTAGTTAACACTCTATCTGCTTTGATTAGATTCATTGTTTCAATAAAAGATTCACCACTATTATTTAGAGTTTACCGCCCCCCCCCCCCCCGAATCAGACATGCTGACAAAGCATTGTGAAGTGATTTGCTTTCTACAGCTGGGTTCAAGAATTATATGTTGGTTTTGGATTTCTGCTATTTTACTTATTGACCCTGGAAGTATTTCTACTGAAAGTCAGATAGTTAAGAAATTGGTTTCTGTGCTCTGGAGTCGTGGCCGTGCTGGAGAGCCGCTAGTGGGGGGCAACTGGTGGCCTCGGTAGGGCGTGGAGGGCGGACCGAAACGCCCCCCTTCCCATGAGGTTTTAGTCGCCCCCCAGTCCCCCGGCTCATACCTGCTGTCCACAAGGCTCCCATGCGGCCGCCATCTTTCTTTCCAGAGAGGAGAAGGCGACTGGGGCAACACCCTTTCCCCTCCGGACAGACCTGATGGCCTGGATTAACGCATAGTCCGTTCACTTTTCTGCTCCAAGCTGTCGGGTTCTGCATTAAGTCCTTGTGCTTCTGGGGCCGTGGCCGTGCTGGAGAGCCGCTAGTGGGGGGCAACTGGTGACCTCGGTAGGGCATGAAGGACGGACCGGAACGCCCCCCTTCCCATGAGGTTTTAGTTGCCCCCACACCCCCGGCTCATACCTGCTGTCCACAAGGCTCCCATGTGGCCGCCATCTTTCTTTCCAGAGGGAGGAGGGCGGAAGGGACCAACACCCTTTCCCCTCCGGGCAGACATGATGGCCTGGATTAACGCATAGTCCTTTCACTTTTCTGCTCCAAGCTGCTGGTTCTGCATTAAGTCCTTGTGCTTCTGGGGCCGTGGCCGTGCTCCAAACTTAACTATGAGTTTCAGAGAGAAACGTTGGGTCATTTACTTCCCATGGATCACTTTGTGTATAGAGAGATGTCGCGCGGCTGCGTGAGCGGCTGCACGGTTTTGAGGAAAAGTCCAAGTTCCCGCATACTCGAGCTGTGGTTGTAGAGGCTTCTGGTCACCGGGGTTCCATCTGGGGGAGGCGGGATGCAGTACCTACCCCATCTGGGGCTTCCCGATGATCTCGGCTCTTTTTGGAACCTGTTTGTTTTTTTTTTTCCTTCGGGATCTGTGGATCCCGCCTTCCATGTTGTTCTTCCCTTCGGTTGAATGCTGTCAATATGGCGCTGGGGGGCGGGCTGTGGGCGTGACTTCCGGAATCTGAGGTTACCTGGGAGTTGCAGTCCCGGCAGATTTGAGGAAAAGTCCAAGTTCCCGCATACTCGAGCTGTGGTTGTAGAGGCTTCTGGTCACCGGGGTTCCATCTGGGGGAGGCGGGATGCGGTACCTAGCCCATCTGGGGCTTCCCGATGATCTCGGCTCTTTTTGGAACCTGTTTGTTTGTTTTTTTTTTCCTTCGGGATCTGTGGATCCCGCCCTCCATGTTGTTCTTCCCTTCGGTTGAATGCTGTCAATATGGCGCTGGGGGGCGGGCTGTGGGCGTGACTTCCAGAATCTGAGGTTACCTGGGAGTTGCAGTCCCGGCAGATTTGAGGAAAAGTCCAAGTTCCCGCATACTCGAGCTGTGGTTGTAGAGGCTTCTGGTCACCGGGGTTCCATCTGGGGGAGGCGGGATGCGGTACCTACCCCATCTGGGGCTTCCCGATGATCTCGGCTCTTTTTGGAACCTGTTTTTTTTTTTTTCCTTCGGGATCTGTGGATCCCGCCCTCCATGTTGTTCTTCTCTTCGGCTGAATGCTGTCAATATGGTGCTGGGGGGCGGGCTGTGGGCGTGACTTCCAGAATCTGAGGTTACCTGGGAGTTGCAGTCCCGGCAGATTTGAGGAAAAGTCCAAGTTCCCGCATACTCGAGCTGTGGTTGTAGAGGCTTCTGGTCACCGGGGTTCCATCTGGGGGAGGCGGGATGCGGTACCTACCCCATCTGGGGCTTCCCGATGATCTCGGCTCTTTTTGAAACCTGTTTTTTTTTTTTCCTTCGGGATCTGTGGATCCCGCCCTCCATGTTGTTCTTCTCTTCGGCTGAATGCTGTCCTATTTTTATTTTTTAAATCATTTTATTGAAACTATTTTTTTTCTTTTTGGGTCACACCCAGCAATACTCAGGGGTTACTCCAGGCTCTGCACTCGGGAATTACCCCTGGCAGTACTCAGGGGACCATATGGGATGCTGGGGATCAAACCTGGGTCAGCCACGTGGAAGGCAAACGCCCTACCCGCTGTGCTATCGCTCCAGTCCCACCTCTTATTTCTTTCTCTGTCTTTTACTTCTTTGTGTTTCTGACAGGGCTGCCTTGGTGGGGAATCCCTGGAGAATCTTCATCAGGATCCTGCTCTTTCCCTAAAATTGCTATTTACAAAACGACTTAAGACTTGCTTTTGTTAATTATTCTCCCAACTTAATTAAAAAAAAACCTTGCTGATTAAAGTAAATTGCTAAGCAGCATCTTAAACATAGGGGACCCAATGTTGTGTTTGAAATAGCATGAGGAAAATTTTTTGCCATATATATTTTCTATGACTATTGGGCTATTGTGCCAGGCAGCTTAGGCCTCTGCAGCTAGTGTCTCTTAACATGGGTTTGGGACACAGGAGACACAACTACAACCCAGAATAAAATTATTGAGCAAAACTTAAGGAAAAGTCAAATCTCAAATAATCCTGATTTGGTGAATTATTTTATCAGAATAAACATAAAATTGACTCTTGTCTCATGAAAATATAGAGTTTTCAAGGAAAGTAGTCAGCTATAGCTCAATAAGGAGAATTAGCAGAGCCTTTACTAATTCTACTTTGACCTTTATAATCCTTCCATTAATAGATATTTCTGGAAAGAATGAACCTTGTTGGATCAGAGTGATTGTACAGAGGGTAGGGTGCTTGCCTTGCACATAACTGACCTGGGTTGATTCTAGTAGCCCATATGGTACTCTGAACCCTGCCAAGGGTGATTCCTGAGTACAAAGATAGTAGTAAGAACTGAGCATTGTTAGGTGTAGCCAAAAGCAAACAGATAAGAGAATAAAACCATAAATTCCTGTAATTTTTGCCTTGGATATGATGTTGAAACTAGAAAACATTTCAAATTAAGTTTAAACTTCCAAAATGAGAAAAAATGAAAAGTAATTACTATATTTTTAGAAAATAGCATGTTTTAACTTTTTATTAAATCATCATAGCTAGAGCATTACAGAGCTGTTCATGATTGGGTTTTCAGTCATATAATATTCCAACACCATCCGTCCACCAGTGTAATTTCCCAACACGAGTTTACCTCCCACCCTTTCAAACAACCTCCCACCCCTTCCTGAATCTTTTTCTCTTTTAGGCGTTATGGTTTGTAATACAGATGCTGAGAGGTTATCATGTATATCCCTTTACCTACTTGCAACACTCAGTTCTTGTACAGAATGATCATTTCCAACTAATATTGTCATAATGGACTATACTCTATATTACCTATCCTCCGCCCTCCACACCCTTGAGGTAATTTCCAACCATTGACAAGTCCTCCTGGCATGTTTTCTCTTGCCTTGGATACTAATTTCATACTGTCGAAAATAGCAAGACTTACACAGTAGAAAGGCTAGGTATAAATGCTTCGTGTTCCTTCATCCACAAAAAGCTGAATACACATTCTTCTCAACCGTACATGGAACATTCTCCAAGATAGACCACATGCTGAGCCACAAAACATGCCTCCAAAAAATTAAGAAGATAGAGATTGTATCGACAATCTTCTCAGACCATAATGCGCTGAAATTAGAAGTAAATCACATACAAAAACAGAAAACTAAATCAAACACCTGGAAATTAAACAGTGCTCTACTGAACAACGAGTGGCTTAGACAGGAAATCAAAGAGGAAGTCAAAAGATTCCTAGAAACGATTGAAAATGAGAACACGAGTTACCAAAACTTATGGGACACAGCAAAAGCTGTGTTAAGAGGAAAGTTTATAGCTCTACAAGCATTCCTCAGGATGGAGGAGAGAGCACACATAAGTAACCTAACCTCACAGCTTAAGAGCTTGGAGAAGGACCAAAAAAAGGAGCACAACCCAAACAGGAGAAAGGAAATAATAAAACTCAGAGCAGAGATTAACGAGATGGAAACCCAAAAAACAATCCGAAAGATCAATGAAACCAAAAGCTGGTTCTTTGAGAAAATTAACAATATTGATAAGCCTCTAGCAAAACTCACAAAGAAAGGGAGAGGGAAAACCCTAATAAACCGAATCAGAAATGAAAAGGGGGTTATTACAACAGAAACTACAGAAATTCAAAGGATCCTCAGAGAGTACTTTGAGAAACTGTATGCCACGGAACATCAAAACCTCGAGGAAATGGATAAATTCCGAGACTCCTACAGACTGCCAAGGCTGAACCAAGAAGACCTGGAATACCTGAACAGACCTATCACCATCAAGGAAATTGAAATGGTAATAAAAAGTCTCCCCAAGCACAAAAGTCCTGGTCCGGATGGATTCACTAGTGAATTCTTCCAAATCTTTAAAGAGGACTTACTCCCAATCCTCTTTAAGCTTTTCCATGAAATTGAAATATCAAAAACACTTCCAAACAGTTTCTACGAAGCAAATATCACACTGATACCAAAAGCAGACAGAGATACCACAAAGAAAGAGAATTACAGACCGATATCCCTGATGAACACAGATGCAAAGATCCTCAACAAACTACTAGCAAATAGAATCCAACTACTCATCAAAAAGATCATACACCATGACCAAGTAGGATTCATCCCAGGGATGCAAGGATGGTTCAACATTCGGAAATCAATCAACATAATCCATCATATCAACAAAAGAAAAGATAAAAAGCATATGATTATATCAATAGATGCAGAGAAAGCATTTGACAAGATCCAGCACCCCTTTATGATGAAAACCCTAGCCAAAATGGGTATAGAGGGGACCTTCCTCAACATAATTAAAGCCATCTACCACAAGCCTACAGCAAGCATCATCCTCAATGGGGAAAAACTGAGAGCCTTCCCTCTAAGATCAGGGACGAGACAGGGATGCCCACTCTCTCCACTGCTGTTCAATATAGTACTGGAAGTACTTGCAATAGCGATTAGGCAAGAAAAAGATATTAAGGGCATTCAGGTAGGAAAGGAAGAAATCAAGCTCTCACTATTCGCAGATGATATGATACTCTACTTAGAGAACCCAATAACCTCCACCAAAAAACTCCTAGAAACAATAGACTCGTATAGTAAAGTTACAGGTTATAAAATCAATACCCAAAAGTCCATGGCTTTCCTATACGCAAACAGTGAGAGAGAAGAAAACAACATGAAAAAAACAATCCCGTTCACAATTGTGCCCCAGAAAATCAAGTACCTAGGAATCAGCTTAACTAAGGAAGTAAAGGACCTGTACAAAGAAAACTACAAAACGCTACTTCAGGAAATAAAAGAGGACATGAGGAAATGGAAAGATATCCCCTGTTCATGGGTCGGGAGACTTAACATTGTCAAAATGGCAATACTACCGAAAGTATTGTATAAATTCAATGCAATCCCTATAAGGATACTCACGACATTCTTCAAAGAAATGGAGCAAACACTCCTGAAATTTATATGGAACAATAAGCCCCCACGAATAGCTAAAGCAATTCTTGGGAAAAAGAAAATGGGAGGAATCAACCTCCCGAACTTCAAACTGTACTACAAAGCAGTAATAATTAAAACAGCATGGTACTGGAACAAAGGCAGAACTGCAGACCAATGGAACAGGGTTGAATACACTGACATCTCCCCTCAATCATATGATCATCTAATCTTTGATAAAGGTGCAAGTAATGTGAAGTGGAGTAAGGAAAGCCTCTTTAACAAATTGTGCTGGCATCACTGGACGGCTACATGCAAAAAAATAGGCTCAGAACTCTGCCTAACACCATGTACAAAAGTAAGATCAAAATGAATTAAAGACCTCAACATCAGACCAGAAACCATAAGGTACATTGAAGACAAAGTTGGCAAAACCCTCCATGACATTGAAGCTAATGGTATCTTCAAAGATGCCACGCCACTGGCCGAGCAAGTGAAAACAGAGATAGATAAATGGGACTATCTTAAACTAAGAAGCTTCTGCACCTCCAAAGAAACAGTGACCAAAATACAAAGACAGTCTACAGAATGGGAAAGGATATTCACCGAATACACATCTGACAAGGGGTTGATATCCAGGATATACAAAATACTGGTTAAACTCCACAAGAAGAAAACATCCAACCCCATCCAAAAATGGGGCAATGAAATGAACAGAAACTTTCTCAAAGAAGAAATCCGAATGGCAAAAAAGCACATGAGAAAATTCTCTACATCATTAATCATCAGGGAGATGCACATCAAAACCACAATGAGATACCATCTCACACCTCAGAGACTGGCCCACATTCAAAAGAACAAAAGCAACCGATGCTGGCGTGGATGTGGCAAGAAAGGGACACTCCTTCACTGTTGGTGGGAATGTCCACTGGTTCAGCCCTTCTGGAAAACAGTATGGACGATTCTCAAAAAATTAGAAATTGAGCTCCCATTTGACCCAGCAATACCACTCCTGGGAATATATCCCAGAGAGGCAAAAATGTATAGTCGAAGTGACATCTGCACTTGTTTGTTCATTGCAGCACTCTTTACAATAGCCAGAAACTGGAAGAAACCTGAATGCCCAAGAACAGATGACTGGTTAAAGAAACTTTGGTACATCTACACAATGGAGTACTATGTAGCTCTTAGAAAAGATGAAGTCATGAAATTTACATACAAGTGGTACAACATGGAAAGTATCATGCTAAGCGAAATGAGTCAGAAAGAGAGGGATAGACATAGAAAGATTGCATTCATCTGGGGGATATAAAGTAACAAAATATGAGATTAATACCCAAGAATAGCTGAGATCAGCACCAGGAGGATTACTCCATAGTTTAGTGGCCAGTCGGGCATTCTAGAGGAAAGGGCAGCTCAGATAGAGAAGGAAACACCAAATAAAGGGTGTTTGGAGGATCCTCCCAGGAGGGGAGATGCATGTCGAAAGTAGACTATGGACTGAACATGTTTGCCACTCAATGCCTCTTTTGCAGACCACAACACCCAAAAGGAGAGAGAGAACACAGGGGATTGCCCTGCCACAGAGGCAGGGGGGAATGGGGGGATGGGGGTGGGGGGGATATTATCCATGGTGGTGGAAAATGGGCACTGGTGGAGGGATGGGTATCTGATCATTGTATAATCAAACCCAAGCACAAAAAATTGTAAATCTACAACTGTAGAATAAATTTAAAAAAAATAATAATAAATGCTTTGTGTTCATGTAAATTCTATAATTAATACCCTTAAGATCTAGTAAAAATACTTATGTTTACTCATTTTTCTCCTAATGTAATGATTTGATCATTTTAATAGAAATTGCCTAAACACAATGAGAAACCTAATCACAAAGACCTCTACTGACTACTTTCAGATTCATTACATACTAACATCCTTGCTGCATTTATTTTTGCTTTCTCTTCATAGACATATGACAGATTATATATAAAACATGATAATGTACTGTATATAATCATTTTATATATTAAAATATTATCATTATAAGTGTCCATAAAATCCAGGCACATAGGCGAATACACATAATTTCCCAGATAGCTTCAATCTGAAAGAAGCAAAACAGTATTATTTAAGTTTCCAGATTCTACAGACACCTTGAGACACCAAAATCACTATAAATACACATCTGTTTTGCTTCAGCATTAATTCATCTATGTTCATCACATTTTTGTTTTGAAGCAAAACAGATTTTATTTGGAGGTTTTTGAGGAGAGGAGGGAAGGAAAGCCTTTTAGGTAACGTGCTCAAGGGTGAATCTGGGTTTCTCCAAGGGCAGAGAGCCCCTATACATATCCCAGCATTAGATAGAAAAGCGTGAAACTACACATCTCAAGAGGGGATCTTTCTGGTTTATTTCTCTTTAATTTACCAACTCAAGTTAGTATAAGGAAGGCAGGCAAGAAGGCAGGCAGCAAGGTCAGAAGCAAGAGAGAAAAAGGGGATGAAAAAAGGGGTCTATATAGTGACCTGTGTTTGTGTACAACACATGTTCACTCCCCTTAGTTGTTTTGGCTTATTCCCATATGAGACCACCGTTGGAACAACCAGTATGGCTGTGTATGTAAATAAGAGGGTGCTGGGTGATTATGAGAGAATCAATCATATGTCACACATGCCCTTAATAAGTAAGATTATGTCATCTGCCCTTATGAAGGATGACCAATAAGATCATACATGTAATTTAGAACATGTAATATGATCCTTCAGAATATGGCCCCTCCTTCTGCTTTCTAGTCTTTCCCTGTTTACTTCCTACATAACACCATTGCCAGAGATCAGACTCCAGGAAGTCAAGAGATTTCCCAGATGATATCCTGTTCAGTGTGGGCAGTTACCCTGCCAGTCCCATGAAGTGGCTGGGAGGCCACATCTACATCTGCTGATTAGCTCAGCTTGGATTCTCCAATTCTCCAGAGAGTCATAGCCCTAGGTAGGAATAGGATCTAACTCTTTTGGGTCCAGAAAGAGAGGACTCCACCTGAATGTTCTTTTCAGGTCATGGGAAAAAAAATCAAAGATAAGATAGAGTATCCCAGAAGAGAGTGATGCACAATCTCCTGCCCCCATGCCAGGCTGTCTTCACCAAGGCCCCCTGGGGGTGGGGGTTGAGTTTCCCTCCCCACCCCAAGCAGAACACTGGCAGCCCAAAACCTCCAGAACTCAGCCAAAGTTATGCTCAAAGTTACTCTTCACACGTTCAGACAAGCCTCACGCATGAAGGAACCGGCAGAGGAACCCAGGAATGCGGGACCCATAGCTGAGATCACAGGACCTGTGGCTGAGCAAGCCTGCTCAAATTGGGACTGGGCCTCCTCCACTCAGCTCCCCATTTTTCCAGTAGCTCGGCAGTCACACCCACAAACTGTCCCCGGAGCCATTTAATCTCATCAATGGCCAAGACCCAGAGATTATAAAACAAAGCTCCTGGATGAAAGAATGCAGTTTTTCCTGGAGCATGCAGCCACATTCCCGGCCACGCGAGCTCTTATACTCTCGCCCACTGATGTACTTAAAGCCGCACACATATGTTTGGTTTTAACATACTTGCTTGTATTCTCTTATATATGGGCTTCAAGGGCCCCAGAATGAATCAACAACCTTTACACACTTCTCTCTTATTGTGGTGGGAAGATTCTTGCTGGTTGGGTGGGTGTTTGAATATTATCTGTAATGAACTATTGTGAACTACTTTATGAAAATAAAATGTATAAAAATCACAAAAAAAGAGAGATAAGATAAAGTATAGGTAAAGGCAGGAAGATGGATTAAAGCAACAGGACATGCCCAGGCATGGATGCAGAAACTCTCAAAGGAGAGTCATGTGGGTCTTGGAACAAGGATTTTTAAGGAGGAGAAGTATGCATAAAAGGGTAGAGCACAAGGAGAATGATTTAGATGCTGCTAATGTTGTATCAGACTCATGCTTCTCTTTCAAGCTATCTGAAATGGGCTATATCAAGCCTACTTCCACATTCTGGATCTCTCGATCACTCTCCAGATGTGAGGGAGACCTCTCCCATCCCCCAGTGCCTTTTCCTTCCCTCTGCCCAGTTAGGGTTTCCTTACACCTACAAGAACAGCATCAGCTCCGGGTTGGAGCAATAGCACAGCAGGTAGGATGTTTGCCTTGCACGTGGCCAACCCAGGTTCTATTTCCAGCATCCCATATGGTCCCCTGAGCACTGCCAGGAGTAATTCCTGAGTGCAGAGCCAGGAGTGACCCTTGTTCATTGCTGGATGTGACCCAAAAAGTGAAGAACAGAAGCAGCTCAAAAAAGACCCTCAGATGCCCTACACTTTGTGAATATAAACATCTGGAGAGTGTTTGTTTTGAGGCTGTTCCTGTTGTAGACAGCCCGGCACAGCTGTGCTCCAGGCTTGGCTCCCGGTCTCTCCTCAGCACTTCTCTGCCATCACCATGTCCCACTGCGTACCATCAGCCTAGTTTGCTCCCTCAGAAAGATCCACACAGCGGAAAACTTGGAGGAAAAGAAAAAGACTACATTCTCTATCTGTGTCAACCATAAGAAGAATATCAGCCACCAGTTCTTTTTTATTTTTTTTCTTTTTAATTTTTTAAAAATTTTATTGATTCACCGTGAGATATAGTTACAAGCTTTCATGTTTGGGTTATAATCACACAATGATCAAACACCCATCCTTCCACCAGTGCACATTCCCCACCACCAATATCCCCGGTATACCCCCACCTTCCTCACCCTCCTACTGCCTCCATGGCAGACAATATTCCCCATACTCTCTACTTTTGGCCATTTTGGTTTGCAATACAGACACTGAGAGGTTATCATGTTTGGTCCTTTATCTACTTTCTGCACACATCTCTCATCCCAACCAATTCCTCCAGCCATCATTTTCTTAGTGATCCCTTCTCTATTCCAGCTGTCTTCTCCCTGCCCGCTCATGAGGCAGGCTTCCAACTATGGAGCAATTGTCCTGACCCTTATATCTACTGTCCTTGCAGCCACCAGTTCTGACTGCCACTGAGATGGTAGTTCAGGCAGGGATTTTTTTTTAGGGGAGTGGGATGAGGAGGCACAACTGGCTGTGCTCAAGATTTACTCCTGGCTCTGTGCTCAGTCATCACTCCTGACGGTGCTGAAGGAATCATATGCCAAGTCAAGAATAGACTAGGATCTGTAGCATGAAAACCAAGCACCTAAACCCCATGCACTCTCTCTAGACCTCCGGAAGTGAGATTTAGCAGATGAAACACCAGACACCAGACAGGAAAGATCTTGAAGGCTCCATCTTTGGTGCACTTAGCCAGGTCCAGCCAGATGAGTGCGAGCACCACAGCCAAAGTGTGCAACCCTTAATGACAACTCCAACCAAATGTGCTAGCTCCCCAGCCAGGTGTGTAACCCCCCGTGGACACATGGGCAAGTACCCCACAAAAGTGTGCAAACCCCAGCAAGCACTTTAGTTGAGTATTTGTATACCTCTTCCAATCACAATAAAAGCAAAAAAGTGGGGGTGGAGACATGGGGAATGAGGGGGTACAGTTTTTTTTGGTTATATTTATTTATTGAATTACTGTGGGAAAAGTTACAAAGCTTTCAGTTTTAAGTCTCGGTCATACAATGATCAAACACCTTTCCCTTCACCAGTACTTATTTTTCACCACCAAGAACCCCAATATAGCCCCTCCCACCCCTCCCAATGCGTGTAAGGCAGATGATTTCTACTTAACTCTCTCTCTACTTTGATTACATTCATTATTTCGACAAAAGATGCACCATTATTGTTTAGAATTTCCCCCCAACAATCAGAACTGCTGAAAAGGCATTGTGAAATAATTCATTTTCTATAGCTGGTTATGAGAACCATATGATGTCGCGCAGCCGCTATCACTATCACGGCCATGCGATTTTGGATTTCTGATATTTTTCTAATTAAGTCTGGATGAATTTCTGCCAAGAACCAGATAATTATGAGATTGGTTTCTGTGCGTCTGATGCTATGGCCATGCTGGAGAGCCACTCATGGGGAGCAACTCGTGGCCTCGGTAGGGCATGAAGGATGAGCCAGTACCGCCCCCCATACCATGAGGCTGCAGTTGAAGGCTGCAGTTTTAAAGCGAGATACAGGATACACAGCTGTATGAGTCTGGCTTTTAGGGAAATAACAGGCACTTTGTCAATATTTAACTTTGCTCCCTGCTAGATAGGGGGACTGCCTGCTCTAAGACACTAATTCTTGTTTATCTGAAATTCAGATATATCACCTGAAAACTTTATTATAATAGTCAAATAAAGTGAGCTGTGGAATGTTTTGTGCAGGGCCTGCTTACAGGGTTTGCTGTTTCAGCAGTGGGAGAGGCAAATAACGCCGAACTACATTTGCTGCAGGAGAGAAATGATTAGGTGTCTGGAATGTTCTGCATTAGGTATTAAAGCACATACCAGCCATGCCTACAAAGCAGCCGTGAAAGCCGCCTCGGCAATGATTTACAAAGCAGTAAAAATGGAAATTCACTCACGCCTAATCCAGGGGGAGAACCCCCCGGAACAGCCCGTTCTGCCTGCAGTTGCCTAGGAAAAACAAAACAAGCAAGACCAAACAAAATCGCTGCCGAAGTGGTTCCTTGCACAGAAACAAAGAGTTGCTTGGAGGGAGAAAACACACTGTGGAAGCACAGTTCTGAAAAGAGCTTTGCTGTGGCCAGGCCGGTGCTCAGGGGCCCACCAGTAGCATCCCACCCTCCGTCACAACCGTTAGCCCTGACGATGGCTGTCAGGACTCCATCAGGAGTCGGCTTTTACCCTGGCTGACTCAGCAACACGGACCAAATTACTTCCAGATACTGATGCCACTTCCCCAAACACCATCAGTCCTCCTTTGACTTGTGGAACAGTGTGCATTCAAACACTCTCATATATACCACCCTGTTTAATTCAGTTCCCCGGTATAAAATGCCGTGTCACCCACTTTTACACCAGGCTATGGTGGTGTAGAAGGTGGATCCTGGACTGGCACAGCCCTGCCCTCAGATCGCCTAGAATCCAGAGGGAAAGATCAAGGTAAGTTTCCGACAGCAGAAGGACAGACATGTAGTTAGTACCCAGAAAAAATCTGGCCCGTGTTTGGGAAGGGAAGGGAAGAGGAGACCAGACGGGAATGAGAAGCGAGAGGAAAATTCTGCAAAAGAGCCACTTCCCCAAGATGCTCAGACAGGTCTTCCCAAAGTCCAGTGGGTTGGGGTGTCAGAATTCCAGGCGGAATATCCCGAAGGCTCACAAGAAACTTTACCACTCCCGAGACTAGAAGGAAAATTGGGAGAACTTAGCCAGAAAGAGGGTTTCTACCAGAGCTGTTCTCCGGGAAATCCCTACATATATAGCGCTGTCCCCCTGTTGTTCGTTCATTGATTTGCTCGAACGGATACCAGTAATGTCTCCATTGTGAGACTTGTTACTATTTTTGGCATATTGAATATGCCACAGGGAGCTTGCCAGGCTCTGCTGTGCAGGCAGGATACTCTCGGTAGCTTGCAGGGCTCTCTGAGAGGGATGGAAGAATCAAACCCAGGTCGGCTACGTGCAAGGCAAACACCCTACTCACTGTGCTATCGCTCCAGCCCACCTACATATATGGCAGGATAAATGTCCACTTACAGAGCTTCTGGTCTTTGTCCTAGGATCCACCTGGCACATCCATTGAGTACTTCCACCAGTTTTGAAGCCCCAGACCCTATCCCATTCCTTAGCTCAGGAAATGCGCCCCCTCTTCTATTTCTCCTCACTCACGTTATAATTCGTGTGGAGTCCCTGTTCATCCACAATTACATGTGTTTTCTTCTCCTGCTCATCTGTCTGGCCTAACACTGATTATTTAATCAGCTTGAGAAAAACTCAGGGGGTAGCAGGAACTTCCATTCCTGCTCAGCATTTGCATATTCAACTTTTTTCCATGTGATAGAATACTTTATGGATATGTATCTGAAAGAATGTCAGTGTATTGCTTACCCTACATTGCTAAATAATAAATGTTAAATTGAATTTCTGAAACTATTATGCTCTGGCCCTATGTAGGTCAGGAGTGGAAAAAACAATTTACAAAATCATGAATAAGAGTTGATTTACATCTAATTATGAAGGCCCCAAACATTTAGTACTGTCTGCTAAATCTACAAATGAAAGCATGCAGCAATTTGGTCCCAGACTGTTCCCTTTTCAGAAGTGATGAAAGAAAAATACATTCAGCCTCTTCTAAGAATGATTTTATGTGATTCTGTGATACTGCCACACGTGAGCAATATTTAACACACCAGGGGGAAGGCTTGTATACACGGGCCTTGAGTATAAATAAGAAAATCATGAAACAAAACATGGCTCTTCTCTTTTTCTTTATTTCTAATGTGAATCCTGATAAACAAGCGGATGTACAGAGATGGCTCTTTGGTTATTTTCCATTAAAGTAGTGGGGACAGGGTCAGAAAGATAGCACAGGTGTTAAGGCAGCTGCTTTGCACTCTGCCAATCCTGGCTCAATCCCCAGCAGCATATATGGTCCTCTGAGCACTCCCAGGGGTCACTCCTTGATGCAGGCCATGCAGACACCACAGTGGTGGGTCTCTGTTCTCTCACAATTTCCAGATTCTTCAATAATTTCAAGAACAAAATGTTGAGCATTAAAGATGCTCAGGTTCAGAGTTGAAAAGTAGAAAAGCTTACTGGAGAGTAGAAGAGAAAGGAAATGAGCTCCCCAAGTGGGAAGGAACTAAGTATAGGACTAAGTAAAAAGTAAAAGTCTTGTGTAGGCCTTTTTTTTTGTCTTTTTTGGTCACACCTGGCAATGTTCAGGGGTTATTCCTGGCTCTACACTCAGAAATTACTCCTGGAAGTGTTCAGGGAACCATATAGGATGCTGGGGATTGAATCTGGGTCAGCTGCATGCAAGGCAAATGCTCTATCTGCTGTACTATCAGTTTGGCCCTGTATAGGCCTTTTTGAAGGCCCTTTGCTTTTCATATCAATTGATAAGTATTATAGAGAATGCAGGGAATCAACAGGGTGGTCTGGATGGTTTGAGTCTTTCTGGCCATCTGCCTCAGGCATTGTCCATTATCTTAGTAGCTCTGTGAGTCTGTGCTCTGGGGCAGAATTTTATGTTGGACCATTTTGTTAACTCCCTGCTTAACAGAAAAACCCAGGAATTTACAGGAGGTCAAAAATGTAGGATGGCAAAAGAACAAAAGCAACCAGTGCTGGTGTGGATGTGGGGAGAAAGGGATTCTCCTTCATGGTTGGTGGGAATGCTGACTGGTCCAGCCTTTTTGAAAAACAATATAAATTTTTCTCAAAAAGCTAGAAATTGAGCTCCCATTTGACCCAGCAATACCACTTCTGGAAAGATACCCTGAGGGCTCAAAAACATGCAGCAGAAACACCATCTGCACACCTATACTCATTGCAGCACTATTCACCATAGCCAGAATCTGGACACAAACCTGAGTACCTGAGAACGGACGAATGGATACAGAAACTATGGCACATCTACACAATGGAATACTATGCAGCCATTAGGGAAAAATGAAGCCATGAAATTTACCTATAAGTGAGGGATGGACATGGACAGTATCATGCTGAGTGAAATGAGTCAGAAAGAGAGGGACAGATAGATGACTGCATTCATTTGTGGTATATAAATATATATAGTAGAAGACTAATATCCATGGCTAGGGAAAACAGAGGTTAGGAGGACTGGTCAATAGTTGAAACTAACCACAAGTGTGTGGAGGGTAGTTAAGATAGAGAAGAGACCAGTATGACAATAATAGCTGGGAACAATCGTGCCGGACAAGATCTGAGGGTTAAAAGCGGGTAAAGGGATATTCTTGATAGCCTTTCAGTATCAATATTGCAAACCACAAAGCCCAAAAGGGGAGAGGGAGAGAAAGAGAGAGAGGATGGAGAGGAGAGAGGAGAGATTAGAGGGAGAGAGAGAGAGAGAGAGAGAGAGAGAGAGAGAGAGAGTGAAACACCTGCCATAGAGGCAGGCAGAGGGTGGGAGGTGGGAGGTGATGGGAGGGAACCTGGGGACACTGGTGCTGGGAAATTACACTGGTGATGGAGGGATGGGTGTTGAAATACTATATGACTTTGAAAGTCAATCACAAACTGCTTTGTAAGGGTCTATCTCACAGTGATTCAATAAAAAAGTTTAAAAATACATGTAGGATAGACCAACAAAAACCAGGACTTCTCATAGCAGCTGGTAAGGGTAAATTAAGTCTTCCTCTTTCATCCTGAGCACAGAGCTAAAAGAAGCTCCTGACACTACCAATTCTGGCCCAACCCCACTCCACCCTACCCCCCAAAGGAGGGGTCAGTCACTTTTCCAATGGGTATCCAGATTATGGCACTGTCCTAAAGAAAACCTTTCAGATCAGCTCCCACTGGGCTCCCAACCCATGGTATTACCTGCACGTCCGCTACCTTGTCTCCTTGCTTTCTGTTCAGGGGGTGATCAGAAGAGTGCCATCACTCTTGCTGTGGACACTTCCTGTAATAGAGAACTCCAGTCCAATTTCACCTCCTGAATGAGTCTTTCCATCTCATGCTATTGAGAGCGGCCACCTAAAGCACTCCAGCATGTTTGGCTCTTTTCTTCTTAACCTGCTCACATGACTTGCGAATGCACTATTTATTTTACTGTTTCCCTGCAATTATTGGTGTTTCTAACAAGGCCAAGAATCTTATTGTTCTTCGTCACTCAAGTACCCCAGGGCCAGGACCAGGGTCAAGCAACAGAGTAGGTACTTGATAAACATGTGTGGACTGAACAAATACATTTCAACCCCAGGCCAACTGGAAGCAGGGCTTTGCTTTACAGCCTGCTGAGAAAAGACACATGTACTGATCAGGAACAAGGGCCCAGACTGTCTGCTTTTCCGAAGGGCCTTCAGAGAAACATTGTCAAACACCTTGGAAACATGACTGGAACATCTCTGAATATTTTCACCATGAGAAAGGAGAGGGTGAGAGGCATAGGAGTGTGGGGGGGTGTAGGAGGGAGGAAAAAGGAGAGGAGGGAGAGAAGGGAAGGAAGTAGGGGGGGGGAGAGGATCACAGGAAGGAGGGAGGAGAAGAGAGGAGTAGGGAGAGGTGCCCCCTGAAACTGCATCGAGGTTGACGGGGACTCAGGGCAGAGACCAGGAGCCTGCCAAGGGCACACTGAGGACTCTGGGAGGGGGCAGCTCAACCGGGAGCCCCCCAGTCTCCACACCCAGATGCCAACAAGCCCAGCCCAGTCCTGTAGGGCTTATAAAGGGGACAGGAAGCAGCTGCCAGAGCTGCTCGCTATGCACTGGGGAGCTTACACCTAGACAACCCTGCAGCCTCCAGGAGGGGGCCTGAGCCTATCTGTGTCCCTCCCACAGTCCACTGACTGCATGTCCCTGGACCCAGCTGGGGGCTGCTGCCAGCTAGCTGACAGCCCCCCCCCCCCCCACGCACACACACACACACACACACACACACACACACACACACACACACACAAGCTATCAGCACAATGCCTTAGTCTCCTCACTCATGTGCTAGAGAAAAGAATGGCACCTTTTGGCCAGGACAACATCTCCATGGCGTAAGGCACTTGTCCAGCCCATACAAGGCTATGAGTCCCACCCATTCTGCTGCCCATGTGCGCTGAGGTGATACTGACAGCCCTCCTCTTAGAGATGCCCTGAAGAAAGAGTCTGAGGAGGCCAGTGGCTGAGAAAGCGTCCATGGCAGGGGTGAGCTTAATCCCCAGGGCCACACATGTGCTGACATGAGCCAGACTTCCCCATATGCTGGGGTCTCCTTCGACTGGAGAATAAGATAAACTATCCTATAGATAGGCTGGAGTAATAGTGGTAGGGCATTTGCCTTGCACACGGCTGGCCCGGCCGAGCCGGGTTTGATTCCTCTGCCCCTCTCGGAGAGCCCAGCAAGCTACCGAGTATATCTCGCCTGCACGGCAAAGCCTGGCAAGCTCCCCGTGACGTATTCGCTATGCCAAACACAGTAACAAGTCTCACAATGGAGACATTATTGGGCCCATTCGAGTAAATCGATGAACAATGGGAGGACAGTGCTACAGTGGTATCCTATAGACACCTATCACCACTTGTACCTCAGTGGCCTCATCTTCAAGAGAAAGAGAAAAATTGCACCATTTCAAATGACCCCCATAAAGCTTAAATGTATGTATAATATATGTACTCACATAGAGCACTTAAACTAATGTCTGGTAGTAATAGGCATCATAAATGTTTGTGGTTATTTTCCTTCTATTTGCAGGTTTGATTTGCTTCTTCAAAGTTTTCCTATGAAGCAAAGCACTTAGGAAATAAAAATATTTGTGCCCCAGAATCATCGCCTTGGAGAGCTGGAACAGATTTTCAAAAACAAAGTGCAACCCATTGGGACTATAAATCTCAAAAACACGGGCTCCCGGTCGCCTGTTCAGGGCCAGCCGTTCCACCATGGCGGGGCCAGGGCTAGGAGCCCATCCAGAGCTCTTCCCAACATGCCGCACAGGGTTCTGCAGTCTTCAGATAAGGCTCCACGTGCCCACGGCTGCTGCCATGGCTCCAGGTGGGCCAGAAGACAAAACAGAAGCAGGAGAAAAGAATGCGGACACAGTACCCCTGGCCCCACCATTCCAACTGCCTTGGGCTTTGGGACCCCCACAGCAACCTGATTCTCGAATCCCAGAGCTACGCTGAGCAACCCTGCTCCGTGCTTCACCAGTCACAACTTGCATGGAATCCTGGAGATGAGATGAGAAAGTTCTTCCGGTTCTCCCCATGTGAACTCTGGTTGTCTGGCCACTGAATTCTCCAGAAGAAGCCCTTGCACGGGGAAATTTATGCAACTTCCTCTTCAAGTCAAAGTATAGTTTTCCTGCAGAAGCTGAATATTAATTGGTCATTGATCTTTGAACTCAGTCTTTCCAGATGACTGCTCTGAGAAAAATGAAAAACGTCTGGCTTGAAGAGAGGAGTTTCTACCAACCAAAATTGTCCCTGGTCCCTTTCTCTCTCTAGCCACTGCCTCCTCCTGAAGGCAGGCCCTGTATACATTCAGGGCCGTCTCAGCATCAGAGCCCTAGTTTTGTGGTTGGTGCGCAGGGTGGTTTGGTGTGAAGCAGGGGTTTGAGCTCAGACACACAGGTGCCTTGGGAGAAATTGCTTCACTCCTTTATGCAAAGCTAGGCTGGAATCAGTATTCGAAGGCAGACTATTCGTCTCTGCCCAACTCTGCTCAGAGGCACTGTGTTGGCAAGCTCAAAATTGGCCTTGATGCTGTTTCACACATGCATATCAGCAAATACTACACACTAGCATCGCCCTCCTTCCCCAAGCTGAGAGTTAGAAATTTTCTCCCAGTTATTTTTATTGAGGTCATGTGATTTGCAACATGTCTACTTTATTACTGTAAGCTTGTAATACTAGTTCACCACCTCCACCAATGTTCCAAGGTCCCTTGTCAGCCCCCAACCCCGCCCGACCATTGCATTCCCTGTTCTGTTGGCTTCCTTTGGGGATTGCCTATTCCCTTGCTCTGTTTCTTTATTCTCCACACATGAAGGAGAGCATCCAGAATTTGTCCTCTTTTTTGGGACTCTTTTCACTCAAGCTCCCAATGCCATCCTGCATAGAACTTTCACGTGACTGAGAGTAGCCCTCCTGGGTATTTGCCCCATGATGAATTCAAACATTTCTTCATAAGGATACCAGCACACCTGTGTTCACTGCAGCACTGTTTATGCTCACCAAGATCTGGAAACAGCCCCACGCACCCAGTAGCTGATGGGTAGCTACTGAAGCAGTGGCACAGATACACAATAGAACACTACTGGGCAGTGAGAAAAGATGACAACTTGCTGTTTGCTCTGACGGGAATATGGTGCTGGAGTGTGTTCGGGATTGTTAAACATTACCTGCCTACCATCTGCCTTTGCTTCTTCATCCATGCGGTAGGAATGACAACAGTACCTAACCCCTGAGTTTGTTGTGAGCGTTAAAGGAGAGGATCGTGTAAAGCAACCAGGAAAGCCCTGGCCAGAGAACCCATCACTTATTAACTCTGCACTAGTCTAGTACATCCAAGTTATTTCTCCCTGTGCATTACTCATATTCAAAATAAACACTGTAATTCAGCTCTGCCTGATCTAGGTAAATTTTCCTCTATCAATTTCCACATGTTTTCCTACTCTCTATGATAATGTTGTTCAACTCTACTGCAGACCAATTAGGGATTACAGATTCTATAGATAAAGAGAAAAGGAGAGAAAGGATCTGAGGGAATTTTGGAGTAAATGGAGCTGTAAATCAGTGCTTTCCTGGGTCCAAGTAATAGCTGTGTGGCTAAAAGCACCTGTCTTGCAAAATGAGGCCATGAATTCGGTCCCTTGTGCCATCAGCATATGCCTAGTACCATCCTAGTGGTTCTGTTATCTAGGACCTGGGCACTGCAATAGTGTACGACTCCAGAGCACAGTCAGACATGTGAGAGCCCTGCGACTAAGGAGAGCCAGCACCCCTGCCTGAAGTGGGAGCCCTGGAAAGCACCACGGATAAACCCAATGAGCAGCCCCTGGGTGCAGTCAACCAATCAGATGTGACACTTTCCGTTAAGGCAACAATGCCACAAAGGCTCTGCTCTCCTGTGATATTGCTTTGACAACTGCTTCTCCACTCTTTGCTGTTGAGGGAATGTGGTGTTCTCTTCCTGTCTCTGTTGGCGTAGGAGCAAAGCACGAGCAGCAGCACGTGTGTGTGTGTGTGTGTGTGTGTGTGTGTGTGTGCTCACACATGCATACATGCATGCTTACACACCCATACCCACACCAGGGAGGTTTTCAGGGTTAAACTGGAAGAGTCAAACACATTGCTCCAACGGGAGGTGATGCCCATCATCCCACTCCAGGGATGCTCGCCAACCCTCTACTGCCCTTTTCACTTCCTGTTAAGCTCCTAGCAGTTCTTTTGGTCTGATTTTCCCATCAACCCCTACTGGAAGGAGAGGGAGCGGCTCCACTGGAGGATGCTGAAAGCCTTCTGAGCCTAAGAGTGTACAGAAGCGAACTTCTTTCCTCAGAGTACTGGTCTAGCTCTGTCTGGGTTGCCTTGCCTCTGGAAAACCTGCTCCCTGATTGCTGTGGATGGCCAGAAAGTGGTGGAGTATGTCAGTTCAGCGCTCTGAACTGCCTCAACAGTTCACAGTAAATTATTCATGCCAGGGCTCTCCACACTTCCCCTCAGAAGAGGGGAGGATGGAGGGCTTTCTATGCCCCCTTTCCAGCTTCTCCTGGCTGCCCACATTCTTCCCACCATTGACCCAACTCTCCCCCATTTTCCCAGCTGCTGCCCAGCCTCCTCCCTGATACCCTAAACCAACAAACCTGATCTTTAAGTTTAATTCTTGTCGTTTGGCTTCAGCAGTGTTGGGTATTTGGCTTCAGCAGTGTTGGGTCTAGTGATTTAGACATACGCAGAAACCTCACCTCTACAGCACAGACAAGGCCAAAGCGCTATCCCTTGCCCTATAATCCATCCCAAGATCCTCTTCTTGCTTCCCCCTTCATATCTCTCCTTCCTTGGCACTTTTGTTTCTATTATCTAGAGCCAATTTTTTCTCATCCTTGATACCTTCCATTCTCTACACATTACTCTATGTGCCATAGATGAGCGGGACCATCTGGTGTTCTGCCTTGTACTCCTGACTTACTTCACTGAACATGGATCCTTCAATTCCATATAAATCATGGGGCTGGACAGATAGTACAGTGGAGAGGGCATCTGTCTTGCACTGGGTTCAATTCCTGGCCCCTATTGTCCCCTGAGCACCACCAGGATCAATTTGTCAGTGCAGAGAATGGAGTAAGCCCTGACCATTGCCAGGTGTGGTCCAAACATAAATAAACAAAATGTTGCAGCCAATTGCAACCAATTGATAAAACCAACTGCATGGTTTTATCCCTCCTCAAGGCCGCATAGTATTTATATATATAAATGGGCTGGAGTGATAGCACAGTGGGTAGGGCATTTGCCTTGCACACAGGCAACATGGCCGACCCGAGTTTGATTCCTCCACCCCTCTCAGAGCCCAGCAAGCTACCGAGAGTATTTCGCCTGCACAGCAAAGCCTGGCAAGCTCCCCATGACGTATTCGATATGCCAGACACAGTAACAACAAAGTCTCCAATGGAGACGTTTCTGGGCCTGCTCGAGCAAATCAATGAACAACGGGAGGACAGTCACAGTGACAGTATATAATATATGTGTGTGTACATATATATATATATATAAAACATATATACACATATACACATATCACACAGCTTCATTATCTACTCTTGTTGTTGAACACTTGGGTCATTTCAATAACTGGACTATTTTGAATTGGGCTGAAATAAACAGTATTTAGTGTTAACTCTATTTACATGTTGTACAACCAATCTCCAGGATTAAAGTTTATTTTTGTGAGGTTTTGGGGGTTACACCTAGCAGTGATCAGGGCTTACTCATGGCTCTATGATTGGGGCTGGTTCTGGGTGTACTTCGGTGTGAGGGCCCAGTGAGGTAATGTTTTTCAGGCCTAATTGTACTGGGGACCACCAAGGCCACGCCTGGCAGTGTTTGGGGGGTTAGGCAGTGCTGGGATCAAATATAGGGCCTCACCTATGCCAGACATGCACTCCAGTTTTTTGAGAATGGATGGAGTTTGGCCCAGACCCAGAAGCACTAAGGAGCTTCTCCTGGCTCCAGGGAATTCTGAGGCATAGGGATGGAACCCGGGCTTCCAGCAGGCAAAGCATGTGCTCCAGCCCACCGAGTGCTCTGTCCCTTTTGAATACATTTTTAAAGGTTCTTTTTTTGTCAAATGTTGATATTTGCAGATAGTATTTTTAAAAAATTATTATATGGAAAAGTTAAAGGATGACACTGTATGTCAGTCCCTGGAATTAAAAGAAAACTTTCCTATCATGAAATCCACATCTAGAAACCTACTGACAGAAAGTAATAGTAAAGGTATGAATGCTTGCTTGAAGCAAGAAGCGAAGGTTGTTTCAAAAACCAAGAAGGGGCCAGAGAAATAGTACAAAGGGGAAGGCACTTGCCTTGCACACAGGCTGACTTTGATTCATTCCCTGGCAACCCAGACGGTCCTCTGAGCACCTCTCGGAGTGATCCCTGAGTGCAGAGCAGAAGCAAGCCCTGAGCACAGCTGGGTGTAGCCCCCAAACTACCCCTCTCCTGCCTACCCCCCCCCCAAAAAAACCGATTGTGGAGAAAGCTCAAAGGTATAGTAGGTGTAGTAGTGCCTTGCATACAGGAGATCCATACTGTATGGCCCTCTGAACACCAAGCACAACCAAGAGCAACCCCTAGGCACCAAGCTAAGGCATATTCCCTGACTACTCACTGCTGAATGTGCCCCCAAACCTAAAAGCTACAAAAAGAAAGAAAAAGAAATGGTATGCTACATGGTGTCATATCCTATATTGCCCAAAAAGTTCTAGAAAAATATATACCATATTTAGCTTTTCAAGATTTCAGGTGAAAATTTCAGGCCGATATCCATAACATGGATGTGAAGATCCTGAACTAAATATTAGCAAATAGAATCCAACAACTCATCACACATACACCATGATCAAGTGGGATTCATCCCAGGGATGCAAGGATGGTTTAACAATTGCAAGTCAACCAACATAAATCCATCATATCAATACAAGAAAAGATAAAAACCATATGATCATATCAGTAGACGTAGAGAAAGCATTTGATAAGATCCAGCACCTGTTTATGATGAAAACTCTCACCAAAATGGGAATTTAAGGAACTTTACTCAATATAGTCATAGCCATCTACCACAAGCACACAGCAAACATTATCCTCAATGGGGAAAAACTAAGAGCCTTCCCTTTAAGATCAGGGACAAGACAAGGATGCCCACTCTCACCACTTCTATTCAATATAGTACTGGAAGTACTTGCCATAGCAGTTAGGCAAGAAAAAGATATTAAGGGCATCCAGATAGGAAAGGAAGAAATAAAACTCTCACTATTTGCAGATGACATGATACTATACTTAGAGAACCCTAAAGCCTCTACCAAAAAGCTTCCAGAAACAACAGAATTGTATAGTAAAGTCACAGGCTATAAAAATCAATACCCAAAAGTCCAATGGCTTTCCTATATACAAATAATGAGAAGAAAGTGATATAAAAAAAAACTATCCCGTTCACAATCATGCCTCAGAAAATCAAGTACCTCAGCTTAACTTAATCAGCTTAACTAAGGAGGTAAAGGACCTATGCAAAGAAAACTACAAAACACTACTTCAAGAAAAAAAAGAGGAAATGGAAACACATCCCTTGCTCATGGATTGGGAGAATTAACATTATCAAAATGGCAATACTCCCCAATGCATTATACAAATTCAATGTAATCCCAATAAGGATACCCATGACATTCTTCAAAGAAATTCATCAAACAATTCTGAAATTCATATGGAACAATGAGCCCCCATGAATAGCTAAAAACAATTTTTTGGGGAAAAAGATGGAAGGCATCACCCTCCCCAACCTCATATAAAATGGTAATAATGAAAACAACATAGTATTGGAACAAAGATCCACAGACCAATGGAATAGGATTGAATATCCTTACATATACCCTCAAACATATGATCATCTAATCTTCGATATGGGAGCAAGAAACATAAAGTAGAGCAAAGAAAGCCTCTTTAACTAATGGTGCTGGCAAAAACTGGACAGCTACATGCAAAAAAAGGGGGGAGGGCTCAGACCTCTACCTAACACCATGCACAAAAGTCAGATCAAAATGGATTAAAGACCTCAACATCAGACCTGAATCCATACGATACAATGAAGAAAAGATCGACAAAATCCTCATGACATTGAAGCCAAAGGTATCTTCAAAGATGAAATGCCACTGACCAAGCAATTGAAAGCAGAGATAAACAAATGAGACTATCTTAAACTAAGAAGCCTCTGCACTTCAAAAGAAACAATGATCAGGATACAAAGACAGCCTATGGAATGGGAAAGGATATTCACCCACTACCCTTCTGATAAGGGGTTAATATCAAGGATATACAAGACACTGGTTGAACTCCACAAGAAGAAAACATCCATTCCTATAAGAAAATGGGGAGATGAAATGAACAGAAACTTCTGCAAAGAAGAAATTCAAATGGCCAAAAGGCACATGAAAGAATGCTCTTCATCACTAATCATCACGGAGATGCAGATAAAAACAATGAGATATCATCTCACATCACAGAGACTGGCACATATCCAAAAGAACAAAAGCAAGTGGTGTTGGCATGAATGTGGGAGAAAGAGACTCTCCTTCATTGTTGGTGGGAACACCGGCTGGTTCAGCCTTTTTGGAAAACAATATGGACATTTCTCAAAAAACTAGAAATTGAGATCCCATTTGACCCAGCAATATCACTTCTGGGAATATATCCCAAGGGTACAAAAAAGCCCAGTAGAAAAGACTTTTGCATCTGTACATTCACTGCAGCACTGTTCACAATAGCCAGAATCTAGAAGCCCGAAAATAGACAATTGGCTAAAGAAACTTTGGTACATCTACACAATGGAATACTATGCAGCTGTTAGGAAAGATGAAGTCACGAAATTTGCTTATAAGTGGACGGTCATGGAGAGAGTATCATGAGTCAGAAAGAGAGGTACAGAAATAGAATGACTGCACTCATTTGTGGAATATAAAATATCAGAATATGAAACTAATACCCAAGGATGGTAGAGACAAGGGTCAGGAAGATTGCTCTACGGTTGGAAGCCTGTCTTATGAGCTGGGAAAGAAGGCATCTGGGATAGAGAAGGGATCACTAAGTCAATGATGGTTGGAGGGATGACTCGGGATGGGAGATGTGTGCTGAAAGTAGATAAAGGACCAAACATAATGGCCTCTTGTTATTTGTATTGTAAACCATAATACCCATAAGCAGAGAGAGAGTAAGAAGGAAATTGTCTGCCACAGGGAGACAGATGCAGGGAGAGGGTTGGGAAGGGGTTGGGGGAAAATTGGGACATTGGTGGTGGAAAATGTGCATTGGTGGAGGGATGGGTTTTCAATCAGAAACTCAAACATGAGAGTTTTGTTAACTGTAGCTCATGGTGATTCAATAAAAATCAAATAAATAAAATTTCAAAAGATAAAAAAAGGATTTCAGGTGATATTTCAGACATTATTATAGATCTAAATCCATTCAAGTTTCTGAACCTTGATCTTATATCTTTGAGGAGAGTGAGGTTATTGATTTTCTGTGCAGAATTTACAAGGGCTAACAGCAAAGCATCTATCAGAATATCTAAGCCAGTTCATTCAAATGCAGTGACGCCTTGGGGTGGAGTGATAGCACAGCGGGTAGGGCGTTTGCATTGCACGCGGGGACTCACCCAGCATCCCATATGGTCCCCTGAGCACTGCCAGGAGTAATTCCTGAGTACAAAGCCAGGAGTAACCCCTGTGCATCCCCAGTTGTGACCCAAAAAGCAAAAAAAAAAAAAAATCAAATGCAATGAAGCCTTGTCTGGTGTTTGGTTTTCAAACCAATATGATGGTCCAGAGAAAAATTGATGTGTCATTTTAAATGTTGTTATACTGAAAGCTGTACACATACTTTAATGATTCAAGGCACATCTTTTTTGAATGAATCCCAGGCAGTAAATTTCTCGGCATCCAGATCGGAAGTGATTTTTGAAAATTACTACATTCAGAATCACATCTGGTGAAGGTGATTGGAATCGTGCAATGAAAATGCTCGCCGCATCAAAACACAAGCTGTGACTACAGAATTGCACAGCTGATTTGTAAACCTCTCTGATGGCAGTTTCCAAGGAGAGATTCTGGAAATATCTGGACACATAGCAGCTCTGTCAGGGCAAGTAGAAAGATGCCCGACTTGATGCCTGGAAGGGAAACCTTCTAATGCAGCTGAATTCTGCCCTGAATAATTGGGGGTGATAGGGAACAAAAGCAGAAGCACTGCTTTCCAAGGCTAACTTATAACTCATTCTTTTGCAAGGCCAAACACAAGCTGACAACTCACAGGTCACACTGTACTTGGCATATTCTGGTTTTCTTTGATTTGCCAAGTATTTTCCTTAAAAATACTTCCAGGGCCCAATAAATAGTTTAAGGGGCTGAGCATATACTTTGTATGTAGGAAGCCCAGTTCCACCCCAATACCAACTGAACCCCCAGCACTGCCAAGGGTCCCTACTCAGCACAGTGCTAGAAATGAACCCTGAGTAACACCTAGGGTGGACCCAAAACCAATTAACTTAAAAACATAACTTCTTAAAAGTAAAAAAAAAATTGAATATTTCTTCAGTTTGTTTTTTGGGGCCACATGGATGATGCTCAGAGGTTACTTCTGGCTCTGAACTCAGGAATTATTCTAGGTGGTATTTGGGGAACCATATGGGATGCAAGTGACTGAATCCAGCAAGTAGCTCTCTCTACCCACTGTACTATCTCTTCAGCCCTCCAAAACCTTTGAATATTTAAGTTGGGAAGTTGGAAGGTTTTTATTTTTCTTTTGAAAATTTCTGATTTGTCATGAAAGATCAGCAGAATTATGCTATCCCAGAGACGGAGAGACAGTACAGGGGTAAGTCACTTATCTGGCATCTGGCCTACCTAGATTCGATTCCCTGGCATCACATATGGCACTAAGCACTGCCAGATGTGGTTTCAAGAAATAAAAAATAACATCCACAACAACAACAACAACAACAACAACAAAATAGAACAACGAATTGTGCTATCTTTACTGGGTATGACGGGGACCTGGCAGCCTGCATCTAGCATTCCAGATTCTACTTGTTTACCTTTCAGGTAAACATTTTGGACCCTCTGTGTCTCAGGTCTTAAAGTCCTGCAACCTCTTTCCTTATGTGAACTAATGGGAGTAATCCTAGTAGCTCTCACAGGGGGTGATTATGAGTTTCAAATGTGATCATCTTTTTGCCTCGAGAAGTGTAGCAGCGCTGGAGCGATAGCACAGCGGGTAGGGCATTTGCCTTGCATGTGGCCAACCCAGGTTCAATTCCCAGCATCCCATATGTTCCCCTTAGCACCGCTAGGAGTAATTCCTGAGTGCATGAGCCAGGAGTAACCCCTGTGCATCACCAGTTGTGATCCCCTAAAAAAGCAAAAAAGAAAAACGTAGCAGTGATTGAGCCCAAGAGATATTACAACAGGTACGGTTACACACAGCCTCCACCAGTTAACACACCTTACACACCTTACACTCCACCACCTTACACACAGCCTCCACCAGTTTGATCCCCATCATCCCTATGGTGTGGTGCTCTGAGCACCGCAAGGGGACACTCCTGAGCTCAGAGTCAGAAGTAGCCCCTGGACACTGAAAGGTGTGGCCCCCAACCCCCTCCCTGAAGTGTACTAATGATGGGAATACTCCAAACGCTTTTCTTCCACAGGGGCCCATTTCTCTGGGGCAGCCTCCCTCATTTCCCTGCTGTTCCACTCATTTCTCTCACCTGCCTGTTGCAAAGGCTGTGCCCAGCATCCCAGCAGCCCCGACTCACTCTCAGACACACAGACTGGCAGAGTATCACTTCTGCACCCACAGCTGCTGTTCTTCCAGTCCCAGTAACAATCTGAAAGATGGAAGGTATTTATACCTGTGGGGCTGGAGATGGTACAGCGGTTAGCCACGCACCTAGCAAGCACCCGACTGGGGTTTGATGCCAGGCAACAAGTACCGCCAAGTGTATGTATTCCTGGAGGCCTCCAGCATCACTGGGTGGCCCAGGGATCTCTGGCACCGGAGGGTCCTGACAGCATCACATCCCAGGGCCCATACATGAACCCATTGGCTAGGTTGTCTGAGAATCACTAGTTGGGCCTCTTGGCCCCCTGAGCACAGCATGGGAGGTCTGCGACCCAAAATGTGTGTACCTCTTCCCACAGAACCATTATGTCCACTGAAAATATCAGTTTGTGTGAAACTCACTGAAGGTTCCAAGAACTGGCTTATTTCGTGGTCTGTGCTCTGGGGTCTTTGTCTTCTCTGCCCTGCTCCTCAGGTTCATGTCTGCAATGTGTGTGTGGGGGCCTCCGCATGCTAGGCCTGGTCTCCAGCCTTTGCACTTGCTGCCCAACCAACAACTGAATTCTTATGAGCGTGCCAGGCATCCAACAGCATCTCTCTAGGCCCATTCTGCCTTGGAGGATGCTGTGCTTTCAGGACTTGAAGGTAATTTGATTTACAATTTCAGCTCTCTGGCAAGTTGAAGAAAAGTGGTGCATTTGCAGATTTTCTGGCAAACCACCACTAAACATTAAAGAGAAAAAGACCATGATAAATCAACTGAATAAAAGGACTCAGTTCTAAACAGATAAATGGAAGAACAATCAGATAACAAGAGAAAATGCTTAGATTTTATAAACTGAAAAGTGAACTAGTTGGGGAGTAGGTTGGTAGATGACTTTGTTTCCATTAGATTTTCTCTGCATTATCCAATTTATAAAAACGTTATGTGCTGATTAAAATTTTTGTTTGTTTGAGGACACACCTAGTGGTGCTCAAGGGCTATTCCTGAGTCTGTGCTTGGGGTTTGCTCCTGGAGTGCTCAAAGGATCCCATGTAGGTACTGGGGATCAAACCTAGGCTCCTGCATGCAAAGCCTGCACTCAGCCCCTGAGCTCTTCAGCTTGAAAAACAAAGACTGGAAAGCAGTGGAAGGCACACAAAAGCTCCTTTATCATGAATCAGGGCCAGTAAGCAAAGCCTCCAAGACGAAGTTGGTTGCTGCTGTAATATGGGACCAACATCAAAATAAAACCCAAAACTGTCCCAGGGGGAGAATTTCAATCAGCTCCTCTCCTAGAAACAGAAATGCAAAGCCCGGGAAGTACTGGCTCCTGGGAAACTTGGCATCTCAGAGCCTCTTATTTGATGAGTAAAACAATTTGAGTTGCTGGTGGCACTGAGTGGGTACAAGGGTATCCCGACACTCAGTATTCATAGCATCAAGCTGCATGAGCAGAGCCCTTCCCAGCTGGTCTCACTGGTTGCAAAAGTCGCCCGGACAAGCAGGAACACTGAGCAAGCCACCTCAGCTTCATTCTAGCAAGCAAGTACTTTGCCATCTGCTGACACCAATGGTTACCTGGGTTGGAATCACAAGGAGTTCCCAGACAGCTTGGCACCCCAAACAATCTGAACAATGTCAGGGTTCTACTTGTCTCCTCTTGACGCACTTTCTTTAATCAGGCATTTCCAGAAACACCTTTAGAGAAATAAGTGAGTCACAATGCTTTGAGGCGAGGGAGTTTCATTGTTAGTAGAACCTTGGACACTCTCCACTTATTTGCTTAGAACTTAATGATGATAAGATGAAATCAGGTCAAGCCAGGAATTGGAAATATAGGAAATGCAGGATGTGGCAATGACTTCCAGGGGGAAGGGCCAGACAGATACTATGGATGCCGAGTATCTTGCAGGCAGTAGACCCTGATTCAATCCCCAGCATCACCGATGCACTGACCATCACCCCCTGGTTGGCTGAGGACTGCTGAGACCATTCCAAGGCCTGCACAACTGAGCACTTCTTGGAAGAAATGCCCCCCAAAGGAGGACGGTGGCCAAACCTGTGTCGGTGTTCCTGCATTGACCCAGCTGCTTATAAGAGACACAAATACAACTTCATATACCTCGAAATAGATTCACAAAACCCAAGACACATTGTAAAGAGAAACAGCACAAAGGTAAGGAGCTTGCCTTGTATGTGGCTGGCCAAGTTCATTCAGTGATTGCAACTTCTTGGCTATGAAGCTCAAGCAGAGGCCAGAGGGATAATTCTTCTGACATTTGCCTTGTATGTGACTGACCTGGGTTTGATCCCCAGCATTCCATAGGGCCCCCTGAGCCCGCCAGGAGTGATCTCTAAGCACAGAGCCAGGAAAAGGACCTGAGCGGCAGTAGAAGTGGCCCGAAAAACAGAGGGGGAAGGAAAAAGAAAAAGGCTCTTGCAATCCTCCGGAGAAGTTGGCCAATCCCAGAACTCACATCCACCCCCACCTCTCTTCCTTTGCTCGAACAGGCAGCACTAGGTCCAGTAAGAGAACGCACAGCGCACTGCCAGCTTCTGCATCTCACTCTTGCAAGCAACCTTATCCTGCAACCTAGCCAACAAAGTGCTGGGTGCAGACTCCCACTCCCAGGCTGAAACCTGGGCACCAAGCCCCTGGCTGCTCTGTGACTTGTCTAGCAAGTCCCCTTCACTGTCTTTCTGTGCTTGTTGACAGTTGTTCAATGGTTGGTGTTGTGTGGCGGTCTCCTCCTCCGGGAGATGTGAATCAAAGTAGTGGGTGTTCCTGACAGTCAAATCCCACTCCCCCCTCTCCCACCCCACCCCCGGCCCCCACGATCCCTGAGCATGCACAAAGCATTCGTGTGCTCGAGGACCCAGGGAGAGGTTTTATTTCTTGTTCAGGGTCGGGAGTTCATCACAGGGGCTCAGAGCTTACCATGGAGACCATGAAAATGCCCCTATGTCCTGACATCAGGGAGGCAGGCGGTGGCAGGGGCCTCCTGGGAGCCTGTTCTTGCAGCAAGGAGGCCGAGGTGGGCGGCTCCAGGACACTGAGGGCAGGTGTTGCTTGCAGTGTGCCCATGCTGATCGAGGGGGGCACACTTGGGGATCTCTGCCAACCGGAGCCTGCTCTTGCTCTGGGGGCATCTGGGAACCTACTTCCTGGCATGGGCTGGGCATAATCGGTGCCACTGTGGGGCACAGCAACTTTAGGTCTCTGCAGGCTGTGAGCCCTGGTGCTGCCTGCGCCAAGCCACATTATCTGCTCCTCCCACCACTCAGCCTCTAGGCTCCCCACCCCCCTTCCAAATCTGTGTGTTTGTGTGTGTGTGTTGTTTTCCTCCTCTATGAAAATGCCCGGCTGCTGGGCTGACCTTCCAGCACAGCTGCCCTGCCCTTCCCCATTGTGGTGGTGCTCAGGAATCACTCCTTGTAGGACTTGGGGGAACCACGAGGATGGGGAATCAAACTGTGGCTGGCTGCATGCAAGGCAAAAACGCCGTGCCTGCTATCTTACTGTGCCCACAATAAATGATTTACATTTTAAATTAGTTTTTAAAAATAACTTCACTTAATTACTATATTTCTCGTTTTTCAGCTTTTAATTCTTACCCCAGAATAGCCTCCTTTTTTTCCCTAAGAAAGTACTGCTGTTACACAGGCTGATTTCACTTTTTAAAGTCCAGTGAAGATAATGCTATGGGCCAATTCAGGGTGGAAAATCCAAACGGTTTTCTGCCAAAAATGCCAGAAGTGGTGAATGGGCCCTTTTTGGATGATCCAAAAACCTTAACGCATAGAGAAGTGGGATTTGTTTTGTTCTCCTTTCTAGTTAGAACTGCCTTTGGTTCTAGCTAGATTCTAAAGAAATCCTGACAGCTTTTCTCTAATCTTCTGCTTGAAAGTTCTTCACACGGGGATTTGGGGATAACCACATACTTCAGTACATGGTTCATATTACAATCTATGGAAAACAAGTCCACTTTCCCGCACCTCCCAGACCTCCCATTTTTGAGGTTCAAATGACTCAAGAATTGTGTAGATGGAGCTCACTTTCTTCCTCCCTTCTGAAGCTCCAAGGTTCGCCCAACGACCTTCCCATGGACTGAGCAATGGTTTTCATTCTTCATCCCATTCCTTTCAAACAGCATTTCAAACAGGGGGTAACGGTGGTTTACCAGAGAGCACTGTTTCTAGGTTTTAGGAGTACTGTGTTATCCTTCAATAAGAGTGTCAGTATCCAAAGTGCCAATATCCCTCCGTCATAGCCCATGGGACACTTTCAGCCCACACATCCCTCCCCAAATCCTGCACTCACCTCAGTTCTGTCATCAGAGACTAAGGGCTTGTTTTCATTGGACATTTTCTATTCTCTTGCTTTGTTTCCTTAGAGACCACATGATCATGTATGAGCGACATCATTGGGTATTTGTCTTCTCTTCTGATTTTAGCATTACCTCTATTCTGTTCATGTGGCAGTGAAATGAGACTCATTAATTTTTATGCAATTATCTTATAATTGTTAAATCTTTTCTTATAGTTGAGTGACACCTCACTGTGTACATATACCACAACTTTGCTATGGGGACTCCCCAGAGGAGAGCACCAGGGTTATACTCTGGTAGGATTAGGGAGCCATGAGGTGTCAGGGATTGAAATCAAGGCCCTGTGCTTGCTCAAATAATGGCACTGCCTGTAGAATACAGTGTTCCTACCTCCTATGGCCTAGAATATGTCAGCCCTTGACTATCAAAGACTATCAAATGTCCTCTCCTTACTTTTGTCACCTCCCATTCCTTTCTACTAGCGGGAGGGTTTTTTCTCTCCCCTTCTCTTAATCTCCTTCCTCTTCATGGATGTTTGACAATTTTCTTGGTTTGATCCTCAGTTTTTGGCCCAAGTACAGTTGAAGAATCACAATATACATCCGGTTCTTGTTATCTAGATTTTTAAAAGAATAAAATCACAGGGGTTGAAGAGACAGCACAGCAGGTAGGGCATTTGCCTTGCACACGGCCAACCTGGGTTCAACTCCCAGCATCCCATATGGTCCCCTGAGCACCGCCAGTTGTAATTCCTGAGTGCATGAGCCAGGAGTACCCCTATGCAATGCCAGATGTGACCCCCCCAAAAAAATCACAATTCAGTTGAAATTGGACAATCCCCAGTATGTTCAAAGCTTACTCTTGGCTTTCTGCTCAGGGATCACTCCTGGTGAGACTCAGGGGGACGATTTATGATGCCAAAGAGCCAACCCGAGTCAGCCATAGGCAAGACAAGTGCCGTATCCAGCTCCTGGCTACTCTGATCTTTACAGAAGCCAGGTTTCCTAAAGCTTGGGAACGCTTTGCTAAGTAGAGAGTGTTAACTTGCTTCCTCCACATACATTTCCCAGGTGCTAGGGGTCCTGCCATCAAGAGAGTCAACATACCGGTCCAAGGGGCTAACTGGATGACAGATTTGGGGACAGTAAAAGCTATCATTTCTGCATAGTTCCTGGGATGTAGGAAGCAACTATTTGTTCAATGTTTAGATGCATAGTATTTGATAGTGAATTTAAAAAAAATCACAATTTAGTTGAAGAATGTTTGTACTGTTTTTAACAAAAAGTGTCTAGTAAACAACTGTATCTGGAACTGGTCCATGTTAAGAGACGAAGGGGCAAGAAGACAATGTGTATCCTTAGACGACGAAAGAGCTATCTAGGCCACAATGGTACATATGGGGAAGACATTAATCGGAACTGCTTAAGCAACAGTCTTCTATTAGTGTTAAATTCTTGAATTACAGGATTAATATGATTATATAATACAACCCAGCTACTTTCTTGCTGTTACAGGACTGTTCATACTTTTTTTTTTTAATGTAGGAGTACTGTTATTTATTCAGCCACTGATTAGCTGATTGAATTGGGCATGAACTCCACCTTACTTTTTTTTTTCATTTTTTATAATTTTATTTATTGAATCACCGTGAGAGCAGTTACAAAGATTTCGGGTCTAAGTCTCAGTTGTATAATGAAACACCCGTACCTTCACCAGTGCCCATTCTTCACGCCCAACAACCCCAGTATACCCTCATCCCAAACCCTCCCCCTACCTGTGGGGCAGATGATTTCCACATTACTCTCTCTCTACTTTGATCCCATTCAATATCTTGACACCAGACCCACCATTATTGAGATTTTACCCCAACACTCAGATCTGCTGAAAAGGCAACTGTAGACAATTTGTTTTCTATTGCTGGTTATGAATAACATATGATGTTGTGTGGCTGCAGTAGTGACTGCGCGATTTTGAAATTCCAAAATTTTAACAATTAAATCTGGAGGGATTTCATACTTTTAAATACTAGGAGTAAAGCATTATATGTATAAATGTAATTCCTTCTTCCAGTAAAAGAAACGTCTCTACATAGAGGCCTACACATACCCATCAACACTTAGTGGCATGGGAAACCAACCACATAACTATGACTAAAAAAGCCAGGTAACAGGTATACATGATGACTTGTGACTACTGCTACATATTTTTCTATAGCTTTGACATTTTTTAACGTAGAAGGTTGAGAAAAACAGGGAAGAATAATTTAAAACCATCATCAGGGGTCAGAGAGGTAACACATGGGTGAAGGTAGGGCAGCTAACCCAGGTTTGATTCCCCGGCAGTCCTGAGCCCCATCAGGAGAGACCCTTGAGCACAGAGCCAGGAGTAAGCCTGGAGCACATCCAAGGGTACCCAGAAAAGAGGGGAGGGGGATAAAAAAAGAAGACCACTTTCAGTAGCTTGTATTGTTTTTGAGCTACACCCAGTGGTGCTCAGGGATCACTCCTGGCACTCTTGGCAAAGGCGATGCTGGGGAGTAAATTAGGATCGGCTGCATGTTAGGCAAGCGCTTACTTAGCCCCTGCACTACTAGGAGAAACAGGAAATATTTTAAAGCTACTTTCAGGTATTTGTTTTGGCTTGCAGGAGGGGAACGTGACCCCACACCTGGTAGTTTTCCGGGTCATTCCTGGAGGTGCCTGAGGGACCATCTCTGGAGCCAGTGATTCAAACTGGGCCCGGTCAAAAGCAAGGCAAGGAACTCCTTACCCCCTGTACTATCTCTCTGGCCCGCTTCAGTGATTTTTTTTTTTTAAAGAAAAGTGAGAAGAATAAATTCACAAATCAGTTCTGAAACCAAACACAAATACTTTTTATTTATGGGTTATCAGTTTACAACAATTCCATTAAAAACTAAAACCAGTTTGCTGTACTCAAGTTAGGTGGCATAACAGTATTTTAGTTAAGCTGGGAGTCACAGGACTTGCACACGTTTATGAATGTAATGCAAATACTGACGACACAAAGCATTCACAGTTATAGGTTAGCTGCTCTTCATAACAGTAACCCCCAAGAGAAATTATCTTATGGAAAAAAGCAACCCATGTTTTGGTCTCATTTCCAGACACCCAACATTTTAGTTGGTCAATGAATTCTATACATTTATTATACAACATATGAAAAGAATAAAAGATAAGGCTTACAGAGGTATTTTAGCAGTTTTAAGAATAAAAACCGAGGGCACAAACTAACTTGTAAAGCTTTCTGTCTAAACTTCAAAAGCACTGTTAAAATGGAAATTGAGAGGCAAAAGAAATCTACTGTTAAAACCAGAACCTAGAGGTTTATCTAAGTCAGATTTATAACAACTTAATTCAGAGTTTCATGCTTCAAAAAGCTGCATGGGACATGACAGTGAGTGTCATTATTTCAAATCAAATAATGAAATTTCTGACCTACTGCAGCAAGTGAACATCTAAATGCTGTATTCCATTACGACAGAGTATTGCAATGTGGAGTTCAAAACACAATGGAAAAAGAAAAAGGGTTGAAGAAGGCACCCTAATTTATTTAACATTAGTCAGTAAATAAGCTGGATGATTGCTTGATTTGATGTAAGGTGGGGACAGATGGAGAAAGTAACTTAGTACTCTGTCCGGCCCTCCTATCTCCCTCTGCTGTGAACTGCATCAAAGCAAGATGATGAAGGATAAGCACTCTGCATTCGAGTGTTTTTTCAAGTACGTTATTTAGAGTTTTCTAACACAAGATTATCCTCTGGGATAGGTACTTGGGCTCTCCCACCCCATCATCACTGAAATGTTTGTTGTAGATCAAAGGCAGAGTCTCCCTCACAAGAATGCTTTTATTTGTAGGAGTAACTGTGCTTAGTGTTTTAAAAATTCTCCATTTCCTAACAATAACTTTTAAAATAATTTTATCTGTTTGCTTTAAACAAATTGTAGCTGATAAAATGCAAGAACTGTTCCTTTCAAGTGATTTTTCTTAACTTAATGGGATATTTCTGGAAATGAACCCGGTTCAGTTCTCCACAGATCCAAAACTGCCGATGGCCAGGCCCCGCTCTGCACCCAGCCCCCATCCCACCCCACAATGGGACATCTCAACGCTCAAGAGCTGTGCTTGTTTTGCCATCAACATCTTCTCCTTTTTGATACTCATTTGTACAAACTGGTTGGAATTTATAAGGTAAATGGTGAGTCTACAATTCCTAAACAAGGAATGATGAAGTATATTTAATCATTACAGAATTTTTCAAACTTCTGGTTTATTTCACAGCAAACCAAACCCTTCTATTCGGTAGAAAAAGGAAGTAATTTGATTCTACCATATCATGATTTTGTATATGCACACGCACTGTATATTATTACATACAAAATGTCTGTCTTTGGTGGTTCAGTTAGGAAAAAAAAATCTGAAAATCTGAACACTGCTTGCGGGAGGGGGGTTGGAGAGAGAGAGAGGAAGAGAGAAGGAGAGGAAGAGAGAGAGAGAGAGAGAAAGAGAGAGTAGCATTGTCTGTGTGCTTCACTCATATGATGCCATTTAAAGGTTCACATTAAGTCCAACAGATCTGTTTTTGGCCAGATTTCAAAATAATCCAAACTTCTTCCAACCACTGCATGCCCAATCATGGCTCTTGCTCACATATATATATATATAGTATTCAACTTGTTCAAGTGCACCATTAGCTTTTGACTTAGTTGAAAATATTAGACTTTTGTGTTTTAAAGTTTTCACAAAACTTTAGGGACTAAATTAGTCATTCAATAGCACCAGATAGTTGAGGGAAAAACATGTTATCTACACATTTTCTCAAGAAGGGTAAGGCAAGGGCGAGGAAAAAAAAAAATAAAGACAATAAAATACAAGCCCTCCCCCACCCCCCCAAACCCATCCTGTTTCTTCTTATTTCCTCACCCACATAAATAATGGCTCTCACCCTTCTGTGTAAGTTACTCAGGCAATGACGAGCGGGCCTTCCAGGAAAGGCCCTCCCGTGTAAGGGTTAGCTCAATGCTGGTGGTTCCGTGTCCACTGCCTGCAATGGACATTCTGCCAGGAAAAGCCTAGCATGAAAGAAACAAAAAAAAAGAAAGAAGAAAACAAAAATCTCCTCTCACTTACAGGATAGTTCTTTTTTCAGGACAAAAAAAAAAAAAAAAACAAAAAACAGAAACAAAACAAGGAAAACCAAAAACTAGAAAGGTAGACATCATGAACAGTCAACTAAAGATTCAAGCCGCAAATGAAAGTGCTCTGCAATTGCAGACTGCCAGCAAACCGTTTGATTTTCATAAAGGAGGCAAAGATCAACTGCACTCAGAATGGCACAGAAAGCATCAGCAGCCCGAACACTGACTAGAGGAATAAAAAAACAAAAAAACAAAACAAAACAAAAAAAAACCCCCAAAAAACAAAAACCCAAACAAACAAAAATACCCCCCAAATCAAAGACACTAAAGAAAGCTTACGAGACTTTAAACCCCATAAAAAAAAAAGTGCTATTTTAATTTATTTGTACCTATACTCAAATTACTACAGCTTGAACATTAGAAAAAAAAACCCTACACCTCGCATGTTGGAGATGGATTTGTGGCATGGTATGTGTTTATATGTTCAAATAATTATAACTTTCATTTTTAAAATGCTACCGTCTAAGTAAACCAGATTCTATTTGGCATGTGCCTCTGAAAAGTTCTAACTCCCACCTCCTTCCCAAAGTTGGCCTCTTAAATACAGTGAATTCTGGCAACGTTTGCTCACAGTATCCGTCATTCCTGTCTGGGTTCCTGAAATGCTACAGTTGAGACCAAATAAAGTAGAACTGGTTCATTTGAAAAAAAAAAAAAAAGAGGGACTAGAAATATGCCACAAAATTATTTTTACAATACATTTTTGCAGAAATAATCTCTAGGTGAAGCTTTTGTTTTTTTATACACATATACAAAATTTAAACAGCAATATACACATAATCACAGTGAGGACGTTGGCAAATTCACCAATCTGTAGTGGAAAGACAACTGCAAAGCAGCCTTCCAAGAGAACAATGCTACACGGCAGGCAGAGCTGGCCCATTCAATAGCAAACACCAACACGTCCCTGCAGAAGGGAGACAGTGCAAGAAAAGCAGCATGCGCTTTGATACAAACAGCAATTTATGGCTAATGGTGGACAAAACTGTGGTAACAGGAACTCTCTCGCTGTGATGCATCAAGTCCTAGGACATCTGCTTGTCTTTATACCACTCCACGAACTCGTCCAACAAAACTGGCCCTGAGGAGGGAAATAAGGAGGGGGTGGGGTGTGGGGGGGAGAGAGAGAAGACAATGCATTTGGCACTGAGGGCAGGGAGGCGGGGATGCGGGAGGTTCGGGGGTGAGGGAGCAAACAGCGGGGCTGTACTTACACGCTCCGTCTTCGTCGTAGTTGCTGAGGTCAAGGTTAATTGTTCTGCTAAATTCTAGCACATTGCACCACTGGTCTTTGTTAATAACTTTATATTTTGATTGCTGGAAGGAAAAATCATACGCATTACTGACATAACAGCTGGGACAGGTTTCCACTGCTGTCTGAAATCAACTTAGGAAGGTCCAGGAAGGCCGGCTCTTTCCACTGAGGTGTCTCAAGCCCCCAGGTTGGAAAATGGTGAGAGTGTGAGCAAGAGGAGGGCTGGAGACAACTCCTTTCACTACACAAATACTGTGGGGTTCGGCCCCAAATGGCAAACTCGTCAAAGAACTACAACTTGATATGCCCAAAGTGGAAGGTTCCAGGCTACAGAGACCTTTTTATATCAAAGGGAAACGAAATCTATTTGCCAGAGATCTTGCAAGGATTATAAGTGCTTAATGTACAGTATTTCATTCAGTGCTTGGCGTAAAGTGCTCCAGGAAGAGAGGACCCCAGCTGTCATCTCTGACATGGCCAAGCTGTCAGCTGCAAGGACAGGCAGCAGCTGGGGCACCCGCTAGAACTGGCCAAGACAGCGAACCGGCTCAGCACTATGGACTCTTGGAAGAAAATGACTAGTCTAATCATTTTATTTTCATTTTTATTTCATTTATTTTTTGGGAGGTCACACCCAGTGATGCTCAGGGGTTACTCTTGGCTCTGCACTCAGGAATTACTCCTGGTGGTGCTCGGGGGACCATATGGGATGCTGGGAATCGAAGCCGGGTTGGCCACGTGCAAGGCAAACTCCCTACCTGCTGTGCTATCTATCACTCCAGCCCCTAATCGTTTTTAAACAAGAATCTGACCATCCAACGTTGCCAGGAGGGGATTTTTCTACTCCCCCTAGACATCCTCCATATGTTTTAAAAAATGCACTGTATTCCTGTATCAGGACTCAAAAATAAAACCCACATTCAACAATATTAAGACCACAGAGGTTAGAAACATGGGGAAACGGCCCAAGCGGACAGGGCAGAGCCAATGGCTGCAAGGAGACAAATACGGGAAGCACATGGGAAATGGGTCCGTGGTGTCCTTCTGCAGGAAAAACACAAACGCATGTGCGAGAGAGGGGAACAGACTACCACACAGGCAAGGGACAGCGAGGCCAGCCAGTGGGCACAGGCGGTGCTGTGGGAGTGGGCAGCCACTGTGGCTCACAGCAGGGTCTGTCTCTGCAGAGACAACCCCTCGCCCAAGCCCCCAACTCCCAGCCTGAAATCCTGTTCCGCTCGAGGAGCAAACACCTATTCCTGTCAGTACCCCACATGGAGTCACCTTATGTCATGGGATTGCTGAGAAACTACAGCAGATCGGGTACAGATCTGGACCGGTACATGACAAGTACTTCTTTACATTGAAACTAGCTTCTGGACCTTTCTTGAGCAATCCTAGTTGGTGGTGTTAAGAGAAAGCATCCCCAAAGAGTCCTATCTGATGAAGCTCTTCTGGACCATTACAGAGAGTGAACTGTCAGTCATAGATGATTCCAAGAGTGAATGCAGGGCCGGGAAGAGGGCTGAGCTTTCTACAAAGCCCCTCATCCTTTTAAGCGTAGGACATTTGTTAAAAGAGCAGAGCGGAAGGGCAAGAAAGATGCCATTTCCAAACAGCCCTGGTAATTCAGATTTACATCTTAGAAACTTCTGGGTGCTACAGGTTGAATACACCATATCAAGAGCAGCAGTTCAAAATTCCTGATCATCTATACTTACTTAAAGCAAACACAACAATAATGGAGCTGTGGGGCTGAACCACTTCTAACACAAATGTGAAAACTTTAAAGATAGTGTCAGTTTTGCCTAACACTTAGCTTAACCGAAAGTCCCTTAGAATTACGGATAGGTAAGAGTAGACAATACATCACAAATTTATTTTAATAAGAAGGCAGATAGACTGTTTTTTAACCTTGGTTTGATAGTAAGAATCTAAAGTTCTAAAAGCAAGTGAAACTTGGCTTTTCTCTTGTCAGAAAGACCAGGAAACCTAAATAAAGTAGTGCTCCTAAAAGGGAAGGGGGCTGGGGAAGGGCAGTCCCAGCTGTTTCTGCTACAGGTAGACGGGGAGGGAAATGTACACACAGAGACACACAGACACACACAAAAACTGAAACAGACAAGGTACAGACATACATAGACACATATAGACATAAGACAAAAATACACAGACACACAGACACAGACACACAGGTATAGACACACAGACACAGAAACAGACAGACACGGGTATAGACACACACAGACACACATACAGACACACTGACACAGTAACAGACACACTAACAGACACAGTATACAGACACACACACAGACAGACATGTACACACAGACACTCACAGACACAGTAACAGACACACAGATACACAGACACTGACACAGGTATAGACACAAAGAGATATATAGACAGATATACACACATAGACACTGACAGAGATAAGTAGAGACCCTCACAGACACAGATACAGGTATAGGCGTGTGCACGCACGTGCATGTACACACACACACACACACACACACACGCACACACACACACACACACAATATTAACCCTAAGTGTTTTAAAAACCTTCTGGTGACTCTGGAGTTTTTGTATTTGTTAGTGAATTATTTGCCTTTTATCTTTCCCCTATAACCTTTTATATTATTATAAAACAGTGTTCTTTGCTTAAACACAGAAAGACCGCTAATGCTATGATCCTAGTATTTGGGAGCTGACTAACTCTGAAATACATCTACTCCTGGGCATTGTCATAATTACTTGACTCAGGCTTCAGTTGCCATAGTTCCTGACACCTCCAAAAGCTGGGTCCCACCAAAGGATGTGTAGGTAGACCCGGGGCAAGCAGCAAAGCCACCCTGGTTTCAATATGGGACAGTCTAGACATCATAAAGTACATCTTGATAAAGCCATAATGATCTGAAAGACAGGACCCCATGGGGTAGGAAAAGCTACACCAGCCTGAGGACTTAGTTTGGGATTTACAGTGAAAGCCCGGCTGGCTTTTAACCTCAGCCCCTCACTCTCCCTAGCCCAGAGAACTAAGTTTTGGAATCTTTATCCTTTACTGTGTTTACTCAAATAACTGCAAATATTAGTAAGAAGTAAACTGAATTGTTTAATATGTATTAGCAGCAAGGGAAAGAGAAAAGCAATATAGATATGTGCAGCCCCTCGAGTTTCTCAGTACTGTCTCAGAGTGTCTCCCTGAGTTAATCCCCCCTGAATTACCTCTGTCAAAATATTTTACCTTTGTAAGTGATCGGTCACACCCACCTGCAGTCCTATACCTTGGACCCCCTCAGATTCTCTAGAAGATTCTCAGAATACTTAATTCGGTTCTGAATTAAGCGTCCATTGACCATCAAGTCTGAGGTACCTGTCTCTCTCTTTGTCCCTCCACTGAGAAGCAGCTCTTGGCCACCAAAAGCAGCATCGTACCAGGAACTCCCCCTCCCCCCGCGACACACTTTTATTCACAGATACAGACAACGCACAGACAGTTCTAGGTACACACACACACACACACACACACACACACACATACACAGACACACATAGAGACAGGTCTAGGCACACACAGACACACACACACAGGAGAAGACAGGTGGATCTCAGGATTAGCAAAGACGACCCCAGAATTCCTAGAGGCAGAAAAGAACAAAAAGCAAATTACATCAAACCCAGCAGTTCGAAGCAAGCAAACATACATGCCATAAAATAACAATTTGGTACCTCTAAGAATTGGTGAAAAACTGGAAAAAGGGGCCAGATTTTTCCTAGTAACAGTCCCAACATGCACTTGGCAGTGTTTATGTCTAGGCTGCGCTGGTCCTTTTCCTGTTTAACAAACAAAAACAAGGATGAGCCAGATGTCCCCAAATAATAAATTCCAATAATCCAAACGCTTAGTTCACTTCAACAGGAAATATGCCATTGGCTCTTTTACCATACATCATTAAAAACCCAGATTCAAGATGAAGGAGCAGGGAAGGGAGCCAGTCACATCTAATGGAAGGCCGGATCATGTGGACCGACTATTTACTGTGAGAGAGACTTGTCACTTGAGGAATGCCCGTAACACAATACAATTAATAGCACCTACAGTTGCTTCATGGGATAAATAAACCTGCAACTCAATCATATCTGCAGTTTGACACTTGTGGTAATCAACAAAAACCATAACTGCTGACCCCAAAGACTATAACCAAATACGGAGTTTAAAAATTTTGATTTCCCTGCTTTGGAATCAGGTTTCCTGAACAATAAATAAATAAATAAATAAATAAAAGTTTTCACAACAATTTTCGTTGATAATTTTTTTTTTAATTGTACACTAAAGATGTTGGAATTAAATTCAGCTCACATGCCGGGCATTAGATTCTCTCCCAGCTGAAGGGGTAACTTCATCTCTCCACTCTGGGGAATAAAGTAGTCTGTTACAGTCCTCCTTACCTTATCGGATGTTCCATCCCTTGGCAGAATACTTCTAACCAATAACCACAAGAAAGGCATTTCATATGACGAAAACCGGAAAAGAACGGTTACATATACCGCAATATGGGCAGATCAAGTTCACTCCACTTCGGAGAGTCCCAATTAAAGATGCTAATTTCCCGTTCTCCACTTTCTTCCCAGCATTTACTCTGGAGTGAGCTGTGGGAGGTCCTCGGGAAGGGAAGGCCACCGCTGGCTGCCCGCAGCCTCTCGCCAGCACAAGTCCTCTCCTACCACGGGGCAGAGGGCCCGGCTACCCGCTCCCCCCTTCCACGGGGCACTCAGGAGGCTGCAGTCACACCACCGGGACCTTGTGGCCAGAGTGCTGCCGTACTCCGGGCCCTGAGCCAGGGCACTCCGGCCGCTGGAAGGTCTCCTGGTCCTGGAAGTACAGCTTTTTTGCCACAGCCTCATAGCCAGGTCCCGTGCCACAGAGGCCGCCCTACCCCCTGCTCTTTCCCTGCTCAGGGTGCAGCCTTCAGCCCCCAGAGAGGACAGGAGCAATGAACCAAGCCTCCACGGTCTGCTGGACACTCTGCAAAACTTCCTTGTTCCCCCCTGTCAAAGGCATGCGGGACAACCCCCGTCTATTGATCACTAAGAAGCGCCGCGGGCAAGCAATGGGGAGGTAAGGAGATGCATGAACACGGCACAAGATGGGCTGGGGTGAGAGCGAGCAGAACACAGTTCAGGCGGCAGCTCCGGGGCGGAACGCCCTTCCAGCAGTTCCTCACCATCTGCCAACCTCATACCGCTGGTCTGCCCCTGTGACACAGTGTGTGTTTTCGTGCACCACCAGCATCAAGCCTAAGCCGCCATCACAACACACACACACACACACACACACACACACACACACTGACAAAAGGTAAAAAAAAAAAAAGGGAAAAGGAAAAAGAAGAGACACAAAGGACCAGGACAGACTCTTGGCCACAGTGTAATCATCCGACACACTGACGACTAGGAAGGAGTTCAATGCATGTCTGGCCGTGATGCCAAAACATGCCGAAAGGCTTCAGACTCACAGGGCTGGAGAGGCCGATGGGCACACACTCACTCCTGCTCTGCCAGGGTGCCAGCCCGCAGAGCACAATCAGTCACACCATCTTCTGCCTAGCAAAGAAGAGAACGATACTATGGATGCACGCAATGGGGGAACAGAGGGACCTCGCTGGTAACCAACACTGCTGGGAAGCGGGCTGGAAGCGAGGGGCACATGGCTAGCAGGAAAACACTCCGAATTCTGGGAAATGCAGAGATGACGAACGCCTCCAGCGGAATGATGTCCAGGCATCAAAACGAAAAGGGACGTAGGGAGTACCCTGGACAACGAGGTTTCAATGGCGCCTGCAAAGGGGCTCCCTACTGAAAGTGCCATCAATCTTCCAGGCTGCTATGCGGTGGCCATCAGCATAGCAGTCACTGAGAAGAGAAACCCAACGCCCCCCAAAAGTGCAACAGAACTAGCCACACAGACTCAAGGCGTATGGCAGAGACATCCAGAGGTACCTCCCGAGCGATGAAGACGGGACCTTCAATCCCTGTGAGCTGCCACGATGGCGCAGCAGGACGGGGCCGACTCCCTGCCCAGGGTCAGGCTCTCCGTATGAAGTGAATCAGGGGCCACACACAAGACCCCAAAGGTCCAGCAGTAGAAGAGAAGAAACATTTCTCTCTACCCACATCTGCTCCCAAGATGTATAAGTGTGGATTTCACAAAGTTTCATTTTTTCCACCACAAGTTAAAAAAAAAAAATTCATGTTTTAAATGAGAACTAGAACCATGCTGTTGGACCCGCACCAGGCTGTTTCACAAGGGGTGCCCCAGAGGGGGGCAGGTGAGACCCCTCCCCGCCCCAAGGGACTTCAGCTTTGGCAGCCGAAAACCTCCAGAACTCAACAGCTGCCATGCTCTTGGCTGCTCTCCACACACTCAGGCCGAACCTCACCCTCGAGTGAACCTTTTCCTGGAGAGCGTGGCTGCGTGACACTTCACAGGACACATCCTACCCATACTCCAGAGGGCCACACCACTTTTGATGGGATTCAAAGTAGGAGGCAACCAACCTTAGAGGGAAATAATGTATTATTTCATTCTGTTTTGGGGCAGGGGTAGGGGTTCGGGATGGAAACATCCGAGATACAGTGGTGGGAAGGTGGTGTATGGTAGTGGGATTGGTGTTTGAATATTAAATGTAATCAAATATTGTGAACTACTTTATAAAATATAAAAATAGACAAGAACTAAACAGGTACGGGGCACAGGGATGCCTCTGAAGGCCCTTCAGGACACGGCCAGCCCATACCCAGAGGTCTTCCTTCAACAGAGACTGTGACAGCAGTCACAGAGTAGATCTGCAGAGCAGCTGCCAAGCCAGAGACACCACTCTGAATATTCAGACGTCACTTTTCCTGTACATGGAAGATACGCATTCCTCCCGTGAAAGACTGAGAAAGATGCAGAGTAGTGAACAGTGGCATTCTAGGAAGGTCTGATTGGCAGTTCTGCTATGGAAAACACGTAGTGCTATTACTGATGTAAGGATGTTCAAGCATGTATCTGTATGTAGAAATTAAGCACTGCTTTCCTTTGGGTGGGGAACGAGATCGGGCTACACCTGGCGGTGCTGGGATCCAACTGCGGGTCCAGGACGTGCAAGAAAAGGACTTTCCCCGCGTATGAGCTCTCCAGTACTAAGCGTTGCTTTTAAATGGCACAAATAATATAAGAACCCAGAAGTGAAGCGAAACAAGCACTCTATTAACCACTGAACTGTGAATATATAAGTAATATACTACAAAAGTGAATTTTAAACCTCGTAGGACCTGGGGTGAGAGAGACAATGTATGGTGCTTACCCCTATATAAGTATATGGCACCTGCATCTACCTTTGGGCCATGTCCCTAACCCCCAATACTTTCTGGGGGCAGGGGTCCTTGGGTCTTGGTGTGTTAGCCATTCTTAGGCATCCAATGGCGGTTCAATGCAGGGGCCCAAGGACGCACACCACTCTCCACGGAGAACCCCCGCCCCGCCATCCCGCCATCCGTCTGCTCTGCTCACTGCCATTTCCTCACTTAAAGGCCCCCACTCTCCCAAGCAACTTCACCTCCTTCCTGATTCCACCTGATCCCACCTCAGTTGCTCAGAGAAGCCACCTCCCCACCCTGTATCTCCCTTGCAGCCTGGCTCTCTCCATTCTGCTATCAAGACTAGATGGCACAGCTACAGGGAAGCCAATGATGACGGGGAGTGGCCAGGCTGTGAACTCAGGGGTCTCCTCTGAGTGGGGCTAAGATGCTGGGCGACCCTTCTCAACATGCTAGGTGACATCTCACAGTGACCGCCAGCACAGCACTTTGCCTTGACCTGAGAGGATGCAGAAAACTTCAATTTAATAGAATGAGCCCTCAAAAAGAACCCTTCATAAATTACCTCATTTGCTCTTTCTCCAATTTTGGTCTAAGTTCGTTTTAGTTATTTGATTTTGAGGCCATAATGCTCAGGGCTCAGGGCTGGAGCGATAGCACAGCGGGTAGGGCGTTCGCCTTACAAGCGGCCAACATGGCCGACCCGAGTTCAATTCCTCCGCCCCTCTTGGAGAGCCCGGCAAGCTACCGAGAGTATTCGATATGCCAGACACAGTAACAACAAAGTCTCCAATGGAGACGTTACTGGGCCCACTCGAGCAAATCGACGATCAACGGGAGGGGAAAAGAAAAATGCTCAGGGCTTACTCCTGGCTCACTGCTCAGGGATCACTCCTGGTAGTGCTCGGAAGACCATATGGGACGCCAGGGATGGAACCAGGGTCAGCAGTGTGGAAGGCAAACATCCTATCTGCTGTACTACTGCTCCAGCCCCCCCCCCCCCAAGTCTTTTTCCAAAAGAGAAATCTGTGGTTTCTGGCATCTGTCTCCCAGCAGTGCTTATGGGAGCCAGGTTATGCCAGGGACAGAACCCAGGTCTCCGTGTGCAAAGCCTGCAGTCAGCCCACCGAGCTCTCTCCAGCTCTAAAAGGGGATTTTTTCAAAAATGGTGTTTTATTTATATAAATTCATGTAACAAAATTGTTTATATAATCAACTAAATGCACACTGAGGAAAATCTCATAGGCATAAAAAGACTGAGCTGAACCTCCACATGCAGGGGCAATCTGAACCTTTTGGCCCTGACTTGATCCCTCACCATTTGCTCTGTAAGAGCGCAGGGCGGGGCCCTTTGACTGGGGTGCTGGAGGGAATGCAGAGACTCAGGGCGTTGGGGCCTGATGGATCTGTGCCGATATCCCTCTCCGGTCCTGTTCCTCAGCTGCCGAGTGACAAAGGTGGCCTCGCTTCTGGTTTCTTTCAGCTCTAGCCTCGTGAGGATGGCATCTTTACAACTCTACTTTCAAGTCAAAGAAAACTTAGGTGAAAAAGAACACAACTTTACCAACAGCATGATTTTTAAGGGGTGACAAGGCTTGATGGGAAGGGGAAAACCAGGACACTCTTGGGACTATTCCTTGGTGGAAAGATGTGGACAGGAAGAGTTTGCTGAGTTGGAGAAAGCATGCAGATCAAGGAGGCGAAGGGGACTGCAATGTGTGGGGCAAACGGCAGTGGGGGGAGCAGCCAGAAGAATCTCCCTCTCTAAAGACGGATCTGTTGGGGTTGGAATGATAGCACAGCAGGTAGGGCATTTGCCTTGCACGCAGCCCAACCCGGGTTCAAATCCCAGCATGCCATATGGTCCCCCGAGCACGGCCACGAGTAATTCCTGAGTGCATGAACCAGGAGTAACCCCTGTGCATCTCTGGGTGTGACCCAAAAAGCAAAAAACAAAACAAAACAAAAAAAACCATAAAGATGGATTTGTGCGGCTCAGAGGAAACCACTAAGTCTGGAGAAAGAACCACCACAGAAGAGTGAACCGGATCTCCCAGAGCTCAAGCTGGGGTGGAAAAATCTGCCTTCCCTCAGCCAGAGCAGAAAGATCATACGGGCCTCGGTGGGGCACTCAGAGGGTCTCAACACGGGCCTCGGTGACGGGGTCTCACACACAGACTGCGGCGGAGTCTTCACGGGGTAACACCTCACTAGCTGCGCTGAATCATCCTTAGGCTGCTGGCTGCTGGGGACTGGCACAGTCAAGGATCAAACTGACTCCAAGCAGTTTAACCGGGCACCACAAAGGCAGACATCCCATCCCACACTATTTAAAAAACAAAAGCCAGCAGCCAACAATTTAAAATTCGCTATCTCCAATAAACAAGTACTAGGAATGCAGTAAGAAGCAATAAAACACAAGCCAAACAAAAACAAAATGAAACAACAGGAATAGATCCAGGAAAAGACAGATGATAACCACAAGTGGTTAAAGCAGCTGTGATAAACACGAGGAGGAGAGAGATGGAAAAAATAACCAGGAACCAACTGGAATTTCAGGAAAAAAAAAATACTGCATCCAAAGGGAAAAAATACACCATCTAGAATTAACAGCAAACTAGACAAAGCAAAAGAAAAGGTTAATACTGGAAGAAATAGTACTAAAATCATTTAAGATTAAAAGGGGAGAAAAAAAAAAAACCTTGAAAACCTTGATCACAGCATCAAGCAGCTTAGGTACAACTGTATTCCCAGGAGAGCAAAGGGAGAAAAGGGGAAAAAAATTTAAGAAATAAGAGATGAGGGGCTGGAGTGATAGCACAGTGGGTAGGATGTTTGCCTTGCGCATGGCCGACCTGGGTTCGATCCCCAGCATCCCATATGGTCCCCCGAGCACCGCCAGGAGTAATTCCTGAGTGCAGAGCAAGGAGTAGACCCTGAGCATTGCCGGGTGTTACCCAAAGCCAAAAAAAATAAAAAAGAAATAATTGCTGAAATGTATCAATTTGAGCTGGAGCAGCAGGTAGGGTGTTTGCCTTGCATGCTGCAGACTCGGGTTTGATCCCCAGCATCTCATATGGTTCCCGGAGCACAGCCAGGTGTGGCCCAAAAACAAAGGAAGGAAGGAAGGAAGGGAGACGATCACCGATTTACTATAAACTCAGAGGTCTAGAAACTTAGCAAACCCCAATCAGAATAAAATTATGCCAAGAACACTGTAATCAACTCTCTAAATAGCAGTGAAGGGAATGAAAGCAGTTAGAAAACAAAACATTTTGTCCAAAGGAATAAAGAACAATTACCAGATTTAGTTCCTAAAACAGAAGACAATGGAGCAATATCATTAAAGTAACAGAAACATAAACTGTCAACCTAGAAGCTCTGATCCAAAGATGTGCTCTTCTGAACTGGAGGTAAAGTAAGAGCTAGGGAGTCTATCACGGAAGACAGGTATTCTAGGAAATGTTACAAGGCGCTTTTACAGGAAATGATACCAGATAGAAACTGAGATTTACACAAAAGAAGACAGACACAGAGAAGACATACACTTGGGCAAATGTGACAAAGCATCTTGACACCAATTTGAACCCCGAAATGACAACAAGAAATGCAGTGGCGGGATGTTTGTGCCCCAGTCACATGTTCAAATTCTTCAAGGTCTTTGGGAAGGTGACTGGGTCACCAGGGCAGCACGTGCATGAATGTGGCTTAGTCCCTGTAAGCACAAAGTCCCAGTTAGACCCTCCTCCCTTCTCTGAGGCACAGTAGAAGATGGCCTCTCTAGAAAAGGGGCCTCTTCCACACAGCCACACTTCATCCCGAACTCCCCGGCCTCCAGAGGAGTGAGCAATAAATCTGTCATTATAATCTGCTGGTTTCTGGCACTTTGTTGGAGTAGCCTGAATGGACCAAGATAACCTGCTGTGAAATTAACAGCACATATAGCAGAACAGGACAGTGGCATCAGAAAGCTTTGGCAGAAGGAAACTGCACAATCGTGAAGATGGTAAGGATTCCTGTACCTGAAAGGGTACACCATTCGAATACAGACTGTGGAAATTTAAAGAGAAATACTCTAAAGCTAGAGCATCCATAAGAAAATGAAATAGATGTAGCGAAGGAAGCAACAGAAGTAATGAAATGGATTTAAAAAAAAAAAGCCTCAATCCAAAAGAAGTCATGAAAAGAGAAAAAGGGAACAAAAGACAGATGGGATCAACAGGAGCAAAAAAACAAGATAGGAAACACAAACTTAACAATACCAATGTACCGATAATTAAATTAAATGCAAATTATTTAAGTATTCTGATCAAGACTAAATGTAAATTTTTTAAGCATTCTGATCAAGACAGAATTTACAGCCAATTATTGGCTCTCAATAAGAAATCTTTTTAAAAAAATAAGACATATATAGATACTTGTCTTACGAAGACAAATTGGTAAAACCATGGAAATAGACTTCTGCTGACTTTAGTAAGAGAAGCAAGACTGGCTAAATTTATATCAAAACAGACTTCAGAACAAGGAAGATTACCAGAATTACAGGTCATGACAACCCTCTAAGTGTATCTATACCTCATATCAGAGTTTCAATATACATGAAGCAAAAAAAAGAAAAAAAGAAAGAAAAGAAAAATGACAGTCATGACAAGAGAAATACAAACACACTTTGGGATTATGACAGAGAGTGGAAGACGCCTCTCCCAATTACTGACGAAGCAGCAGTGAGGAAGTAGGAAGCACACAGAGCACCTAAATAACCCGGCCAGCCAATCCGACCTAACCAACACTTACAGAACACTCCATCCAACTGCGAGGACATCCAGCACGGTAGGCCACATTCTGGGCTACAAACCCAGTCTTTACACATTCAAATGGATGGACATTTTAATGGGTGCGTTTTCTGGTCATAATCAAATTAAACAAGGCATTGGTGTCAGAAAGATCACCTGGAAAATCCTAAATACTTGAAAAACAAAACATTTCTAAGTAACCACTGAGTGCGGAAAAAAAATGTCAACGGAAACTGGAAATATTTATGGGGGGGGAGGAGGAAGAGGAGAGCACCAAGTTGTCCTCAGGGGTTACTCCTGATGCATGCTCAGGAATAACTTCTGGTGATATTCAGAGGTTCATATGGGGTACAGGGGTTCAAACCCGGGTTGGGTGCATGTAAGGCAAGGGCCGTATCTACTGTACCCCTCCAGATCCCTGGGAAATATTCTGAACTGAAAGCAAATGAAAAGTTAATGTAAAAACAACAACAATAACAACAAAAATACAGCATCCATTGTAGGATAAAGCTAAACGAAATAAGTAAAAGAATTCACTAGCAAAGGTAAAGGTAAAGGTCCTCCCGTTGATCGTCGATTTGCTCGAGCGGGCCCAGTAACGTCTCCATTGGAGACTTTGTTGTTACTGTGTCTGGCATATCGAATACTCTCGGTAGCTTGCCGGGCTCTCTGAGAGGGGCGGAGGAATCGAACTCGGGTCGGCCATGTTGGCCGCTTGTAAGGCGAACGCCCTACCCGCTGTGCTATCGCTCCAGCCCATCACTAGCAAATTCATCTAATTTAGCTGAATTGAATCTATTTGTTAAAGTAATGACTAAACAAGCAGTTATTCATCATTACATAAGAGGGCTCAATTAATTAATATACGAAGATCCTTGTTTTGGGGCCACATCCAGTGGTGTTTAGGAGTTGTTTCTGGCTCTGTACTCGGGGACCACTCCTGGAAGTGCTGGGGGGACCCTATGTGATGCCGGAGATTGAACCTGGGTTGTCCGCGTGCAAGGGAAGCCCTCCACCAACTGTGCCATCTCTCCAGCCCTGATACTCTTTTTTTTTGCTTTTTTGGGTCACACCCAGCAATGCACAGGGGTCACTCCTGGCTCTGCGTTCAGGAATTACCCCTGGTGGTGCTCAGGGGACCATATGGGATGCCGGGAATCGAACCCGGGTCGGCCGTGTGCAAGGAAAACTCCCTACCCATTGTGCTATTGCTCCAGCCCCCCACCCATAATCTTGAGAGCAAAGATCTATGACATCTACTATTACAGATGCGAACTTTGTGTGTATGTGTGTGTATAAAGTCCTCCAATCTATCAGATAAACATATGGCCTACCCTCCCATTCCAAAGGCAGGCTAGAGGAGCTGGCAGGCTGTGTATGTGAAAGCAGCACATACACTCAGGCCAAGGACTGGGGCACTGTGTGGACATGGAAGCACAAGGCCTGGGTCTAACACGATGGGGGAAGGCAGTGCCAAGTGCAAACAGGGGCCCTGGAAAAGTCCCAGCAGGACAGAAAGGCCAAAACAGGTTGGCCTAAGGTTCAGTGAACAACAGCAGATTTGATTTCACCCACGAAACAGGCAGAGAGAGGGCACTTGGAACTCCTTCATGAGGGCCCAGAATACCCGGTACACTGGTCCTGGAGCTAGAACCTGAGTTTGTTTCATAAGTCATTGACCACATGACTGGTGGTCTAATTGCTCCTCTCCTCTCTTTCTCCGTCTGTGAAGATGACCAAAGCCATCCCTGTCACTGCCAGTTGTGGTGGGAACAATCACACCACACGTACCTGCCATCCCTTGTAATCTAAAACATATAGTACACGGTATATATAACATAGTATACATACACTGTGGAGAACACAAAGGCAACAGGAAAGATCCCAGTGCAGGAAGGTGGTTGAGAAACCCTGAGGCTGAAGGAAGATCACTGACACTGGACAGATGTGTGACACTGGACAGATGTGTGACACTGGACAGATGTGTGACACTGGACAGATGTGTGACACTGGACAGATGTGTGACACTGGACAGATGTGTGACACTGGACAGATGTGTGACACTGGACAGATGTGTGTTGGGGGGGCGAGAGGCTGGTGAGAAGGATGTGGGAACAAGGCAGACATGTCAGTGTTTCGTGCTGGTGTGGGCCCTGGGAAAGGCAGGCAGAGTCAAACACGGGTCAGGGATACTGACAGAGAACAGGATGGAGGGAAATGGCGAGAAAGTAGAATGGGATCCGGCTTTAAAGAAGTGGGCAAATGGGCAATTTTGACCCCCTACCCCAGAGAAATAAGAAGACAGGAACCATTTTGATGAAATGGGATCATGTTTCTAAACAAACTTTCACCCATATGGTAAGAAACAGCTGACTCTTAAGAGGGAAAAATGTCATGGCAGAAAAGTATTTAACCCTCAAAGACCAGGCCTCGATTCTAAAAGCACTGGCAAGTATCTTCTCTACACAATGACACAAGTATCACCTGGTACACTCTAGCTGAATTTCATCCAGATATTTTCACGTATGATTTCTCACTGGAGGTTACACCAACACAAAAACCCATGGGTAAGAACACCATGGAGGGCCAGCAACATGTTAACAGTGCACCAGATCCACCGTCAAGTAGGACTCTGAGTAGAAAGAAAGTAGGTAAGAAGTGAGAGGTCAGCCTGGTGGTAAGAAAAATAGACTCACCACCGAGTTCTCGGCTTAAAAAAAAATCATTCAAAAATGATTATGAATATGAATCAGTCAACAAAGCTGAGCGAGATGAATTCACCAAAGAGACGTAATAGAAGACACATTCTGGGATAAACTGTATGGACTGTGAATGAATGAAGATAGTGCCAGCTTCTGCCTCGGAGCACTCTGTCTCTGGTGACAAGAATGAAAAAGACTTTTCATTCCCAAAGAACATGCTCAAGGTACTTGTGCACAGTTCTCTGTGTGACAAACAGGATGATCACTTTTCCAAAGTTAAAAAAAAAAAAGTATCAGCTACTACATGAGAATAATGCGCGTTCAAATTAAATTCAAACGGAACTTTTCAATTGCCTTCCATATGTTATATAGCACCCAAAGTTAAGCAGGATCAAATCCGAGTAGGTTGTTCCTGTAAACTCAGTAAGTGAAGGTTTGCTGTAAGAAGAAAAAGGTTTTACCAGGATAAGCAAAAAGACATTCCTCTTATAAATCACCCCTAAATAAATCACAAGAACAGTAAGGTACTTGCAGCTACAATTTTTTGGCTAACATTTTTGCCTCATCATCTATTAGCCTAGAAATATATACAAGGGAACTCAAACTAGCGTGCAGAGGCGCTGTCACTGAACTTCTTCACTTTAACATGCAAAAATAGACTAAAAAAAAAAACAACAAAAGGGGGAGAAAGGAGAAGGAAATATCTGGACAGGCTTTGGAGTACTCACCCGTGCAAAGTCAAATGCATATCTGTAAATAAGTTTAAAGTTTGTAGACTCATTTAATAATGATCTTAAGTATTCCAAAGTATTTCTGAGTTTTTCTGTTGTGTCACATCTAGAAAAACAGAATAAAAGCAAATTATAACCTGAGCTTTTTTCTTTTTTCACACCACGGAAGCGAGCACTTTACCCCCCAGTTTTTTGTGGAGGGATAATACCCCCCAGTTTTTTGTGGAGGGATAAATCACACTCCACGGTTCTCAGGGATCACTACTGACGGTGCTCAGGGGACCATATGGAGTGCCAGGGACAACCCAGGTGGGCATATGCAAGAGCCCTATTTGTTGTACTATCTCCCTGGACCCCAAAGAAATTAAAACAAAACAAAAACTTTGGAGTTGAAACACATCTATGATGACCTTTTCCCCTAAACTTTTTATATAAGAAAGCTCAACAATACAGAAAAGTTGAAAAACTAGTATGAGTTCTGGTTTACTAGTAGATACATTATCTACTCTGTCCTATTTTTTTTTCTCTCACATACACTTTTTCTCTGTACAAAAGTAAGGTGTAAACAGGACACTTAAACCCCCGAAGACTCAGAATATGGCATGATCATGGTATCATTAACACTGTCTTAGCTACTACACAACCCAAACAGAAATCTCCCTAGTTCTTGCTGCTTTTTTCCCATCCCGGAATTAATGCTCATGCATTGTTCTTAGTTGTCATATTTCCTTTGTTTCTAGAAGGACATCCTGTACCTTTTTGTTGTTTACTTTCTCGACAATGTCATTTCTGAAGAGACCAAATCAGTGTCCAATAGTTTGCTGTAATTGATTTGCTTTTTGGCCACACCCAGGTGTGCTCAGGACTTACTCTTGGCCCTGCACTCAGGAGTCACTCCTGGTGATACCTCAGGGGTCCAGGGCAAGTGTCCTTCTGCTGTACTAGCTGCTCCCCGGCCCCTAATTTCCTGTACTTGTTTGTAAGACAATTTCACTAGGATCATTCTGTGCTGAACACACTGACAGGACCCATACTCGATGTCCTCCTCGATCCCCCCAGCCACACCGTGGTTATAGCACCCTGATTCACAACATAACGAGGGATCTCCCTGCTCTGAAACAGTCTGGAACTGGGGTGCGGGGTCTTGTCCCTACAACCTTTCACTCAGTCACAGCGCATCCATCAATGACAGCTGCCGAGTCAATTTCACACCTTGCCAAGCGATACACATCACAGCGATCTTTCTAGCTCACATGTCTTTGACCTTTGTTGACCGCCAATTTTATGAAGAATAGCTCTGTCACCATCTTGTTTTCCTGAATTTCCACTCTCCCTCAAATGTAACGGTCTGTTCCTTCTGACGCACAAGCTGTCCTGAGTTGGGCAGGGCCCCTTCACGTTCATTTCAGTGAAGGCCCGTCAGCCTCTGAACACACCCTTGCTTTCTGGCACAAGATATTTCAGCTCACCTTGTACTTTCCCGACATGAGATCTGAGCGCTGCCATTTCTCCTGGGAACCCCAGTGATAGTCTATTTTTACTGCTTATTTTTCGTACGGTAACAGACTATTTTTATGAACTAATTTTTTGATCACAGTACCTTGTCCATAAAAATCGAGAACCAAGGGTCACCATTTCATAATTGCCAAGATTATGAAAGCTTTATAATGCTACCTGTGTCCTCTGTAGAGCTTTTAGCTACTATTAGTAAGATAATCTATTATCAGTATCATCAATGTAAATATTTTGCAAACTTAATAAACAATGATTCCAAGACTAAATGGATACATTTATAGAAATAGATTTGTGAAACCATTTTTTGTATAGTTAGCTATATAAGTCTGTGTGATTTTCTTCTACTGAGATGATAAAACATCTGAAAGTCAAAAATTAAGACTAAATATATCTCATTTCTGAGGCTATTACAATTTAGGTCTTATTTCCTTCTGATATTTGAAACCTAAGAGATTAAAATGCAACTATTTTAGAAGTCAGAGAAAGCTTCTTTAAGGGACTGATGCTTGTCTGAGAGCTGAAAGATAAGCAGGAACTGGGTGTTTCTGTTCTTGCAAGACAAAAGAACAGCACGTGCAAAGGCCCAGCAGCACAAGGGGGCAGAGGCGGTCAAGACGGAGAGGAAAGTATTGTGACTAGACTGGAAAGGGCGTGAGGGGAAGGTGGTACAGGAGGAGAGGGGGGACAGGGACAGACCATGTGGTCCACAGGGAGGCTGTTCTGAGATTCTGGACAAATTCCTTTGGGATATCTACAGAGAAGGAAATAAAAGAGACTCAAGCAAGCAATATCGAGCCACAATCCAAGCAGGGGGTAATGGAGGCTGGAAGGGTATACGAGAGAGGTCTGAGGGGCCTGAAAGAGCCCTCTGCTCGAGAATCCTAATGCATGGTTCTTGTTGGGGTTCTTTTGTAATGCATGTACATCATGAGTAATTTATTGATCATAGTTATGAGGGTAAGAGAGGAGGGAAACTAACCCCAAACACCAAGGCTGACCACCTTACTCTTTTCTAGAAAGGAAGGCAAAGGACCACAAGGCTGCAGAGGATTGGCACGACGCTAGCTGGCGATGCAGTTCCGTCCTGCTCCGGGAGCATAGGAAAGCAGGTGAGCGTCTTCCCAGACTAAAGGGCAGACTAATCAAGGTGATGGGACAGGGGCACAGCACGCCCGGAAATGGGTGCACTCCCCCTGGCGAAGTCGCTGAGGCCTTGTCTGCTCAGGAGAAAGTGAGAAGGCTCTCACAGTTTTGAGCACGAAAGGCCCAAAGTCAGCTTTCTCTGCATGAACCTACACAAGACGTGAGATGGCTTAGAGCGAGGCTGTCAGTCGAGATCCAGTCTTTCAGGGGCGCTTCCAGGCAGCGTGGCTGGACTAACCCCCCCAAGGAAACCAGCCCCTCAGTCACCCTGTGCACACCCGAGCTTGCCCCCTGGCCGTCGCTGAGGTGCCTCCACGGAGGGACTGGTTTCACCTCCACGCTGTGCCTGAGCAAACTCCAGGAAATAGAATGATACTGCCACAAGACAAAGGCGCATCATCTCCCAAGCAAAGTGCTGTGGCGTCACCACTTCTCTGACCAACGGAAACCAAGGACAGTAATCCTCCCGGGAAATAGAGAGGCAGTCCCTTCCTCCTGCCTGTCAGTGGGAAACCTTCTCAATATCACCCTGACAGTATTCATTCCTCCAGCCCGGCCGGCAGATTTCAACATCCCTTTCCTTTTGTTCCGTTTCCACATCCCCACAAGCGTTAGTAACTAACTCTTCAGAGGTCACCTGACAACTTTAGTCAAGCGTGCCTGGGGCCTGGAGAGGCTGGGCACGGACTCTGGGGCCAGCAGAGCGCCAAGCGTTTGATTTCCACTCTTGATTCATTCCAGTCTGAGTCTAAGCCATTGCACTGAGCAGGCTCAGTGGACCGAAAACGAGCAGAAAACACTCAAGATGGAAGACAAAACAGCAGCCAAGAAACGAACTAGGTTCCCTCTTCAGAACATACAAATGATGAGTTCTGATTTTCTTCATTTCTAGGGGGGCACCTATCTTAAAGACAGTCCACAAGTAGCTCAAGTTATGTCATATAAAGGGAAGTGACATCACTGTGACTTTTTTTCTTTTTAAATTTTTATTAGTGAAACACCATGAGGTACAGTTGTAGACATACAAATTTTTGTGCTTGGGTTTCAGTTACACAATGATTGAACACCCATCCCTCCACCAGTGCCCATTTTCCACCACCACGGGTCCCAGTATCCCTCCCACCCCCCATCCCTCCCATCCCACCCTGCCTCTGTGGTGGGGCATTCCCTTTTGTTCTTTCTCTCCTTTTGGGTGTTGTGGTTTGCAAAAGAAGCATTGAGTGGCAATCATGTTTGGTCTATAGCCTACTTTCAGCATGCTTCTCCCATCATACTGGAAGCCTAAGCACTGCTTCCAAGCTCCAGGCCCAAACAGACTATGATTTTCTCATGGGTTTCATCTCTCCAAGACCTGAAATAGCTGGCAGACCACTGCCTCACAAAGACTGGAGCAAATGGTAAATCTAGGAGAGCAGAGGCTGGGATGGATGGGGGACTGGTGACAAAGGTGACACCTTTAAACCAGGAAGACTATTTTTGAACTATAAAGACCCTAAGTAACTATGTCTACCACTTTAAGTGAGGAAGCTAACCTGATTTTTGTTACCACAAGAGAGCAATAGTGGACATCGAGACAGCTCCAAGGACTGGAGCATTTGCTCAACATGCACGAGACCACCCCCCCCCCCCCCCCGGGCATGTCAAATGTCTGGCACCACCTGGCTTGGGGTGGAGCCTGCCCAAATTACCTGACTGTCACCCTTGCTGTCATCCACCCAGACCTGCTGAGATCCCAGGGAGGAGGGAGTGAGCTTGGAAAAATGGGGACCCACTAGTACAGCTCTCAGACTTACTGTAGAGAAGTCATTCCTTTCAACCATTCCTGTAGAGTAAAATAACCCATGTTCTGTGCATCCAATTTCCAAGCAAGAACAAGCATAACTACCTGTTTAAAAAAAAAATAGAAAGAATGTTTAGATCTTGGCAATTAAATATATCATCAACTTGCAAAATGCTTCTCGATGGCATACTTTAGTGACTGAAATATTAACATATAAGCAGGGCAACTTCAAAAACTAATTCTAGAGGGGAAAACATCTAAAGTTCTGTTGGGGGTGGGGGAGGGAGGGTTGGAGAAACATGGCCTCCTGTGATGCATGACATGACTGTGGAAGAATAAAGTGACGAACTTTCCCAGAGGGCACTTCTGCAGTACCCACCGCAACTGCAGGCAGGAGTGAGCAACTCCAGTGACGGAAAGGCAGATGCGCAGAGATGGGGATTCAACCACAGTCACGCAGTACTGTTGGTTGCAGTGAATGATTAAAATACACGCAGGGAAAGCGCTAAAATGGATGGAGCGCATGCCTTGCACACTCCAGATCCCAAGTTCAACTCTCATGCCCCAACGCAGCCTCTGAACACTGCTGGGTGCAGCTCTGGTAGTTTGCTCTGCCCTGTGGTACCTGAGCAGCACCGTATGACCAGGCGCAGGCACTGAACAGTCAGGCTGAGTGTCACCAGGGGTGGCCCCTAGGAGCCCAAGAAACAACTGGAGTCTTTCCAATGAGGGACAGGTCACATGCTTCTTTACCGAATACACTTCCTACAGAGGAATACTAGGCTGCAATGAAGACAAATGAAGTGGAGCTACGGGGTTCACAACTGCCAGAGTCGTGAGTGCAAAGAGCAAGAAGAACAGAGCTGCACACGGCTCAAACAGGGCGCAGGGCACACTCAGTGGAGCTCTGTCCCCAACAGGCTGATGCTGGCGCCTTACGCTCTCCAGCACTAAGGGAACACAGGGTGGCCCACCAACATTCCCGCCCAACGGCTCTGGGCTCTGCAGAGCACTGGGGTGCCCACACATGAGCCACTGGCTTTCATGGAATCCTCTGGAACACTGCCTACCACCGGGAGCCGTGACAACTTTCCTACTCAGCTGGCACAGAGGCTAATGGGGGAGAGAGTTTAATCAGTACCTGAAGAGGCAAGATAAAACTTGCACCCAAAGGCACGGCCAGCTTCAGCCATCAGGGCTGGGGCCATGCCTCCCCGTTTCCTCTCCTCACAGATCTGAGGGAAGTTGAGGAGTAACTCATCGGCAGTAGAGAAAGGATCAGGAGGCCCCTCTGGGACAGTCCTGGCTCTCTGGACCATCATTCAAACCTAAGGGACACCCAAGTCCTAAACTGAGGGATCCCATACATGCTACAAAGTGTAACTATCCGTATTTATTGCAGCAAGCATAAAAAAGACAATGGAAGAAAATAGCTATCCTGCAATCCAGCTGGCCAAGGAGGGTTGCACATCTGACAATGTAGTTTTTTTTTTTTATAGAAGACTTAAGGCAACCACTAGAAGAAAGCACTGGCCCCAGACCACTAAACCACCAGCCAGGTGCCCAGATGGGTCAAACAGTGTGGGTTGGTAAAAGGACTCAGCATGAGACAGCACACGGAGAACTGAGACAAGTGGCCAGCTGTCAATCACCTTGAACGAGCCTCCAAGAGCTAACGTGTACTTGATGAACTCCAGAATAGTAGAATTTAGGGCCAGAAAAATCTTTTCAGTTTGCCGATTTCCAGACTGAAAATCTCCAGTTCTAATTTATAACCACAAGATTAATGAAAAGCTTCCTTCTGGTATTGACCTTATGGTTCTCAATTCTGAAAATTAATAGCAGTTGAGAACCCACTAAATCTCTAGGATCTTTCATCAAATACGTATTAAATCAGTAACCACTTCTTTTTTATTCCCTAGGTTTCTTTAGATTTTAAAAATCTTGATTACTAGGACTGATCAAGTGAACCAATGTCTGAAAATATTTTGCACATCATCGCAAAATGCAGCTGTTAAAAAACAGGGACCTAAGTAAGGGTCCCAGGAGATGGGTCAGTGGTCAGGGACACAAACCTTGCATGTAGCAAGGCCCCGAGTTCAACCCTGGCTCCACGGGCCCACCAAGCACATCACCATGCAGCTTGGGAGGGTTAGATCTGGAAACGCCAGAATATCACTAACCAAGCATTATAGTTATATGCTTGGTAGTGATATAGTTTTCCCAGTTTGCCTAGCTGGGAAAACGCCTTTTCTTGGAATTCTGAACCCTGTCATACATCAATTTATTTGGGTGAAGTAACGACATTTTCCGGTTTAAATTTGGTATGTCTCAAATTGTATTTATACCCATCCTCTCTTACCAAGATAAAGAGCTGTACAAATACACTTAAGTCATTTAGTAAATAGTCAGGGTACAGGAACAAACACACAAGTATACAAGAGATAAAATGACAGAGCTAAAGCCGATATTCACAATGGATAGTTCTTCACACAAAATAGGCCTTTTTTCTCATGATTGCTACTAAGGAAGCTATTTTAAGCCTGCTTAAAATTCATAACCTATAAGTACCAGGCGAGGTAAAGATTTTAAATACTTTTAAATGCTTACTACTCATCAATGCAGAATACCTTCAAGAAATTTCACCCCACTTTTTTCAACGGTTACCATTTGTGAATTTTAGGGTGAGCCCACAATAGATGGCATCCCTTGTTCTCAGTGGTGATTTAAAATAACAGCTTCTATGAGTGGAGCTGAAGAACAGTAATAAACACTCAAAATATATTCTGAATTTGGTCTTCCAGTTTTCACTGTGATTCAGCGGCTCAAAGACTATTTCTATTTCTACAGAAATCGTGATCCAAAGGACTCCTGACTGCCAAGGGGTAACACAGCAAGCTCTCCTTCGCAGAGCACCGGTCTGAGTGGTGACGAAGGATTTCTCTTCTTCAGTAAGAATCCTGATGTTCCTGCTCTCCCAACAGGTCTTTCCTCGTCAGAGAGTAAATGCTCACCGAGTTTTCCTTCCAACAGCAGTCTGAACCTTGCCTCTAACTGCCTCACTCCTACTTACCAACATAAGCTGGTATTTTTCGGGGTGGAGCCTCTGGGTACCTCTTGGGGGAACTCACCCTTGTCCCTCCTACTGCACTATCCAACCTGGTCCAGCTCCTCTCAGAGATCCCCTTCTAATGAAGTCAGGGAGAGGCTCTTTCCTGGACTGTCCTCTAAGCCAGAACAGGCTAAAGAGCAATGGCCTGATTGTCTCCAAACCATGCTGAATAGCTGATCAAAGTGCTTGAAGTAGATCATTAACAACATAAAAAGCAGGGGGAAAAATGCAATGAAATAAAGACACAAAGATTCTTTTGAAAATCTGAAATGTTACTGGGGAGAAGTAGGGAAGGAGAGATTTTAGAAATAGGAACAGAAGATCGCAAAGGAAGTTTTTACGAAAAGTGTGACATCTCAATTTTAAAAGAGCACAGGCTTACCCACGGGTACTAGATTGTCTAAATGACGGCATGAGCTCTTGAGAGTGCTTCTAGACCATAAATTCATTTATGAGCTAAGTTATATTTGTTAAATTGGAGGCTAATGTAAAATTAAACTGCATAGTTAACGAGCCAGAGTTATTATGCTCTTTATTGACGCTAAGAATGAGCATAATTTTAATTTTAGTGCAAAAATGTAGAAACAGAAAAATATCCAACAATAGCATGATGACAAGAGTTAGGCAAAAATAATTAAACACTTAGAATAACTTGCAATTAATTTTTTTGGTTTGTTTTAAAGAACATACTGAGGATCTGTATATTAAAAAGCAAACACTTTCTGAGCTAAATTCACTTGGAAATGGAATGAGCTGTGAGAAGTTTCTGATAATTACAACCTACTGAAAACCTCTATGAGTATTTTGTTATTTAAAGTCCTAGGAAAACTCGACGCTGATCTGAACAACTATAGAGAGGGACAAAGGACACAACACACAGATATACAACAACACAAGGTCTCTCAATTGACCTGTTGGTTTAAAGCCTCCACATTTTTTTTTTTATTTTTTAGTTTTTGGGCCGTACCCAGCAATGCTCAGGGACTAGTCCTGGCTCTGTGCTCAGGAGTCACTCCTGACAGTGCTCAGGACCTCATATAAGATGCCGGGGATGGAACCCAGGCGTTCTGCAGGTAAGGCAAGTACCCCACCTCTCTGGCCCCAAGTCTTGAAAAACACTTTATTATTGTACCTTCAAGGAAAAAAAAAAGGAAAAAAATGATTGTTGCTTATGTAAATTATACTGAAACATTTTCGTCGCAAATGAAATAACCAGAGTTTTCTTAGATCACCTCATGGAAACGGACATACCATGACTTCCCTGGTGCTGCTTTATTTGTGAGAAAGTGAAGAGAAACTAATCAACTGAGCTGACCCAACTTACTAAATTAGGACTTACATTTTCTGGTTCCACACCAATGTCTTCACAAAATTTCTCCATGCCTTCTGGACCTACAACATCATCAGTACCTGTGATGAAATGCAATCTTATATAAATTAAATCTAACCATGTCCACACTATTACTAATGTAGCAGCAGAACACTATCAAAATATTCATTATCAAACTAAAGTCAAGTAACACTTAAAGGCCATAGCTCCTTTTGGCTGGGCGTAAGAAATCAAGGGATCTAAAATGAAAAAATATTGTAAATTACAATTTTATCTTTAGGGATTAGAGATATAATCCTGTATTGCACGATCATTGAAGTCAATTTATCACCAAGTCCTTCACCACCTCTGGGCATACATCTATTTTGAGTCTCAAGACAGGACTACCTGAGTTTAATTCCTGATACCGACTATACTGAAATATCAATTATTTTGGCAATATTTTTCATAGTAAGAAAATTTTGAAAACGTAGAAAAGAATCACATAAAATTCTCTGTAAAACAACAATTTGTTTCTTTTACACAAGGAAAAATAATTAAGGCTAAACAGCTGTTATTCTAGCTTTATAGCCAGCCATTTCTTTCTTGAGAACCATCCTCATGTTCCAGCTGATGTATTTTATGCCGGTTCATTCTTCAGCCTCCGCTCCACTAAAACTCTCCCTGCCATAGTCCCAAGAACTAGCCCTAAATGCCAGATCTAACAGACACGATCACCCTCTATTTTATTTGGCCTCTCCATGATATCTGAAAATTCGAAACAATTCACAAAACTGTCTCCTTCCTAGTTTCTCCCTTCTCACCTGCTTTCCTCCTCCCTCACCCTTTCTGGCTTTTCTGTGGGTTCTTTTGGTTCTCTGAACATTGATGTTTAGAGCTCTGTCCTTGAGCCTCTTCTAGACCATTCCACACACTCTCCCTAGGTAATTTCCATTGTGCTAAGGTTTGATTCACTACCAGGACTCATTCGAGCCCACACTTGCCCTGACTTCTGGACCGTTTCTAGTGTCCCCATTATCTTGTAAACTGCCACATCTGTATTCTTGTGTTCAAACTGACTTCTGCATTTCTCGCTGTCGAACATCACCTCCCTGAGCCTCTTCCCTTTCCATGTAAAGCATTTTCCCCCTCCTAGATGCTTTCTCAACTTGAAGCATCACCAGAAATACCTACCTGGGAGCTACCTTGGTTTTTATTTTCTGCGGGAAGGGGGGAACATCTGGTGATACTCAGGGGTAATTCCTGGCTTTGTGCTTTAGAATTACTCCTGGCAGTATTTGAGGGATCATATGGGATGCCAGAAATAGAAGAGGGCAAGGAAAATACTCTTGCCCACTTTACTATCTCTCTGTACCCCCAGCTTAGATTCTTAACCATCTCCGACTCTCCCCCGACCCAAGCAAGTGTCAGGTGTATTGTCAACACTTCCTTCTAGTATTTCTCCCCTACACCCACGGGCTCAGGCTTCTCAGGATTGCCCAAATCCCAAATCCTGTCTCACCACCCACCATGCAAACAGTTATCACTGTCACCGTTGTTCATCGTTTTTGCTTGAGCTGGCCCAGTAACATTGTGAGACTTGTTACTGTGTTTGGCATATCAAATACGTCACGGGTAGCTTGCCAGGCTTTGCCACGCAGGCGAGATACTCTTGGTAGCTTGCAGGGCTCTCTGAGAGGGGCGGAGGAATCAAACTCCAGTAGCCATGTTGGCTGCATGCAAGGCTAACGCCCTACCCACTGTGCTATTGTTCCAGCCCATGCAAACAGTTATTGAAAATAAAAGCCACTGAAACACAAACCCCATACTGGCTCAAAATGTTTCCAACACCTTCCCATCACTGAAAGTTCAAAGTCTTTGGCGTATCAATAAGGTTCCCTAGAATCTAATGCCTTTCCTTTCCTCATCGGCCTCGTGTCTATTTAAAACCTTCATATCAAAGTTCTTGGAAACAAAACAAATAGTGCTGAATAAACAAACATTAAGATCTGGAAACATTTACCTGAGACTTGCTCTGCATACACATCAGGACAGGTATCAAATGCCACATTTCTCTTTGTGGTCTTAGTTCATCTCCCCTTGCCTCCCCGCCCCCCGCCTCTTCAGCTTTCTTATTCTATTTTCCAGACCCAAACCAGACGGGCAGTCTTCCCAATACCCACCACCTCACCCCCGCAAAAGTTGGGCAGGCCACGGCCTCATGCAATACTAGGAACGTTTCTCTCACCGAGCACATCTGTGCCAAGTACCAGCTCACTTCTCAGTTCCTGACATACAACCTGGCATGGGATTCCTGCGCAGCAGTCTACCCGTAACTTCTAGATCTAGCCTCGGAGTTTCATTCCAGTGACATTTCCTGGGCACATCCTAAAGCAATGAGCTGAGGAGTGATGCAGCTAAAGAGAAACACAGTGCTTCACGCCCAACTGAGACCATGAGTTGCCCCCCATGAGCGGCTCTCCGGCACAGCCATGACACCCAGGCACAAGGAACTAATCCAGCGCCCCAGCAGCTTGCAGCAGAAATGTGAATGAACTATGCATTAAACTCTGGCGCCATGCGCCCCCTCCCCCCCCCCCCGGAAAGGGCGTCTATCTCTTCTGCCTTTTCCTCCCCAGGCAGCATGGTGACCCCTGCCTCAGAGCTTATTGGAAAGCCAGGTATGAGCCAATGGTGACAGGGCAACTGCAGCCTCATGGGAAAGGGGGGCAAAACCGGCTCGTCCTCCACGCCCAACCGAGGCCATGAGTTGCCCTCCACAAGCGGCTCCCAGGCACGGCCATGGCACCAGACGCACAGAAACCAATCTCATAATTAACTGGCTCTTGGCAGAAATCCCTCCAGACTTAATTATCAGAAATCCAAAATCCAAAAATCACAGGGTTTTCATAACCAGCAATAGAAAACAAATTATTTCACAATGCCTTTTCGGCAGTTCTGATTGTTGGGAGGAAATTCCAAACAATAATGGTGCATCTTTTGTCGAAATAATGTATTCAAAGTAGAGAGAGAGTTAAAGTAGAAATCATCTGCCTCACAGGCATCAGGAGGGGTAGGAGGGGTGGGAGGGGGGGTATACTTGGGTTCTTGGTGGTGAAAAATAATTACTGGTGAGGGGAGGGGTGTTTGATCACTGTATGACCTAGACTTAAACCTGAGAGCTTTGTAACTTTTCTCACAGTGATTCAATAAATAAACTAAAGAGAGAGAGAGAGAGAGAGAGAGAGAGAGAGAGAGAGAGAGAGAGAGAGAGAAACACAGTATATTTTGACCGCCCTCCAGAAAGGGGGACAAAGCAAATCAGAATTGGTCATTTCAATAAAAAATAATAGCTGGATCAGAAAAAGGAGATGACGGTCATTCTCAGCAGCGGACGACAGTTAAAAATCAACTAACGCACTTGGAAAGAATGATGCGACTTCTATGCTTCAAGTCCTTGGCTTCCTCTAAAGTTCAAACTCGAGCTCTTCCTTCTGATCACAGCCAAAGCAAATACTTTTACTACAGGCTGTTATTTTCCCTTTAATCACACGTGTGCAATTCCATTATAAATGGTTATTGACTAATATAATCAAATCACTACCCTTTGCTGAGATACTTTTTGTCCCCTTTAATTTTGCATGTTTTCATATGTATTTCTAACTTTCTTCCCTGATTATGGAGAATTCAAAGTAAAGCTGATCGAATATTTTTAATTTAATGACATCACGTTAACACACAAACACTTTCTCCAAAAGTGAAGAACGAGGGCCAGAGGGAGAGCGTAGCGGGTGAGGTGCCGCCCAGCACACGGCCAAACACAGCCCGATCTCTAGCCCAGCACGTGGAGCACCTCGAGCACTATCAGAAAAGCGGCCCGAGCACAGTGGCTGACGGCGCCCCTCCCCACCTCCTCTACTCCCCACAATTCTGAAAAATAAAAGTGAAAAATAACGTATTTAGAAATCACTCCAAGTTTCCTCGCTAGCCTTGCCCTGCTTTCCTAAGTACCTTCCTGAAATAAATCCTAGAACTTTACAGGGATGGAAAAAAATACATACGCAGTGTTTCTAAACTGCTCCAAGGCAATTTGGTTTTCCAAGGGCACAATAAAACTGGACCAATTCACATCTAACAAACGGTCGTTTTTGCTTCCTCTTTTCTGATATTAATGCTCCAATTCTTACAGCACTGGCTATTAACTTCCGAAGCAACACCAAGTAGGAACAGTTAGGGTAGGGAGATGGCTCAAAGGCGGGAGTACATCCTTCGCCCGTGGGAGCTCTGGGAATCAACCCGCAGACCCACGTGGTCCCTGGGGCACTAGGTGTGCCTCCCACCCCACCCCCTGCAAAGTAAAGAACGGTGAGAATGGTCATTCTCATCTCACTCAAATCTAAGTTTTTCTGCAGTTTATTATCTGATATACTGCAAGTCTGGAGTCTGAGCAGCTCACGTTTCACATGTGTACATAAACGTTACACTGACACAATCACACTGGGAGACAGAAAAAATGACAGAAATGCCTGTGGAATATTCTCCTGCTCCTTTATATATATATGTGTGTGTGTGTGTGTGTATATAAAGGTAAAGGCCCTCCCGTTGTTCATCGATTTGCTCGAGCGGGCCCAGTAACGTCTCCATTGGAGACTTTGTTGTTACTGTGTTTGGCATATCGAATACATCACGGGTGGCTTGCCAGGCTCTGCCGTGCGGGCGAGATACTCTCGGCAGCTTGCCGGGCTCTCCGAGAGGGGTGGAGGAATTGAACTCGGGTCGGCCATGTTGGCTGCGTGCAAGGCAAATGCCTTACCACTGTGCTATCGCTCCAGTCTATATATATGTATGCTTACCTGGTTATATATAACACGTGTGTTATATATCTCTTCCTAATCTTCACTGCAGTTTACTTGTGTATATACAAACATACCATGAAACCTCATTTCAGATGTGCTTCTTTCCACAGATAGGATCAGCTGTTGCTATAAACAACACACCTCACTTTTTCTGACCACCTACCCTCTACCTGGATTCCTGCTGGCCGATGATGCACTTTGCTTTTCTCTGCTGCCCGTGAATACGGGGGTCAGGTCTACGACTGGGAGACCTTTTCACCATTCTGCTAGTGTTAAGGACAGGACGTAGGCTGTGAGATTAGAATAATTATTCGGCTAAGGAAATAACCATCTACCCCTATTTCCAGAGGTTTTGTTTTCCTAACAGATGCCTTTTTGGTTGTCTATTAACAGGATGTTTTTGGGAGGCTTGCTGGGAGCTAAACAAGTTAATTTGTAATAATGCCTTTTGCTTTTGTCTGTTTATCCCAGAAAACTGACTCTCAGCAGAGGGCTTCTGTGGCCTGAACCCCCCGAGATGCACACAGTAAGGCCTCAAAGAAGGGGCACAGAGGTGAACACAACACAACAACGAGCTGGCTGATCCGTGCCACTTTCTCTTTCTGAACTCTATTCAGCGTGGCACTGCATTACGTATAGGCATGTGCATCTGAGTGATAAAAGAACCTATTTTTAACCAGTGTGACTGGCAATGGCATGACTGCCAAAAGTAATATTCTAGCCAAAAAATATTAAAACAAAGCACGTCAATAAACATTACTTTGGTGCTCTTCATAGTCTTTTTCTTTTCTCTCAGAATTTTCTCTATGCCCCCATTCAGATTTCCCTTTATTACTCATTCTAGTAGTAACCTCACTGTTTACTGGAATTCCAGTTGGATGAACACTGTTGCATCAATTCACAACTGAGCAGTCTTACTTTACCAAGCATACCACGGTGCGAACCAGAAGTAGGGTTTGAAGAAAATGTTTTAAATGCATGTATAAAAATCCTCAGCTCTGCAGTGCCCTGGCGACAGGCAGCTGGGCTACTGACCACTACTTCCAGAACAGGCCTCCCACTGTTCCTATCATCTTTTGGTTTTGTTTTGGGGACACACCCATTGGTGCTCATGACTTACTCCCAGCTCTGCACTCTGGGATCACTCCTGGTGATGCGTGGGGACCATATGGGATACTGGAGATGGAATCTAGTCAGCCGTGTAAAAGGTCAGCGCCCCTGTACCTGCTGTACTTCCGCTCCTGCACCTGTCCCTAACATCTTAAGCGAAGACTGGAATTAAACACGAGGAACCTTCCTGTGGCGGTCCACTACTCACACAGCCCATTTCTTGCTTTTTGGCGAATTTTAAACATTTTATTTTCATAAAATAGTTCACAATAGTTCATTACAGATAATATTCAAACACCCACCCCACCAGCGAGCATCTTCCCACCACAATAAGAGGGAAGTGTGTTGCTGTATTTCATTCCGGGGCAATTTAAGCCTGTATATAAGAGAATACAAGCAAGTATGTTAAAAACAAACAAATGTGTGTTACTTTAGGTACATCAGTGGGCTAGAGTATAAGAGGGTCCAGGAGACTCTGCATCGCTCTCTTCCGGGAGCTTTAGTTTATAGTCTCTGGGTCTTGGCTGTTGATGAGATAATGTGGCGTCGACGGCAGTTTGCAGGTGTCACTGCCAAGCTACTAGAAAACTGGGGAGCTGGGTAGAGGAGGACCAGTCCCGATCCGAGCAGGCTTGGAGATCTCAGCCACAGGTCCCACATACCTGGGTCCCTCGGCCAGTTCCTTCATGTGTGAGGCTCATCCGAGCGTGTGGAGAGTGGCTATGATGAGTAGGCTGCAGCTGGGTTCTGGAAGTTTTCGACTGCCGGGGTTCACAGTACATTTTTCAACCATACTGAGAGTATCTCGCCCGCACGGCAAAGCCTGACAAGCTCCCCATGACATACTCAATATGCCAAAAACAGTAACAAGTCTCACAATTTGTTGTGAGACGATACTACCGCCCACTCGAGCAATCAATGAACAATGGGAGGACAGTGCTACAGTGCTACCATATGGCATGGCCAAGGTCACTTACGAGGCTGTGCCCATCTCCTCTGGCACTGAGGAGCCTCACTTCCTTCTCTAACGGCTTACCTGGTCACTCGGCAACTGACTGCTGAAACCAGAAACCAGCTCCGCTACAGAATCTAACCCAGAATACATCCTGAGGGACGGGATCTGGAGCGCTTGACTTCAGGGTGTGTGACTTGAGTTCCGTCTCGCTGTTACCTATTTGTCTTAATTCCTTATTCTTGGATGTAGGTCAGAGAGTAGAAGTTATCAGATTGAAAAAATGGTTCTTTGCATTCGGCTAAAAGAAATGGATTCCCCGGTTTCAAATGGAGGTCTTACACACTCCTATCCACCCACTCTTTCCATAGTGTCAAAATGGTAGGGGTTGGGGGGGGGGGGGCAGGAGGTGGTGGAGGGACAGTGATTACACGCACCACAGGTGTGACAATAAACACTACTGTAACCATGAGACCTTAACCACAACAATAAAAACCCAAACCAAAAGGCTTTTTTCTCTTTGGGCCAGAGAGATAGTACAGCAGGTATGGCAGGTACGCAACCAACCCTGGCACCACCAGGAGTAATCCCTGAGCTCAGAGCCAGAAGTTGAACCCCGAGCATAGCTAGACATGGACTAAAAACCAATATATATCACTTGACATCCCGTTACTCATCGATTTGCTCAAGCGGTCGCCAGTAACATCTCCATTCGTCTCTGTCCCGTGCTAGTGTAGCCCAATGGCGTCTGTTCACTCCAGGGAACACAAAGAGCCTCAAACTGATTGTTCAGGGTCTTGACGAAGAAGTCTGACCATCTCGTAGGTGGGAGGCCACGCGACCTTTAGACGTCCCGTGGAATCCAGTCAGTAATGGCTCTAGTCCAGCGGTCATCTCCAAATCGCAATACGTGTCCAGCCCATCTGATTTTTGGCTACTTGGCAAACGAGACAGCGTCCCTGATTCCTGATCGTCGACGGAGGTCGGAACTCCGTATTCTTTCTCTCATTTGAGTGAAGTGTGATACTCCACGCACAGCTCTTTCGATTCCTCTTTGGGAGACCCAAATAGCATTGTCATCCTGTTTTCATAGGGCTCAGGTCTCTGAGGTGTATGTTAATGCAGGAAGAACAGTGGAATCGAAGAGATGTGCCCGGAGCCAGAGATTCTTCATCCTCTTAGCTATTTCCTCAACGCTCTTGAAGGTGTTCCACGCCGCTCTCTTCCTCCTGTGCAGCTCAGGTGCCAGGTCGTTTGTCATGTTGACTTGTCAACCTAGATACACATAACCGCTGCATTCGGAGATGTTCGTTCCATTGAGAGTGAATGGAACGTCAGGAATGAGTCCATTTCTCATGAACACTGTCTTCATGAGATTCAGCTGCAGTCCGACCTTTCCACACTCATGGTCAAAGTCAGTCAAAATATACATACACACACACACACACACACACACACACACACACACATGCTGGAGCAATAGCACAGCGGGTACAGTGTTTGCCTTGCACACGGCCAACCAGAGTTCGATTCCCAGCATCCCATATAATCCCCTGAACATTGCCAGGAGTAATTCCCGAGTACAGTGCCAGGAGTAATACCTGTATATTGCTGAGTATAACCCAAAAAGCAAAATAAATAAATAAAGGCAAAGTCACCTTTGAACTTAAAGTAAAAGCTTTATTATTTAATAAAACTTCTTTGAATCAATATTTTTAAACATCTAAAAGGACTGTAAATCCCTAGCTCCAGAGAAGAAGAGGTGGAGCTCCCCAGCAGGAGCTCTGAAAAGCAGAGTGCCCAGTGCCATGGAGAAACAAGGACTTCTGGAAAGGACTAAGTTCCATCCAGAAACAATAGCCCCCCCCCCCAAGGCCCTACTGTCCCCATGCGCCCCCTTCTCACACTCCCCCACGCCCCCTTAGCCTGCAGACGCGCCAGTATCCATCTTCAGTCTAAAAGCTGGTTCTCTCCAAGGAAAGGTAGACACAATTCTTTATTCTGGTGACTAAAAGGAGGTGGGGGTCTGCCTGTATCCCCGAATCCTCCTGTGCACAGCCGTTAGTCACCATGTGTCTCCTCACCCTTGGTCTTTCCTGAAAACTGGCCTACAGTGACTGGCCACGTGATAAGGTTGGGATATTAAAAGTGAAAGCAGGGACTCACTGGGGGGACTTAATGATTCTGAGGTTGAGTCATTGTTTTTACTGGTAAAAATACACCAAATACCATGAAAAGGGATTGGGGTATGTGTGAAGACCAGGACAGCCACATCCACAGACACTTCTGACAGCGACACACTGCAGGAAGCACTCAGCAGGGATCTCAAGGAAGCGAATGACTGTGGATTGAGCACTGAGTGATCCCCTGAGCACAGAGCTAGGAGCAAACCCAGAGGACCACTAGGTGTGGCCCAGAAACTGAAAAAAAAAAAAAGTGGCTTCATCTTTATCCCATGTCACCTCAGAATAGCAAATCATAAAAAGGTCACTTTCATTTTACTTTATTTTTTATTAGTGAAACACCATGAGGTACAATTGTAGACTTACAAACTTTCATGTTTGGGTTTCGGTTATACAATGATCGAGTACCATCCCTCTACCAGTGCCCATTCTCCACCACCAATGAACCCAGTAGCCCTCCCCCCGCCCCCCCATTCCCCCCCACCCCGCCCCACCTCTATGGCAGGGCATTCCCTTTTGCTCTCTCTTTCCTTTGAGGGTCATGTTCATTTTAAAAACAAAACTGTAGCTTACACTATGGAAAAATTCCCTATTTCCATGTAAAAGACACAAACACAAGATCAAGATCAACAGTTCCGTTGGTGGGATTAAGCATATTTTCCTCTTTCAAGACATTTTGTTTTTTTGTTTTTGGGGGGCCATACCTGAAGATGCTCAGGGTTAACTACTGGCACTGTGCTCAGGAATCACTTCTGTTGGAGCTTGGTGGACGATACGGGATGCAGGGATTGAAGCCAGGTCAACCACATGCAAGGCAAGAGCCCACCCCACTTCCCCAGCCCCACTCTTTCCATTTCATAACACATTTTCATAAGGAATATGTTCCGTGAAAGCAAAAGATACATAATTAAACTGATAAATATGACAAAATTCTTCATTCAGCATCCATGTACTGAACAACCTGCGAAAACACCAAAAAAGTTTCCAAAAATTCATGTTCTCATGGTCTAAACATGAAAAGAGACGGACTAGAATACTATAAATAGCTGCTTGTACTCATGGCATGCAAACCAAACCTAGTTTGAGCAATGAAGACATCACTAGAAAGATATTAAATGGCTCAGACACCCCCAAGAACTCCAGGGATCAGGATCAAAGCCTTCAAGCCCATGGCAAGAAAGATACTGTCCTCACTTCAACCAGAGAACCCGACATTTTTATCTGACTGGTCGGACCCAAGTTATCTGCGCGCGCTGGCAAACAATCTCTGCAGCCAAAGGTACAAGGTTCCCATCAAAAGAGGCGCAGAACAGGGCAGGGCAGATAGAAGGGAAAATGGGGAACTAGGCCAAGGAAGGGTGCTTATCTCGGTACCCAATACACCCATTAGTTTGAAAACTAATCATGAAAAATGCCCTGGTGGGGCTGGAGCAATAGCACAGCGGGTAGGGAGCACCCCCGAGCACCGCCAGGAGTGATTCCTGAGTGCAAAGCCAGGAGTAACCCCTGAGCATCGCCGGATGTGACCCAAAAAGCAACAACAACAACAACAACAAAAAATGCCCTGGAGTACAAAGACAGCTCTATAGAGTTTGAGAGGAGGCTAGGGAAATGCCTACAGGAAGGGGAAAGCCTACAGACCACGGAACAGCAGTGGGCACAGGTGACGGCCTGCTCAAGAATCACACTGGGTTTTCGCCAGTTCATTTCTTGTTATTTTTGTTGTTGTTGTTGTTGTTGTTTGCTCTTTGGGTCATACCCGGCGATGCTCAGGGGTTACTCCTGGCTCTGCACTCAGGAATTCCTCCTGGCGGTGCTCAGGGGACCATATGGGATGCTGGGAATCGAACCCAGGCCGGCTGCGTGCAAGGCAAACATCCTACCTGCTGTGCTATCGCTCCAGCCCCTCCTCAGTTTATTTCTTAAAATAAGAACAGCGCCAAGGTTTGGCACAGATGCTTTTCATGTCGACATGCTGATTTTGCTTCCCAGCACCTCCAAATGCAGCCCCCACAAAGCTAAAGACTATTCACCAAGCAAAGCTACTAGGGGACCCAGGAAGCCGGCTGGGAGCAGAGGCCGCTGGCAGGACGGCTGCTAAAGAGCCCAGGCGAGAGGGAGTGAGAGCCCAGGAAACGGAGGAGAAGAGGGAAGGTTTAAAGACAAGCCTTGGGTGTACACCCATACGGAACAATGTTGTCTATTTACACTATTCTCAGCCACAATAACAAACCCAAGATTTCAGTTTTACACCATCCATATTGAATACGTAACGGTAGCTTGCCAGGCTTTGCCATGTGGGCGAGATACTCTCGGTAGCTTGCCGGGATCTCTGAGAGGGGCCGAGGAATCGAACTCAAGACAAGTCTCACAATGTTACTGGGCCCACTCGAGCAAATCGATGAAAAATTGGAGAACAGTGCTACAGTGCTACACTATCCAAACAATTATAATAAGCTGCAAAAAATGATTCTGAATTTAAAGAAAGTTTAAATGGCCAAACATCTTTCATGAAATGACATTTAGCCTAAGAAATTCTATCGCATGACCTAAAGGTACCAGGCAGCAAGGTATATTTTAAACTCTTGACAAATAAACCAAATAATAACCATTACCAGCATTTTAAACAGGTTTCCAAGCAATGCAAAGTATTTCTCTCAAGTGCATTTCATCTTTTTAGTTCCATTCTAGCGTTCAGAATTCTTTGGCTTAGCTGGTGGCTATAACTAGGACATTTGGTGATTTGTTTCAATTATATTCCTCCCTTAAACGAGGACATACAACACACACCACTTTCAAAGTACAGTATCCTTAGAATTCCATAATCTCCCCCCTCCATTTTCAGAAGGATCAATTTTACCTGCATATTCATAGAACCACTCCAAGCACCTCTTACTGGAAAAGGCTTCTTCTTCTGTCTTAATCCTCGTTGAATCATATTTTCTATACATACTGAAAATTAAGGAGGTAGTTTTAATTTAAAGATACTGAGTTTTTTTTTAAAGCAGCATACTGTTTTAATTCTCTGATCCAAACCAAGCTTCTATTCAAATCACTATTTCAAATATATGGCAAGCACTTTACTTCTGACATCCCCAAGCTTCAGACTGTATTATGACAATGATAATGTCATACAAGGTAGAATTAAATAAGCAGTTAAAACAATTCTCTTCCCTCTGGTTAGTAAATTTTCAGTAGAAACTAATGAACAGAACATGTATTCGATAAACTTACTTCTACCTCAGCAGTGAGAACTACAGAACATAGAATATATGTGGAATATAGAAGAAAATGTTAAAAGTGCTTTTCTTCCACTGAGGAGCCAAGAACTTCCTCAGGGTGCTGCAGTGAGTGCTCCTGACTTTTGTGGGAGCAGAGAAAAGTTTAGTGAAGAACGTTGTCAGTATCAGACACCTCATGGGAAAACTAAATAAAAATTATGTCCAAGTCTTTAAAAGACACAGAGACAGGTGTAAGCCTGATGAAATAAAAAGTTCCTTGGATAATTTCATAAGGGATAACCTTAAAAACCTGAGAGAGGGGGCTGGAGTGATAGCACAGCAGGTAGGGCATTTGCCTTGCATGTGGCCGACCCAGGTTCGATTCCCAGCATCCATTATGGTCCTCTGAGCACCACCAGGAGTGAGTGCAAAGCCAGGAGTGACCCCTGAGCATCGCCTGGTATGACCCAAAAAGCAAAAAAAAAAAAAACCTGAGAGCTGAGAGAGTGAAGGAAGGGGAGAGAAATGCTGGCCCCTGGCCTTCCCCAGTGCTGTGGACACCCAGACAAGGCAGGAGTGGTCATCAGGACATTCTGTGGCCTCAACATGCAATGCTGAACACTTCCTTGGATTCCTTAGTTTATGACAACCACAGGAAGAAAGTACCAAGACACTTCCGTACTCAGGACAAGTGGCAGTTTAGAACAGAGGCTGGGATGTAAAATTAGGAGCATGTGCATTACAGGGGAAGAACAGAAATGGTTACATACAACTGTTCATAAGAGCAACTTATTTACATATATTGTATGTAAAAGTAACAATAGCTGGGGCTGTAGGGATAGCACAGCTGGTAGGGTGTTTGCCTTGCACGCAGCCGACCCAGGTTTGATTCCCAGCATCCCATATGGTCCCCCGAGCACCGCCAGGACTACTTCCTGAGTACATGAGCCAGGAATAACCCCTGTGCATTGCCGGGTGTGACCCAAAAAGCAAAAAGCAAAAAAAAAAAAAAAAAAAAAAAAGTAACAATAGCAATTTTGAAGGAGTGTTCTTACAGGACCTTCCCACTTAGCAGAATACTGCTATCTATCTTTGATTAAAAGATTCTGTGCTTTAATACCACCCCCCAGAACATGATTATCAATGCTAATCTACTGAGATTCAATGTCGCGTTTTGTACTTCTCTAGCCAACCCACCTACGGTGGTACACTCAATGAAGGTGGATACTGGCTGAGGGTTTACAGGGAACTGCTTTCTGGTCCTGCATCTAGAAATTCTTATTTCAACTCATGCTCTATCATTAATGGATAATCTGGAGATCTATACAGACACTGTCAAATTTGAACTGCTTAAAAATAATCTACACAGAGCTGGATAGTATAGAAGTTAAGGCGCTTGCCTCTCAGGTGGCTGCTTTTGCCAACCCTGGCCTGATCCCGGGCACCGACTGGGGGTGACTCCAAAGTGCTAAGCCAGTAATAGCCCCCGAGCACTGCAAGGAGTGGTACCAAAGCAAACCAAACCAAATCCGTATAAAAACCTCAAGATGGAAAAAGAATGGAGGAGTCAGGGGATAGTACAGGGTTTAAGGCTCTTGCCTTATGTGCAGCCAACCCTGTTCCATCACAAAGTCCCCAAGCATGTGCCAGGTACAACCCTGGAGACCCCCAAGAAGACTTTTGGGGTAACTGGGTACTCCACAGCACCACAGGGCCCAAGCAGCAGCAAATCCTGGCCCTCACATTAAACTACTAGCCAGGCAGAGAACCTTGGAGAGGCGGGGGGGGCACTGGGTTCCTGAGCATCGCTTGGAGAAGCCCCTCCATCACCCAAAAGAGGACAATGAAATACCATAGAACTATTTATGTGACACTGAATTATACACTTAACATTGCACACATTAAAATATGTAAAAGCTGATTTTTTTTTTTAAAAAAATTGGGGCTGGAGATAGAACAGCAGGTAGGGCATTTGCCTTGCACGCGGCCGGCCTGGGTTCGATTCCCAGCATCCCATACGGTCCCCTGAGCACCGCCAGGAGTAACTCCTGAGTGCAGAGCCAGGAGTAACCCCTGTGTATCACCGGGTGTGACCCATAAAGCAAAAAAAAAAAAAAAGTTTATGGGGCCAGGATATGGCTCAGTGGCACAGAGCCTGCTTTGCATGTACAGGATCTGGGTTCAATCTGCAGCACTGCACACACAAAAGCAAGCAAGCAAACTAGCACTAGACCCCTGAGCCCTGATTATGTCTTCCCTCCCTTCCACAACTCAACTACCCAGTTTTTCAACTACCTATATCATACAAAACTATATCATACAAAATCATATTAGACTGTGGTGTATATAGTAAGAACTATAGTTACAAAATGCAATGGTTGTTAGAATTTAGCAATTCTCTAAAAATGGTATCTACATTCCTTTTTAAAAGGTCAAGGGAACAGGCTTCATTAATCTGAAAAATCAGTCCTCTAAACACTGCTGGTGATTAGAAATGCCATCTCCTTTTAGGTGTTTTTCTATTCATTCGGGACCTAAACAGTGACCCTATTTGATATACTGAAAGTCCTCCTCAATCCCTGTGAGTTAAAGCGTATAAAGTTTCACAACAACAACCACCAGCACTAAAAAGATCATGTCATCTCATATAATCCCCCTGATTTCTCAGTAGGGAAATTGGGGCCCATTAGGGAAATCACCTACAGAACCAGAACACAGGAAGATGGGAAAGCAATGTTTACAGGAGGAAACTTGCATTAAAATCAGGGAGAAACAATAAAGACACCTTAGACACTCAAGTCTAACAGTTCTTTGGATCTACCAAAATTAACTGTTCTCGTGTCTGAAAGAGAAGTTGTTTGAAGTCTTGTTTTTCACAGCTTCTAGCGCGTTCTCACTCTTCTGAGAATGAGCCTCACGCAGCACATCTACGGGCAGGTGTGTGTGGGGGGGATGAGGGGGCTGAGCACATCCCCCCTGGGCCGCCCCTCTCCAGCCCAGCATTCTGCTCTGCACAGAATTCCAAGGTGCACTCGGTGATCGAGACCCCCTTAAAGAGCAAATACAGACCAATCGCTGGACTGAATTATAAAAAGTGCCTCAGGACTCAAACCACCTTGTTTCTTGGCAGCACCCCCACACCTCAGTCGGAGGAAGCGGTGCCCAAGAGGCAGCGCTGGCCCAGGGAAAGGTCACCTGGCAGGGCCCCAACCAGTGCCCACGTGGGCAGCCAGCTGCACAGGCGCAGCACAGAAGGTAGACACAACAACCTCCGCGGCATGATCCACACCCACCTACTGTCTTGGCAACGTACCTATCATGTCTACTTTTCTTGGCAGATAAATCATCTCCAGAGGCAGGTCTTCTCTTTTTCCGCGGCGGCATCACTTTACTAAAGCGGTCTGAAGAGGTGCAAGACCGCACGCTTCCTGCAGAGAGAAGAGTCCCGGGGCACACAGTTAAGGCCTGCCTCGACTGAGCACGAACAGCGCAGCACGCGGCCACGGACCTGGAGGCAGCCCGGGCACTGCTGAGACACTGCCTACAGATGCTCGTGGGGGAGTGGGGAGTGGGTTTCAGTGCTCTGAGAAAATGTTCGAGTCAAGAGATAAAACCTGGACAGGGACACGTTCATTGTTCTGCCACTCCCCCGCCAGACCACGCCAGGGATAGAAAGTCATTACAACGTCAACTTACTCGACAGGGATACTGACACTGAGCATCTAGGCGGCCAGGCTTCTCTAGCACGTCACCGCGCCTCCCAGCGGGACGGTGCAGCTGTCCCATCTCTGGCTTCATTAGGCAAGGCGGGCACAGCCAGCAACCCAGAGTCGCAGACTCATCGAGCATGTCAGTCCTATCATTCTTAAACTGCAGGGGGGGAGCTGACTGACACAACACAGGGACAGAGGGACGATGGGATTTGGGAGGTAGAATTGTGACCTGATCTTAAGCAAAACTTCCCAGTGTTTTACTTTATTTCTGCCGCTCCAGGATTCTGCCACTTTCAGTGTATTCAGAAGCCGCCTTTGTTTTGTTTTGTTTTGTTTTTTTTAAAAAAAGAGATTTCTCTGGTAATAAGGTAAAGACAAAACGGAACACACAAGACCTCATTGTGAGAGGACCTTGCCTCTAACATCTGCATGAAATCACACTTCACCTTCCTCACATGCAGCTTTGGAGAGAAGAACCATCAAAACTGCCTATGCAGAAGAGAAAATGGACACAGAGGGGTTAGGAAAGCAGCCCAGCTGGGACGCAAACCCCACCAGTGCAAGGCAGCCATGAGCTCATTAGGCTACTCCTCTTAGCCCCGGTGCCACCAGAGGTGTGTCAGCCTTTATTTCCACAATAACCCTGGTCCTGCTCGTAACTCCTGCGCCCCGCACCCCCTCAGGAAGGCTGAGTGAAGTTCACATCCCAGTGAAATGACAAAGAACTACATACAAGGCACAGCACTGCTCACAGAACCCTGTGGCAAAAAGCGAAAAAAGTTTCAGGCTACATAAAGAATAAATTGCTTTTGATTTGACCGACACCCAGCTGTGCTCATCAGGGCTTACTTCTGTTTGAGGGGCTTCTGTGGTGTCAGGGATCAAACCCTGGCGAGCCATGTACAAGGTGCCTAAATCTCTGTACTGTATCTCTCTGCCTACCCCCGCCCCCAAGCAATTTTTGAATGCCAAGGAAAACAAACAAATCTGAAGTGTAACTAGCCAATGAGTCCAAAAAAAAAAAAAAATCAGAGCAAGCCATATCCCTCAAATCTGGCCCAAACCTGCTCTCCTGCTCTCCCTAGACTCCAGAAACCCTCCCTGAGCAAGGGTCAAGTGCTCAGATGAACGCACACCTTGCTGTTCAGGACCCAGGTGGGTCACCAGTGCAGACACAGCAGCTAATACAGCATCTTCCAGAGTGACCAGATTCACCCTAAATTGAGTTTGACCAACTCATCAAGTTTTCGTCACGTTCCTAAAACACATGTAAATCAAATTCTGCTTTAAAATAAATAAAAGTACATTTCCGGAGATTTAAAGCACATGTGACTAGATAATACACCATCCCAGATTTTTTTTTTCCTTTGCATCAGTCAGCAAAACCAATACTAGACTTAAAAAAAAAAGGGGGGGGGGCTGGAGCAATAGCACAGCGGGTAGGGTGTTTGCCTTGCACGCAGCCGATCTAGGTTCGATTCCCAGCATCCCATATGGTCCCCCGAGCACCGCCAGGAGTAATTCCTGAGTGCAAAGGCAGGAATAACCCCTGCGCATCACTGGGTGTGACCCAAAAGGCAGAAAGGAAGAAAAAAAAACTCTGAAGAGGGAGGGGGTTGGGGGAGGGGAGAGAGGGAGGGGAGGGAAGAGGGAAAAGAGAACAAAAGGGCCTGCCCTGGGAGGGGTGGGGCAGAAGAAAACAGGGGGACAATGGTAGTGGGAAATGGTGAAGAGATATGTACTGAACATTATACAACTGAAACCCAATCATGAATAATAATAGCTAACATTTATAAAAAAAAAAATCTCTGGGGCTGGAGAAATATAGCAGATCGGGCATTTGCCCTGCATGCAGCCAACCTGGGTTCCCAGCATGACATATCATCCCCCAAGCACTGTCAGGAGTGACCCCTTGGCACTGAATCAGGAGTTAAGCCCTGAGCACTACTATGTGTGTCCCAAAATTTAAAAAAAAAAAAAAATCTTCCACACAATTATCTAAGAATGCTTCTTAGAATTTTGATGTTTACTGTTAACAGTTTTTGGTTTTTTTTGGTTATATCCAGCAATACCTGACGATCATGAAGATCTTGGGATCAAACCCAGGCTTCTGTGGGTCAAACATTCTGCCAACCCTTTCAGCTCCCTACCCCAGCTGTTACGTCTTTTTGTGATAAAAGTAATTACATAGTAAAAGAATGTTTTACAAATTCATATTAATTCATATTAAGACTATAGAATGTAGCCTGCCCACAGAGCAGAGTCTGGCAAACTCCCCGTGGCGTACCCAATATGCAAATACCAGTAACAATGATGGGTCTCATTCTCCTAAAGAGCCTTGAATATAATCTCAGGGCTAGGATGAAGGAGACGTTACTGGGGCCTGCTCGAGGTAATCGACGAATAACAGAATGATGAAATGAAAAAATGAAATGAAATATTAAGACTTAGAGTCAGGGTTTACTAACTCAGTCCGGTATCCCTTTATCTCCTTTCACCTGTCTGAAATTTCTGTAAAAGGAGTCTTTACTTGGGGGCCCAGAAGCTAGCTCAATGGCTGGAGGATATGCTCTGCACCCAGCACCCCCAGCTCAATCCCCAGCACCACACGGTCCCAAGCACTGAAACGGGACCAGCTCCCCCCGCACAGCCAGGGTTAGACCCCCACACAAAACAACCTCCCTAAAGTAACTACTTAGGTTCAAAACAAACCGAATAGGTGGAAGCAAAAGATTAAGACTGATGTTGCAAAGCATGGACAGAGATCTGTTTGAAATCTGAGAAGTGTTTCTACATGGTTCCAGAAAACTGGTCTGCAGGGTACACTTCAAAGTTCCCAGATCAAGAAGGACCTATTAACAAATAAAAAGAAAAATAAAGTCCTAAGAAATTCTAAGAAACCCAGAAATTCATCCAAAATTATTGAGGAGCTGAAAGTTTTTATTCCTTGACGATAAACCAAGAGAAAGTCACGATGAATGAATTCAGGGATCCATCGTAAGCCTCATTAGAAATGTTTGGCAAGTACATATGAAAGAGGAAGAAGTGTTCTGTGGTAAGAAGAGGAGGATAATCTCGGCTAGAAACCCCGCCGCGAGTCCATGTGATCGGACAGTCTGCGCTCCAGCCTGAGCACTTGTACAGTAGACCAAGAGCAAGCTGCCGGCCCACGCTGCTTAGGGCAGGAGAACAACACAAACTGCTTACGTTTTTTTCACCCAAAAATTATTACTTGAGTTCAGATTCATTTCCTTTTGGTTCTGTGTTAAGTGCAAATTAAACAGGGCCGATTGCCTCGAGCAGGCCCCAGTAACGTCTCCTTCATCCTAGCCCTGAGATTATATTCAAGGCTCTTTAGGAGAATGAGACCCAGCATTGTTACTGGTATTTGGCATATTGGGTACGCCACGGGGAGTTTGCCAGACTCTGCCGTGTGGGCAGGCTACATTCGGTAGCCTGCCAGTTTGTCCAAAGTAGGAATGAGATAATAAGATGTTACAGTAAGATGTCGCGTGGCCGCATTTGCGGCCACACGGTTCCGGGAGCTGGTTTTTATAGTCTCTGAGTCTTGGCCGTTGATGGGATTACATGGCGCCAGGGGGCCAGTTGGTGGGTGTGACCCCCGCCTACTGGAATTTGGAGGATCTGGGTGGAGGATGCAAATTTGTGATTTGTGAAACAGGGCCAGAGGGGCTGGAGCAATATAACAGTGGGTAGGGCGTTTGCCTTGCACGCGGATGACCCAGGTTCAATTTCCAGCATCCCATATGGTCCCCTGAGCACCGCCACGGGTAATTCCTGACTGTAGAGCCAGGAGTAACCGCTGGGCATCACCAGGTGTGACCCAAATGAAAAGCAAAATAAATAAATAAACAAACAAACAGGGCCAGAGTATGGCGCTTGCCTTGCACATAGCTGAATGGCTTTAATCCCCTGCACAAAGTATGGGCCCCACAACACCCCCACCCTGCCAGGAGTGACCCCTGAGCGCAGGGGCAGGAGGAAGCCAGAAGGAAGAAAAAAAAGCAAATCAGATATTCTATCCGTTGACCATATTTTAAATAAATGAATATGGCCATTTTCTCCACACTAAACAATTAGAAATACTGCCCCAATTTTTATATGAAAGTTTTCATTATTCTATTCTTTAGACCTAGAAGATAAATTTTAAAAAGCAAACCTGGGGCCAAGACCGAAGGCTAATGTCTAGCCTGCTGTTTTGATGAAAGTTTAAGCAAGTTATTCTCAATAAACGATATCCTTGAAGGTACTTCACTGCCTTCTTTTTACATTTTTCCCCCCACTGCTTTTAGTGAGGTCCTCTATTTTGTGGACCTCAAAAGTCCTGCATAGGATTCACTACCTATAAGATATTAAACTCTGGGTGTGATTGCTAGTCATCACAAGTAACATCTCTAAAATGAAAGAATTTTTGGCTTTTCCAAACTTAGTACCAACACGTTCCCATACAAAAGCCTCACTATGTTGTTTTTAATTTTCTTGGGTTTTCATTTTGTGCATTTTTTTATAGCCTCGTTTCCTAATCAGATTTTACCTGATTTATTCTGCCATTTTAATGTATTCACTCAGCAGTGTCACAACATACATAATTCAAGTTGATATAAATTGCATTTTAAGACCCCTTACCAGTATTTAATATTTTGTTTACTTCGAGAACATTATACTACTGACTTGAGAAACAATTAATGACTAAATGAGCAAGTTTTATCCTATTAAGAGAAAAAAAAATTCCTCCCTTTTTAATACTGGGTGCTAGTATTATCTTTCTTATTTTGGAGATATATCGCTGGAATGATAGCACAGCGGGTAGGGCGTTTTGCCTTGCATGCGGCCGACCTGGGTTCGAATCTTCCATCCCTCTTGGAGAGCCTAGTACCGGGAGTATCCCGCCCACACGGCAGAGCCTGGCAAGCTCCCCGTGGCGTATTCAATATGCCAAAAACAGTACCAACAAGTCTCACAATGAAGACGTTACTGGTGCCCGCTCGAGCAAATTGATGAACAGGAGGACAGTGCTACAGTGCTACTTATTTTGGGGGTATATAATTCTTTTTTTTTGCCTTTTAACATTTACTGAATTTTAATTTTCTCCTATTTTGGAGGAAAATGTACTATCATCCTTGTCTGAAAGAAGTATGACTATAATTTATCCTTGTAGTGCAAGATACGAAATATTTGTGGGAAATGGAGCTAAGGGAACCTAAAATGGGACAAGCAATCCCCAGCACAGTAAAATAAATTAACACATAAAAAAAGGGAGAGAAATCTTTACTTTTTGTTTATAACTTATCAGTGCTTCTTTCAAAACCATGCAGGTACAATCACTTTATAGTTAATGACTTAAAAAAAATTTTTTTTAAACACTGTGGTTCACAAAGTTGTTCATAATACAATTTTTTCAAGCATTCGACATTCCAAAACCAATCTTGCCACCAGTGTGACCTTCCCTCTACCACTGTCCCATTTCCCACCCACCCCCCAATCTGACCTCTTGGCGAACACAAAAATAATTTATATTGCTTGACACAACAACATGGTTTAAGTGGAATTACCAAAAAAAGAGTTCAGTAAAAGAAGTTTGTGGAAGTTGTTCTATCCCACAACGCGGTGACTAAAGCGGCCTGAGGATTTCCTGAGCTGTCTGCTGCCGGCTGTGCCTTCTGTGCTACTGGTTTTTGCTTCCTGAGCTTAGTGGGCTTCTATGCTACTTTCCTGTCTAATCAGCTGTGCCCCTACTGGGCTGTCAGTATTGCGGGAAATGAAGGTGTCATTCCAAATGCCACAATACCGATACAATACTGACTCGGGGGCTCCAGGATCTATGGAACTGGGGGTTTCACTAGCTCGGTGTCTCTGCAGATGAGTTTTTAAAAGCAGTGGAGCTGGGCGGAGGGCATGACAGCCCCTGTGGGGCATGGGAGCGGAGAGCAGGAATCTGTCCCCCCTCCCGAGGGCACCCCAGAGGTTTGAGCCCCGTGACCATACCCGTGTGTCATCAGCTTGGCTTGCCTGCCTTCCGAAATTAGCTGTGAAGCTGTGCCACTGTTTACAAGGTGGCAGCTCTACAGTTAGCAGTTTTGACTGCCTTTGAATTGATCTGTATTTCTTGACAAGGACAGATCAGAACGATCTCCCTAGCCAGGCCTTTTACCAGATTCACACTCTTCCACTGTCACCAGCCAGGAACCAAGTGCAATGGCAGTGGTGGTGCTGGCCCCTGATTATCTAGCTGTGGCAATGGCTGTGTGTAAGGGTATTTCTCACAGGTGAAATACCAGAAGGTTCATGCATCCCTGCTGCACATCCAAATTGTGATTTTCAATAAAAGCATTCCTCTTAACATTTTTTTCTTACCTTGGGGCCACACCCAGCTGTGGTCAGGGCTTACGCCTGGCTCTATGCTCAGGGACCACTCTTGGTGGTACTCAGGGGACTGTATGTGGTACCAAGAACCAAACCTGGGTCAGCTGCATACAAGACCAGACCCTAGTCCGCTATACTATTTCTCTGGATCTTTAATCTCTTTGGTTCTAATTCCCACTGGTTCTGAACCAAATTGGAGGATACAGTAGGATGAGTTCTGAATCCCAACCTTAAATACAGACCATTAATAAGAAAAAAAAGACAGATGCTGAACAGAGTGATCTCAATCAACCCTGAATTTGAAAAGCTACTATAAAAACATGTGTGCCGGTCAGGGAAATGGCACAAAAGACTGGAGAAGAGATGGAGCAACGGGCTGGCCTACATACTTTGCATGCGGGAGTCCTCAGTTCCACCTCCAGCCCCACATGGTCCTGGTCTCCCCTAGCATGGCACCAGGAGTAGCCCCAATCCAAAACCAACCAAGCCCTACCACAGGATTGTGTGTAACTGCCTAACAGAACAAACATTCAACCATGTCCTGGGAGGAAAGCTGCTGAATTGGGAGGCATGAGGAAAACTCACTTTTCCCTTCAACGACTTTTGTGATTCACCAGCAAGTAAGCATTTAGGTACACTTCTCTGGTAACTGTTTTAAAGCGTATTTTATAAAACTTAAACTATTTAACTCCTGAAAGAGATTTTCAAGATCTTTAAATATGTACCCTCCGCTGGAAGTTTCAGGAACAGAGATCAAATGCAAATTTCTGAATTTTCTACAGTTACCAGTATGCTTCTCCAACTGTGGGTTCCAGATCAGTGGCCTCAGCCTCAGTGTCAACTGGGAGCTGGTAAGAAATGCAAAATCTGGGATCCCACCCCTAATCTATGAAACCAGGAACTCGGGAGTTAACCTTAGCAATGTGTACTAACAAACCCTCCCTCCATGATTGTAAGCTTCCACTAATGTCAATGCCACAGGGGAGAGTCATTCAAGGATCATGTTCAATTTTCTCATTCAGAAATCCTCAACACACACACACACACACACACACACACACACACGCACACCCTTAGAAATTTTCCCTCTCCACGATGAGCAATAAGCTTTATTGGGACCTTTCAAACTGCATGACCACATTATCTTGAGCATGACCACAATATCTTGAGTTCTTCCATAAGAAGTAGTGCTGAGAAAGCACAAGGGAGAATTTGACCCCTTTAAAGGAATGAAGTACAGGTCATAAACCAGGACGCCGAGCAACTTTCCTAGCAGAAAAGGAGCTATACCACATCTGCCTTCCTACATCCTGAAAAACAGCTTCCACCCAGTAGCAACTCCCTAAGAGACAAAGCAAGGAGCATTTTCAACTAGTAAGTACTTGTCTTCTATGTTTATATTAGGATGTTTACTTAAAATGAAAATTGTTAGCATATATAGATACCTGTTTGGTGATCGTCTTGGCCAATGTCTTCTGTTAGATTCTGCAAGAAATATGTTCATTATTACCAAGAAATAGTGTATCTATAGCAAGCTAAAATTTCAATAGTCACAAACTGTATCTTAATATTTATAATCGAAATTGTTACCAAATATACTAAAGCAACTACTTTAAACAGTTGGTAATTTTGTCTTTAAAGGATTGACTTACTAGCTTATTAAGGGTGTGATAGATCTTATGAATATTTGCCAGTGTTGAGAGATGAGAGTTCAGCTGAAAGTCTTAAAAAAAAGGGGAGGGGGGAAGAGAATTCAGTGTCATTTATTTCCCACACTGCAAAGAGACTTTTAAGAAAGTTCAGAAGTGAAAACAAATGCTTTGATACAAGTAAATGCTATATCCATTAATTTGTTACTCAGTAAAATCTAACATGCAACCAACCTATCACCTGGAAATAATTTGACAACAATGTTAAAATCCCACCCAAACATGGGACCAGAGAGAAAATACAGCAGACAGGAAGCTTGCCTTGCATGCAGCCAACCTGGGTTCAATCCCTGGCATTCCATATGGTTCCCCAAACCCACCGGGGGTGAACCCTGAATACAGAAGGATGTGGCCCAACCCTACCTCCCGCCTCAAAAAAACCAATAAATTGCTAAAGTAAAATTTTCATGTGATGTCTAAGGAAAAACGAAAACACCCTCAGTATGTTGTAAAATCCTAATTGTAATAAAAATGAACTTAATTTTTTAAAAAAAAATCTAGCAAATTTAAACAAATCATACAAACAGAAGATAGCTGTCAAATGAACTGTCTTCACTTTCCCTTTCTCTTTCATTACTAATAAGGGTATCAAGCTTCAGGCAAGTAAGTGACATAAGTCTCTCAACCAAATGTCATTTCTTATACTTTGTTGTCCCCTTAGCAACCGTGGGAGCAACAGGATCTAGGCTCTCTCTCGCATCACACACACACATACACACACACACAAACACAAACACAAACACAAACGCCCCAAAGAACTACCCTGCCAGCTCCTAGAGACCACTCTTCCTGTGATGTGATATTAAAAGTGAGCATAGACCCAGAAACACAGGTGCAGACATTACAGACATAAAGAAAAGTGTCCAAATCAAAAAATACATCCACCCATCATTTCTAATCATTTCTCAACACACACTAAACCCTACACACAAAATTAAGGCATTCCAGATTAGAATCAAAACTGTAATAAATGAACAAAACTAGTTAAGTTGTTCGGTCTCTTTTAAAAAGAAACTGATGAAGCATGTCTGCGTACCTTTTAGACAATGCAGATACAAAAAGTCTGGATAACTCATATTTGAATATGCACCAAGTATTTATTTTTTTTAAATAAAGTAGTAAGATTTTCTGGCCCAGATAGGTACAGCTGGAAAGGCACTTGCCCTGCATGCAGATGACCCAGGTCTGATTCCCGAGCACCACACATAGATCTCAGGAGCCCAACGAGGAATGATCCCTGAACAGAGCCGAATGGATGTGGTAAAAAAAAAAAAAAGCGAGGAAAAGAACTAAGAATTTTTATTCCTTCCTTTTCTCTAGCATTATAAAGTTTAGAAAGGGTTAATCTGAAAGTTGTTTCAAAAAAAACACTGTAACTGTCCAAGTCCAATCATTCTGATGAAAGAAAACCCCTCCCTGCACTGCAATCTTTTATTTGGGACACGGAGCCAACGCACAGAGCAGAGAATACAATGCAAGTTGTCAGTGCCGGGCTGCCACTCTGAATCTGGAAAGCAAACCCACTTCCCTGCCAGTATTTAGAAAGCTTTCTCTTCTTCTCACAGCCGTGCCAGGAATCTGCTTGAGATCGCCTGCCAGGCGAAGGAACCTGCGGGCAGTGGAGCCACAGACCCTGGCAAGCCGCGGTGGTCAGGAGCAGCAGGTCACGGGGCACCCGCGGAGGGACGCGGGTCTGGCACCCGCAGCAGCAACCAAGGGCCCCCACCACAGTTGAGGGTCCCGGGGCTGGCCCCAGGATCAGGGCCCGCACTGGAGAGAGAACCGGAGAGGCTTCCTGCCAGTATTTAGAAAGATGTAAAGACCTTTCTCTTTTTCTCTGTGGCTCTATATGGGCTCAAGAGTGTGTGGCATCTGGACAGTTTAGCAATGTAAACAGTGACACAATGTGGCAGAGAATCTTGGTTTTCCATCTTAGTGTAAACATACACAAAAGGGTCAAGTATCTGGGCTGTACTGGGGGCGAGGGGGGGGAGAGAGCGAGACAGAGACAGAGACACAGAGAGGGACAAAGAGAGACACACACAGAGACAGAGAGAGAAGGACAGAGACAGAGGTTACTTATGTTTCTAGTTAGCGACCATGGTTGTAGGGTTGTCTAAAGCTGGAAGAGACTAGAGAACCTGAGCGTTCCCCGCCCCCTCCCCACTCCCCCACATTCTACTCAGCAGGCCACTTCCCAACCCCCCTTTTATACTCTCTCAATTTGAAAATAGGAAGTCTATCACTATCTTGAGTGATAAGCATCTGTGGCACTAAAGCAACCCCCCAATAAAAAGCCCCCCAAAATGTAAAAATATAAAGATCTCGCCTCTCTTCCTCTCTAAGGTCAGAGAGGAGAGACTCTCGAGAGAAGGCCTTGCTAAGGTCCATTAGGCAATCGAGGACGCCCTACTCCCCAAGCTGTGCATTTCCCACAGTCCTGAGACACCTTCAAAGTTCCCCTAAGAGAACCGCAACATTTCCAACTACTTTTCTTCACACACCAGGGCTGCCCGAACACCATGTTTCCACCTTCTCCTGTAGCCTGGCCGCTGGTGTGAGCCCTCAGTTGTTTAACCTCCATCTAAATCTCCACGTCCTCAACTGCAAAATGAAATGACAGCGCCTGGGCCCTCACAGGCATTGAACAAGACGCCATCATCCCTATACCAGCCTAGATCCTTCTGCACGACCCGCCCCTCCTGACACTCTCTCCGCAGGCCCCCGTCAGGCCCCACCTGCAAGGCCCACAAAGGTTACCCCTGCAACGGAGCCTTCTGGCCCTGACAGAACCTTCCAGTCTGTGAGGGCATTGCTCTGCTCAGACACCCTGCTTGGGCACCGCCAAGGGGGTGTTCAGAATGACGGCCAGAGGTGATCTCCCCACAGTGGAGCACATATATGGGTGCATGTGAGACCAGGCTTTATAGAAGAATTTTCACACTACAATGCACCAACAAGGCTCACTCCACAGTGCTCACACGTGCCGGCAGTTCTCTACTTAACACACAAAAATATTTAAAAAAAAAAAAAAAGCAAAGCAAATTAATTCTTTCATTTCACCAGGGTGAGAAACTAAGAGGAGACAAAAATTCAGGGGGAAAAGACCAAATGGCATTAAAAGATAAATCCACAAAGGTTAACACATACCGAATTTATGGTTCACTTGCTCACCGCTCAGGGCAAGTAATAGATAGACCTTGAAATCCAAAATGGATTTCACATCCTTAAGGAATAGATGTTAAGGGTAAAGAGCTAATGCTTTTTTTTTTTAAAAACAGAGAACAGACTCAGGAAAGGAATAACTGATTCATAAAAACCTTCCTTCTGTTCATGTTTCAGTGCCAAAGAATAAAGACAAGGTTAAGTCAACATTATTCCACAATCAAATGCTTTCCTCAGTAAAGTGGCAGCCGGGTCTGTCTCTCCTGTGTGACACAAAAACCCTCCAACAGACACACAACAAATGGTCTATCTGATCAATCTGAATGGTCTTCAGGAGACTCTTACTATTGAGTGTTGAGCGACAGTGCAGCAGGTAGGGCATTTGCCTTGCCCTTGGCCAACCTGGGTTCGATTCCTGACATCCCATATGGTCCCCTTAGTGTGACAGTGATTCCTGAGTGCAGAGCCAGGAGTAATCCCTGAGCATTGCCAGGTGTGGCTTCCAAACAAAACAAAAACAGAAAAAAAATATTAACGAACATTCACAGGGCATAAAGCCTCCTGGGGTTGTGTGTATGTGTGTGTGAGTGATTGGGATGGTTGGTTGGTTTTTGGTAATTATTATTTGCTGCGACTTAATGTGAAAGAAGAAACTGTCACCAAGGAGTTCAAAGTCCACGTCCCCAAACTATTCTACAGAGTACCACAAGACAAACACAAGACCTAAATGTTGGTGAAACAATTGACAACATTGAGACAATGACCATCAACTCCAACAATCAAATTTAAAATTTAACACACCTAATAGTTTACTTCCAGAAGAGGATTAGAAGCAATCTGAATAAAAATCATTTCCTTTAGACTATAAAGAATCACTCAAAACACATATCTGGGGAAGATGAACTCAACTGTAATAGCAACAAAAGTAAATATACTTGCGGAAATAAGTATATCACGTACAAGTGACACAAGAAAAGTTTACTAAAAGAAAAAGGGTAGTTAGTGGAAAGACTCAGTATGGTAATCACATCTTTTATTTGCTAAACTACAAATAGACCAAATTCACATTTTTCTGCCTCCCAGATTCTCACCACAGAAACAGAGGCAGGGCAAAGGAGTCAAGCGAAGTTGGTCCACGGATTCTGAGTTCATCTGAAAGAACAAACATACTCCACTTGCCAAGGAATTATTGAAAAAGAATGAGGAAGAACTTGCCCTATCAGATATACTCGGTATACACAGTATAAAAAGCGAAGGTGGGTCAACGGTCTGGAGAAAGCCAGACTGTAAATATTTTAGGCTTTGTGGGCCATTCGATCCCTGCAACTACTCTGCCACTGCAGTTCAGAAACAGCCATAAACAGAACAAACAGATGCATGTGGCTATGTTCCCATGAAACTTTACTTACAGGGGCTTGGGGTGGGACTTGGTGATACATGCCTTGCTGTAACAAACCCCAAAAAGTATCATAAAAACTTTTCTTGGAGCTAATACAGCAGGCAGAGTGCTTACTCTGCATATAGTTGATCCAGGTTTGAACCCTGGCACCACATATGGTTCCCCGAGCCTGTTAGGATTGGTCTCTGAGTGCAGAGCCAGGAGGAATCCCTGAGCATCGCCAAGTGTGGCCCAAAAGTCAACTTCCCCTTCCCCCTTCAAAAAGACCTTTTCCTGGTAGTAGGCCAGACTGTGGGCTGTAGTTTGCTAACTGCTATAAAGATACAGTACTCATGAAAATCAACAAATCAACAGAAGACTTGTATGTAAGTGTATGTATGTATGTATGCATGCAGGTGTATACATAGAATGGCATTTCAAATCAACAGGGAGGGGACAATTATTTAATAAACAGAGGAGATGGCAGCATGTAAAACAAATTAAAATTACATCCAATTTCAGCCAAAAATTACAGATGGAGAAGGAAGGCATCAGTCAAAGAACAACCCTTATTGTGGGCTCAAGGCGCTGTACACTCTATCCCCTGGTACATATCAGATCTATCCCTGACTATCTGCCCAATCTTGTTCTCTCCCCATTTTTCACTGCCCACTGTTCACTGCGACAGTGAACTTCCTGTGTCCTATGAACACCAAGCACACTCCCACAAAGGGCCTTTGTATATGTCATGAGCCTAATAGCACATCTTACCCCTTAATTCATCAACATTACTTCTATTTTGGTGCTGAGGGTTGAACGCCGGACTTCACACATGCCAAGGCAAACACTCTACCACGGAATTACATCCCCGGATGCATATAACCTTCTTACAGCCAGACCAACATTCTTCATTAACTTATTATTATGCCCTTCTTACACTTTGCTTGGTATCAATTTTGTTCTGTTTGTACTAATCCTTTGCCATTAAGCTTACTGAAGGCAAGGATTTGGTTCTGTCCACTGCAGTCTGTCTAGTACCTAGAAAATAATACCTGGTACATATCAGATCCCCAATAAATGAATGAAGATAGGCACCAAAACTTAAATACCATATGTTCAGGACATTTCACATCATTACATCCTCAAATGTGAGACGAAACATGGTCAAAGAGGCAACTCCAGGAATCTCTGACTCTTACTTAGAATGAAAGGTCAGGTTTCATCTCCTAAAGACTTGCATTTCCAACTGGATCCCTGAGGGAACACAAATTTAACAAACATGGCACATTCAAGCAGCGCCAGTTCTACTCGGTGGTGATTCATCTGTGTGAGTTTCCCAGGAAAACAACAGGATCACAGCACTGATTTGAAAGCAATTTCCCTTCCCCGGAGCTCTGCTCAGAGCTGGGACCCTTCCCAGGCAGCAATCACTCAGAACATCAGCCATCGTGAACACTCGTCAAGTGTAAGAAGCACTGCTGTGAACTGGGTGCCACAGAAGTGTGTTAAACACAAGGTTTTTTTTGTTTGGTTGTTATTTCTTAAATAAATGTTTGCCTACAAATGTTAGCCTGGATGAAGGACAGCATGAAGTCAGACTGAACTTTCTTCAGGAAAACTAATGGACTGAACTTTCTTCAGGAAAACTAATGGACATGACAGAGAAGTGACATTATTGGGCCTCTGTTAAGACAATGCTACTAAAGCCGAAAAAGACATCCTGAGTACAGTGGGGCTATTTACTCACCTCCAACTCCCACAAATTAAACTTCATTCACTTGGGGGAAAAGGTACAGAGGCGGGGGAGAGGGTTGGGAGAGAAACAGAAGGAAAAACAAATTCAGTTGTCTTGGTAACTGCCTACCTTTCTACTAACGAGCAAGAGTCAAGCAACATGAATCCAACAGTCACTTGGTCCCTCTGAATCCAGTAAAGAGATTCCACCCCCCACCCCCACCCCGTCCACACACACAACCTAGTCCCGAAATCCAAGTCAGCTGCTTCAACTCAAACAGCTAATAATCTGTCCCAATGTCGAAGGAAACACTGGCTGAGCTGAATTTATCCAAGACCATCTCCAGCAAGCACCTAAAAGTAGCTTTTTGTTTTCACCTTTTCTGTGGCGGCTATGGCTCAAACCCAAGACCTCACACACTCAAGGCATGCGCTCCCACCACTAGCCACATCCCCTGCCCTCCGTGATGGTCAAGGCTAGTCCTTACAAGAAGACTTCAGAACTCATTTCTACATAAGATGTGTTTTATACTGTCAGGAGAAACCATGCACTAAGCCTGAATCCAGGAAATCAGGAGGAGGACAACACTTGTGTCCTTTTGCATAGTTTTCCCTCTTTTCTACTAGCTCACACAGGGCCAGACTGACATGTGGCAAAACTGGGAATAAACCACATTTTCTACTGCCTAGTTCAAAATCTTTCTTCATTTCAAACTTAATTTCTGATCAAAGCAAACATGCGTGCTACATAAAGGAAAAAGCTGCAATATTTCCCATCCAAAGTTAAAAATCAAGCATGCCAACATAATAGCTCTTTAACACCAGTAATTTTAAAGTTAAAATAAAATGTTCTAAATTATAATACTTTTAACATAAACTGGTTAAATCTAAAACAATCTACCAACTTAACAGAGAAACGATGGTGCCAAAAATAACTAACCACCGTTACTGCTATTTTAAGTATTCTTTTCCTTCCAAACACTAAGAATTCATAAAGATATTTTAATATTAGCTAAACTCCCGTTGGCCGGTGAGCAATTCTCAAGTATGGAAAAGTTTAATGCAGCATGATGTATAGATATGTACTTAATAAATGCCTTGATGTTCATGAAAATGATAAACTAGTAAGGGCTTTGGAAAAGGGGCAAAATGGCTTTGTTATGGGGGGGGGGGGGGGGATGTGGAGAGGAGATGGTAGAAGTAAAAAACTGGCCAAAACTAGCAGCAGTTACCAGGGGCTGGAAAGATGGCACAATGGGTTGGGTACCTGCCTTGCACATGGCCAACCTGGGCTCAATCCCCAGCACCCCGTATGGTTCCCCCAAGCCCTGCCAAGAGTGATCCCTGAGTGCAGAGTCAGGAATAAGCCCTGGTCACTGCCAGCTGTGACCGGAAAAGCCTAAAATCAAACCAAACCAAAAACTAGCGGTTATCAGAATCAACATTTACCCATTTCTGGGACAGACACCGTAATGGAAAAGCCTCTCGACTGACTTCATTCGGCAGGGACCACTTTAGGAGTGCCCACACCATGGGCATCCGGCCCACCCTCCTGAAACGTGAACGCCCTCTATGACAGAGAAGGACAAGGCCAGGATGGACAGCGGTGGGATCCATGTTGAAGTTCGCCTGTCTCCCTTCTAAAAAGAGGCCTCCTGGCTGTGGGTTTTCAGATCAACTGAGCACATCAATGTTTGAGCAGCGACTCCTCTCCCCCCACTGGTGTTCACCTGTTACCTTCAGTGGAAGATCTGCTCAGCTGCCAGAGAGTACCCAGAGTATCCCCGAGGTTCCCTCTCCAAGGCCACACACCTCCATTCCCCAGCGGGTTCAGAACTTCTGTGGCTCGCACCACTCAGATGTTTCTGAACAGCCTTACTGTGCGACCATTCACACACCATTCCACTCAGCCCTTAACGTGCACAAGTCAATGGCTGGTCCTCTATTCACAAGTGGTGTGAGCATAGGCACAATCTCATTTTGAAAACGCTTCATCACCCCACCTCTCCTTGCTCCTAAGTCTACTTTTCTGCCTCAAAGACCCGCCCAGGCTGGCCACGTCATGCCAACAGAATCACAAGGTACCTCGCACCGCTGATTTCATGGCCATTCCCGCCTTATCCTTTGCCAGTCTCCCTAGCGCCCAAGACATCCCGGAGAGACAGGCCTCTGGTCCAGGAGTGGCAACGAATAAGGGCAGGAGGACTTGAAAAGGGGTCACCGAGGCTTCAGGGCTGGAGCACATGCCTGACATGCGGGAGCTCCGGGTTCAAGCCCAGACCGCCACCCCACCCCTCGGCACTGAACAGTTCGCCCAGCTGCCAGGTGTTTGCCAAAAACAAAGCCATCACTCAACTTAGCAGTGTGGAAACTGCCCTGGGACTCTGGCGAAGCTGATGAAGCCAAGGAACGAAGGCCAGAATGAAGCAGAGCGGAGGTGACGAAGCAGGTATTATGCCAAACAAACGACCTGTTCAGAGGGTTGCTGTGCGAGGGAAACTAGCCGCAGCCAGGCCCAGGGAGCGCAGCTGGACTTCTCCGCTGGCCAGCCTGCGTGAACGGAACGTGCTAATGTTCAATCCTGCTCAGCGCCCTGAACGTTGCAGAAGGCAGAGTGTAAAGCTCACCAGGCAGGGGCCGGGCAATAGTACAGCGTTTACCTTGCGTGCAACAGTATCATCCCTTATGGGGCCATGGGCACCGCCGGGAAGAATTTCTGATTGCAGAACCAGGAATCACTCCTGAGCATTGCTAGGTGTGACCCCAAAACCAAAACCCAAAAAAAAAAAAAGGCTCATCAGTCTGCACAGTCTTTCACAGGAACCGAAACACACCCAGCACTTCTTATTTCTTCTTTCTGATCCCCCCCCCCCCCCCCCCAGCAGGGTTTGGGAGCCCAGGGACCGCTCCTGGTCATGCTCAACCCAACCTACAATGTTGGACCCAGTCAGTGTGGTGCTCAGACTTGAGGCCCGGCTTAGCAGAGCTACCCTGAGCAGTGACAGGAAGACAGGGACAGGAGACAGGGCTCAACCCTGGGCTTGCTGAGCTCTCTGCTTGGCCCAGTTCGTATGTTTTTAAAGAAAGATCCAGTGCCAGGGGCTGGGAGATAGCTCAAAAGACTGAAGCACATGCTTTGCATGTTCCGAACCTGGGACAAAATTCCTGAGCACTGCCAGGAGTGAGCCCTCTCCCAAATCACAACCCCTCCCCGATCAAACGAAAAACTACAAAATGCAGTTTAAAGTAGAAAAGACGACAAAAATGAGTTGTTTCAAAAATGGCAAGAAACAAAAAATCAGCCCCATATAGTGCTATTTTTTTTTAATACACTACTAAAACAGTGGTATTTTAAGGGACCAAAGATCTAATATGGGAGGTTAAGGCACTTGCCTTGCATGCAGCGGATCTCTGTTCAAATCCACCACAGATGGTCCCCTGAGCACCACCAGGAATGACTTCTGGGCACTGAGCTAGGAGTGTGGTTCAACCCCCTCCCCATCCAAGTGGCATTCCTGTCTTATAATTGTTTAGGGAGAACGTGAAGGGCCACTCCCCAGTTCAGTGTTCACAGCACACAATGCCAGAACGAGCAAAACCGAGATCCCACATGCAGCCTGCCGTCCAGCCCTTCCTTACCTCCCTCGCCCCAGAAGCAGTGTTTTTAACGCTCTGCCTCGCCAGTTTACACCTGGTTTGCCAACAGAGAGTCATTTCTAGGAGATGACAGGTATAAGCCTATTTGTAAAAACAAATACATTCCCATTAAGGCCACCAACTGATCGCAACACAAGAATTTCAAGCGCGTCTGTCACAGAGCAAAACCAGGAGAATCCAGATGCTCCTTTTGTGGGTCAGCTTCATGCCGCATTCCCTGCGCTGCCAGAAGCAGGAATCTCAATCTATAAAACGGCCAACCGTGGCAGCCTTATAAGGAGATGTCGAGGAGTCAATGAGTGAAGTCTGCCATGTGTGTGCGCGGTGGGGGATGGCCGGCCCTCAGCACCCCGGGCAGGGCCCTGGACCCTACCCCGCCTCCAAGAGCACACCACCTTACAGAAACCAAGCCAGCCCGTGAGCATCGGGATTCCCGGGCTCTTTCTCCCGATAGACAAGCAGGGTTGAGATGGTGGGGGGGGAGGGGGGACCTCCAAACTATGACCAGGGGGTTCCAAGCAGACCCAAACGGGGAACCTTTAAGCTTGGCCCCGCCCATCCACCTACCACCTGCCGGGGGCAAATCACCTTCTCCTGGAACCACCACCATGGCAAAGGCTAGAAAGGGATCAGACTCATTCCTTCATTCCTGCCCCTCCCCTGCCCAGCATCATGTGGGAGTGAGTGGGGAGCCCAGCAAGGGGAAATGCAAAGAAACAATGCCTCTGTGAGGAACGGGTCCTTGCAATAGATCCCTGCTCTTGACAAGGCCCCAAAGCCCAACGTGGGGGGGGCAGGGAGCTCGGCCCAGGGGAAAGCAGGTCGGCCCAGGGGAAAGCAGGTCGCTGCAGTGCCTCAGTCTTGTCAGTGCTTCAGTGCACCGAGGCAGTAGGCTCGCTCCTCCCAACTCTCAAAGGCCCAGCAGAGAGACCGCGAGCCACAGAGACCCTGAGATCCACCACCTGGGCCTGTGGGAGGCCTCTCAAGGAGCCAGCTGTGCGGGGCCCCACACCAGTCACACACCCCAGGTCCTGCAGGTCCCACGACCATTCCCCTGACACAGACCCACCTGCTAAGAAACACAACGCCACAGGACAGTGCATATCAGATTCAGCCTTCATGGCCCTAGTGTCACAAGGACCCACTCTAAGGAATGTCGGGAAGGGCCGGGGCAGGAGATCCAGCTGCAGACCCACCCTCACAGTGCCTCAGTGGCATCCATGCCACGGGAACGGAGCACCCTGGCTATCTGAGGACAGAGGGCACTGAGGCAGACACTGTGTCGGTCCACATGCTGCTCCAATCAGGATTCATCATCTTAATTCCAAATATTGTGAGCAGGTAAAAAAGACCAAGAAGGAATGCACTTAGATCAAGAAGCCAAATAAGGGGCTGGAGCAATAGCACAGCGGGTAGGGCGTTTGCCTTGCACCCGGCTGACCCAGGTTTGATTCCCAGCATCCCATATGGTTCCCAAGCACCGCCAGGAGTAATTTCTGAATGCATGCGCCAGTAATCCCCGCGCATTGCTGGTTGTGACTCAGAAAGAAAAAAAAAAAGTCAAATGAGAGTGGATGACAAAGAGACACGCCTTTAAAATGGTCTTCAAACTCAAGCACTGCCATGCTCACGGCCACTCTCCACAGGCTCAAACAGCCTCATCCATGAGTGAATCTGCTAAAAAAAAAAAATCCAGTTATGCAGTACTTGTGACTGAAATCTCCAGGCTCACACAGAGTCTGGAATGGGCGCCCTCCCCCCATCTCCCTGTTCTTCCAGGAGGCTGGCAGTCACACCCAGAAACTGCTTCTGGTGGCATCTAGGCTCATTAATGGCCATGATCCAGTGACGAACCAAAGAAAGCTCTCAAAAGAGAGCAACACAGAACGATACACCCAGAGATGCCTCCATACCCCAAAGTCACCTTCCAATGAACAACAACAAAAACAAAAAATTAACCTCAGCTGTATAACTGTATTTAAAATTTTAGAATTCCTAGAGCATGTGGCCACATGTGGTCGTACATTCGCAATCTCTTATACAAGGAGACTGGCTCCAGGGTGAGATACAACAATCTTCACACACTTTCCTCTAAGGAAAGTTTTTGGGATCATTTTTAGCAGATTATTCATAACAAGCAATACAAAATTAATGATTCAGGTCCTGCTTTGGGGGCAGGGTTTGGGGTTCGGGGTGGAAACATACAAACTATGGTGGTGGGAAGGTTGTAACGGTGGTGGGATTAGTGTTGGAATGTTAAACATAACAACTTACTGTGAACTTCTAAAAATAAAAATAAAATCCAAAAGGAAAAAAAAATGATTTTCAATGTTCAGTCGCCTGGATTTGCATGTACAACTATCCTCCTCTCAGCTTTCTGTTTTTTTTTTTTTTTTTTTTTTTTCCCTTTATTTTATTTTATTTTTTTTAAAGTTGTAGATTTACAATTTTTTGTGCTTTGGTTTCAATTATACAATGATCAGATACCCATCCCTCCACCAGTGCCCATTTTCCACCACCATGGATAATATCCCTCCCACCCCCATCCCCCCATCCCCCCGTCTCTGTGGCAGGGCAATCCCCTGTGTTCTCTCTCTCCTTTTGGGTGTTGTGGTCTGCAAAAGAGGCATTGAGTGGCAAACATGTTCAGTCCATAGTCTACTTTCGACATGCATCTCCCCTCCTGGGAGGATCCTCCAAACATCCTTTATTTGGTGCTCCCTTCTCTATCTGAACTGCCCTTTCCTCTAGGATACCCGGCTGGCCTCTAAGTTATGGAGTAATCCTCCTGGTGCTGATCTCAGCTATTCTTGGGTATTAATCTCATACTTTGTTACTTTATATCCCCCAGATGAATGCAATCTTTCTATGTCTATCCCTCTCTTTCTGACTCATTTCGCTTAGCATGATACTTTCCATATTGTACCACTTGTATGTAAATTTCATGACTTCATCTTTTCTAAGAGCTACATAGTACTCCATTGTGTAGATGTACCAAAGTTTCTTTAACCAGTCATCTGTTCTTGGGCATTCAGGTTTCTTCCAGTTTCTGGCTATTGTAAAGAGGGCTGCAATGAACAAACAAGTGCAGATGTCACTTCGACTATACATTTTTGCCTCTCTGGGATATATTCCCAAGAGTGGTATTGCTGGGTCAAATGGGAGCTCAATTTCTAATTTTTTGAGAATCGTCCATACTGTTTTCCAGAAGGGCTGAACCAGTGGACATTCCCACCAACAGTGAAGGAGTGTCCCTTTCTCGCCACATCCACGCCAGCATCGGTTGCTTTTGTTCTTTTGAATGTGGGCCAGTCTCTGAGGTGTGAGATGGTATCTCATTGTGGTTTTGATCTGCATCTCCCTGATGATTAATGATGTAGAGCATTTTCTCATGTGCTTTTTTGCCATTCGGATTTCTTCTTTGAGAAAGTTTCTGTTCATTTCATTGCCCCATTTTTGGATGGGGTTGGATGTTTTCTTCTTGTGGAGTTTAACCAGTATTTTGTATATCCTGGATATCAACCCCTTGTCAGATGTGTATTCGGTGAATATCCTTTCCCATTCTGTAGACTGTCTTTGTATTTTGGTCACTGTTTCTTTGGAGGTGCAGAAGCTTCTTAGTTTAAGATAGTCCCATTTATCTATCTCTGTTTTCACTTGCTCGGCCAGTGGCGTGGCATCTTTGAAGATACCATTAGCTTCAATGTCATGGAGGGTTTTGCCAACTTTATCTTCAATGTACCTTATGGTTTCTGGTCTGATGTTGAGGTCTTTAATCCATTTTGATCTTACTTTTGTACATGGTGTTAGGCAGAGTTCTGAGCCTATTTTTTTGCATGTAGCCATCCAGTGATGCCAACACAATTTATTAAAGAGGCTTTCCTTACTCCACTTCACATTACTTGCACCCTTATCAAAGATTAGATGAGCATATGATTGAGGAGAGATGTCAGTGTATTCAACCCTGTTCCATTGGTCTGCAGTTCTGCCTTTGTTCCAGTACCATGCTGTTTTAATTATTACTGCTTTGTAGTACAGTTTGAAGTTCGGGAAGTTGATTCCTCCCATTTTCTTTTTCCCAAGAATTGCTTTAGCTATTCGTGGGGGCTTATTGTTCCATATAAATTTCAAGAGTGTTTGCTCCATTTCTTTGAAGAATGTCATGGGTATCCTTATAGGGATTGCATTGAATTTATACAATGCTTTCGGTAGTATTGCCATTTTGACAATGTTAAGTCTCCCGACCCATGAGCAGGGGATATCTTTCCATTTCCTCATGTCCTCTTTTATTTCCTGAAGTAGCGTTTTGTAGTTTTCTTTGTACAGGTCCTTTACTTCCTTAGTTAAGCTGATTCCTAGGTACTTGATTTTCTGGGGCACAATTGTGAATGGGATTGTTTTTTTCATGTTGCTTTCTTCTCTCTCACTGTTTGCGTATAGGAAAGCCATGGACTTTTGGGTATTGATTTTATAACCTGCAACTTTACTATACGAGTCTATTGTTTCTAAGAGTTTTTTGGTGGAAGTTATTGGGTTCTCTAAGTAGAGTATCATATCATCTGCGAATAGTGAGAGCTTGATTTCTTCCTTTCCTACCTGAATGCCCTTAATATCTTTTTCCTGCCTAATCGCTATTGCAAGTACTTCCAGTACTATATTGAACAGCAGTGGAGAGAGTGGGCATCCCTGTCTCGTCCCTGATCTTAGAGGGAAGGCTCTCAGTTTTTCCCCATTGAGGATGATGCTTGCTGTAGGCTTGTGGTAGATGGCTTTAATTATGTTGAGGAAGGTCCCCTCTATAACCATTTTGGCTAGGGTTTTCATCATAAAGGGGTGCTGGATCTTATCAAATGCTTTCTCTGCATCTATTGATATGATCATATGCTTTTTATCTTTTCTTTTGTTGATATGGTGGATTATGTTGATTGATTTCCGAATGTTGAACCATCCTTGCATCCCTGGGATGAATCCTACTTGGTCATGGTGTATGATCTTTTTGATGAGTAGTTGGATTCTATTTGCTAGTAGTTTGTTGAGGATCTTTGCATCTGTGTTCATCAGGGATATCGGCCTGTAATTCTCTTTCTTTGTGGTATCTCTGTCTGCTTTTGGTATCAGTGTGATATTTGCTTCGTAGAAACTGTTTGGAAGTGTTTTTGATATTTCAATTTCGTGGAAAAGCTTAAAGAGTATTGGGAGTAAGTCCTCTTTAAAGATTTGGAAGAATTCACTAGTGAATCCATCCGGGCCAGGACTTTTGTGCTTGGGGAGACTTTTTATTACCATTTCAATTTCCTTGATGGTGATAGGTCTGTTCAGGTATTCCAGGTCTTCTTGGTTCAGCCTTGGGAGTCTGTAGGAGTCTAGGAATTTATCCATTTCCTCGAGGTTTTGATGTTCCGTGGCATAAAGCTTCTCAAAGTACTCCCTGAGGATCCTCTGAATTTCTGTGGTTTCTGTTGTAATGACCCCCTTTTCATTTCTGATTCGGTTTATTAGGGTTTTCTCTCTCCCTTTCTTTGTGAGTTTTGCTAGAGGCTTATCGATCTTGTTAATTTTCTCAAAGAACCAGCTCTTGGTTTCATTGATCTTTCGGATTGTTTTTTGGGTTTCCATCTCGTTAATCTCTGCTCTGAGTTTTATTATTTCCTTTCTCCTGTTCGGGTTGTGCTCCTTTTTTTGGTCCTTCTCCAAGCTCTTAAGCTGTGAGGTTAGGTTACTTATGTGTGCTCGCTCCTCCTTCCTGAGGAATGCTTGTAGAGCTATAAACTTTCCTCTTAACACAGCCTTTGCTGTGTCCCATAAGTTTTGGTAACTCGTGTTCTCATTTTCATTCGTTTCTAGGAATCTTTTGATTTCCTCTTTGATTTCCTTTCTAATCCACTCGTTGTTCAATAGTGCACTGTTTAATTTCCAGGTGTTTGATTTAGTTTTCTGTTTTTGTGTGTGATTTACTTCTAATTTCAGCGCATTATGGTCTGAGAAGATTGTTGATACAATCTCTACCTTCTTAATTTTATGGAGGCATGTTTTGTGGCTCAGCATGTGGTCTATCTTGGAGAATGTTCCATGTACGCTTGAGAAGAATGTGTATTCAGCTTTTTGTGGATGAAGTGTCCTGTATATATCTACTAAGTCCCTTTCTTCCATTGTTTCCCTCAAAAGAAGTATGTCCTTGCTAAGCTTGAGTCTGGTTGATCTATCAAGAGGTGACAAAGCAGTGTTGAAGTCTCCCACTAGTATTGTGTTGCTATTGATGTCTTTTTCCAAATCTATGAGTAGTTGTTTTAAGTACTTTGCTGGTCTCTCATTAGGTGCATATACATTTATTATTGTAAGTTCTTCCTGTTGTACAGATCCTCTGATCAATAAGTAATGGCCTTCACTGTCTCTTATGACCTTCCTCACTCTGAAATCAATGTGGTCTGATATAAGGATGGCTACCCCAGCTTTTTTATGGGAGCTGTTTGCCTGTAGGATTGTTTTCCAGCCTTTGACTCTGAGTCTGTGTTTGCTTTGACTATTGAGATGCGTTTCTTGCAGGCAGCAGAATGTTGGGTTCAATTTTCTAATCCATCCTGCCACTCTATGTCTTTTAATTGGTGCGTTTAGCCCATTGACATTGAGAGAGATTATTGTTATGGGATTTTGTCCCATTGTTATGTTAAAATTGGGTGTATTTGAGGGGCCTTTCTTGCCTTAAAGTAGCCCATTTAGTTGTTCTTGTAACCATGGTTTTGAGTCTATGAAGTTCCTGAGCTGTTGTTTGTCTGTGAAACTGTGTGTTGTTCCTTCTATTATGAATGAGAGTCTTGCTGGGAAAAGTATTTTGGGGGAGGCATTTATTTCATTGAGTTTTTTTACTATGTCCCACCACTGTTTTCGGGCCATGAGGGTTTCATCAGAAAAATCAGCTGTGAATTTTAAGGATGCTCCTTTGTAAGAGATTTCTTTCTTCGATCTTGCTGCTTTCAGAATTTTGTCTCTGTCTAAGGTTTTGGTCATTTTGATCAGAATGTGTCTTGGGGTATTTTTATTCGGATTTCTTCTAGCTGGTACCCTTCGGGCCTCCTGAATGTGGTCACAAGTTTTCTTCAGCTCTGGAAATGTTGTAGCAATGATGTCTTTGACAGTTTCTTCTTCATCGAGGTTTTCTTCCTGTCCCTCTGGGACTCCAATAATTCTTATGTTACCCCTCTTGGCTTCATCACGATCTTCTCTTGCCATCTGTTCCCGAATTGTGAGTCTCTTTTCCATTTTCTGCTCTTTTCGGGAGAGTCTCTGAACTTCATCTTCGAGCTCACTGATTCTGTACTCAGCCGCTGTTACTCTGCTGCTGAGGCCTTCCACTGAGCTTTTCAATTCGCCTACGAGATTTTTCAGGTCTGACATTTCTGATTGCATTTTCCTCATTTCTGCCTTCAGATCCTCTTGTCTTCTATTGGCATTGGTTTCCATTGTTTCTTTTAATTCCCTAAGCATCCTAAGTAGCTCCCTTCTGAATTCCTTGTCAGAGAGGTTGTCTAACACTACAGTACTGTTGGTGTCATCTGGGCTAGACTCTTCAATATGAATGTTTGGTGGGCTTTTGCGTTGCTTTACCATTGTGAGAGGTGTGGTTTAGTCCTTCACGTTCAGTGTTACTATTCCGCTTGATTTGCAGTGTGAGTTAAGATAGGCTTATGAGTTATTGGCAACTGTATTTCTAGTGGCTGAGCTAAAATAGAGAAGTTTCCATCTAAGAAGTTAGCTTATGGTTCCTATGGCATATGTAGTGGGAAAATATTTCGCGGCCGCGTTAGCGGCCGCGGCTCCGGAAAGAGTCCCTGTCACTGGGCGAGGAGTTGGGAATGTCTCCTGTTTGGAATTGGAGCCGTTCAGCTTTGTTGCCCAGAGCTGGGCCTCTGTGCCCGTCCCACGCGGCTCAGGGGTTGAAAACCGGCTGTCTCGGGGCTGTTTCTAGCTGCGCGTGCCCAGAGAGGAACCCAGGCCCTTGGGGGCGGGCTGTACCTGTTGGAATTGGAGCCGTTCAGCTTTGTTGCCCAGAGCTGGGCCTCTGTGCCCGTCCCACGCGGCTCAGGGGTTGAAAACCGGCTGTCTCGGGGCTGTTTCTAGCTGCGCGTGCCCAGAGAGGAACCCAGGCCCTTGGGGGCGGGCTGTACCTGTTGGAATTGGAGCCGTTCAGCTTTGTTGCCCAGAGCTGGGCCTCTGTGCCCGTCCCACGCGGCTCAGGGGTTGAAAACCGGCTGTCTCGGGGCTGTTTCTAGCTGCGCGTGCCCAGAGAGGAACCCAGGCCCTTGGGGGCGGGCTGTACCTGTTGGAATTGGAGCCGTTCAGCTTTGTTGCCCAGAGCTGGGCCTCTGTGCCCGTCCCACGCGGCTCAGGGGTTGAAAACCGGCTGTCTCGGGGCTGTTTCTAGCTGCGCGTGCCCAGAGAGGAACCCAGGCCCTTGGGGGCGGGCTGTACCTGTTGGAATTGGAGCCGTTCAGCTTTGTTGCCCAGAGCTGGGCCTCTGTGCCCGTCCCACGCGGCTCAGGGGTTGAAAACCGGCTGTCTCGGGGCTGTTTCTAGCTGCGCGTGCCCAGAGAGGAACCCAGGCCCTTGGGGGCGGGCTGTACCTGTTCTCAGCTTTCTGTTGAATTAAGAAAAAGTAACAGTGGTCTAATCTTGAGAATGGCGTTTGTGCAAAGAAGGATTAGCGGGGGCAGGAGAGGGCAAAGCAATTGTACAGAAGCTAAGGCATTTGCTTTCCTGCACACAGCCTGCCAGGGAGGGTCTGGCCCCCAGGACCACATACAGTGCCCCCCCTCCAGCCTGTCCAGGAGTGATCACTGAGCCCAGAGCCAAAAGCAAGCCCTGAGCACCACCAGGTGTTACCCAGGAACAGAAACAAAATAATTAATGATGGGGGGGGGGGGGGGGGGAGATTTAAAATTGCCCCCAGAAAAAACAAAAAATTTCAAGGATGTTACACAAACTATCACTAGGAACTCCACAAAGATGGTAAGTTTCAAGCTTTTCACCATGTTGTTAGGTACTTTTAAAAGGAATATAGTGTGTTTTTAAAGTTTCATTTAAAATAGAGTCTAAGAAGACTAAAATGAACAATTTCATGAGTTCAGAGAAGAATGGGAACTGTTCCCTCTGCCACAATGAGTTGCTCATTTTGAATCCCTTTTTAAGTGGCTCCTGTCACCACAAGGAAGATGGCAGGAAGGAGAGGAAGAGATAGAGCATGGAAGATCTCTCCAGGTCCTAACCTAGCTAAGGTTCACTCCAAAAAGCAGCATCAAAACCAGACAGGGGCTGGAGCAACAGCACAGCGGGTAGGGCACTTGCCTTGCATGCGGCCGACCTGGGTTCGATTCCCAGCATCCCATATGGTCCCCTGAGCACAGCCAGGAGTATATTCCTGAGTTCAGAGCCAGGAATAACCTCTGAGCATCGCTGGTTGTGACCCAAAAAGCGAAAAAGCACACACACAAAAAAAAGCAGTAACAGTGCAGTGGGTTGGGAACTTGCCTTCTGTATGCAGCTCACCCAGGTTCGATCCATGAACCCAGAGCCAGGAGTTAGCCCCACGCACAGCCGGGTGTGACCCCCAAACAAACAAACAAAAACAAAAAGCATTACTGAGAGCAAAGTAGAAATCAACGGTCTCCTCGCTGTCCACGCTGACCTCTTATGGACACCCACACACACCCCCTCCCCCCGCCCCATTACACCTGCAGGGTTGCTGTGAGGATTAAATACGAAGAACACGAAGGAAATGTTGAGTAAGATTATTTCACTGGCAGTAGGGAGCATCCAGACCTTGGGGTCAAAGGTCTGAACAGTCTCATTTAACTCGCTATTTAGAAGCTGTGACTTTATTTGTGTGCCCTGGACAAGGTGAGGTAAGCTTTCTGCACCTGTTTCCTCTCACCTGGGGAGAGAGACGTAACTCACCCTCCCTCCAAGGGTGCCATGAGGACAATCACCGCCTCCCAAGCCCTCCACCCCCTTCCGCCCGCCCTTGGAGCCCTCGGACTCCTCTCCTGACTTCAACTCTCCCCTGTGCCTCTCTACAGCCTTTTCCCGGGAGCTCCTGACACCCCACTCTCCCCCCCAGACCGCTGCTCCCACACTCCTGCTGTCATCACAAACACTCTTGGCCTCCTGGCCCAGGCTGCCTCTCCGTGGGAAGGCCCACGGGGCCCCGCTCTGCAGGGTACCCACAGCCCTACTTTCAGAAGCTACAAATCCACATGACAATGGGCAAACCCTCTCCTAAAGTCTCCCCTTTTTCATCTGTTCCCAAAGCACTCTGGGCTCCCACCTACCCTGGGAGCCACCACTCAACCTTCAACCAGCCTTCCCTTCTCCGCCTCTGCGCCACTGACCTCCGCCACTGACCTCCTCAGAAGGCCCTTACACACGGGGACAGACCCAGCGCTCCTCTGCCACAGCAGTGCCTAGCAACCAGAAACGCCTCCAGTGTTTGGTCAAGGACCAAGGAAATAACCTCCCTGCGTTCTTCTTTCTTACAACCAATCTCTTGCCCTCTTTTAAATGAGACTGTCCTCACACCGTGGTCATTTAAAAAGGAAAAAATAAAGACCTTTATATGTTTTATCTTCATCTGATCTTTGGGGGTCACTTTTGATCTTGTTCCCCCCCCCCCCCCCCCATTTCTTTCTCATCTCACCGCCAGCTCCATTTCAAACACGCCAGCCCGGGACAGAGAGGGCCTTATCTGCATGCAGGGAACCCAGGGAAGATGTCCGCAGCACTGCATGGTTCCGAAAACAGACAACAACAACAAAAAAAAACACACCGACTGGTCCACCTCCTTGCTATTCCTCTAATACAGGCCTTGTCCCTACCCTCCAACCCCCACCCCGCCGTTCTGAAGAGCCTCCTGGTTACATGCTCCCTCTGCCTGAACGCCCCTCACTTCCATCAGGGCCTAACACTTTGGTCAAATGTTTTGTGCCCATGCAATCTAAAGCGGCACACCCCTGCTCCTTCCCCCTTTCATACGAGGGCACCTGTGCTCTCCTGTTCCAGCTTTGACTACACAATTTCTACCAACTGACACACTGTGTACCTTTTTTGCCTCCTCCACACATTCAAAATAAAACATCCCGAACAATCAAAAGGGAGGTTTGAGCGACAGTACCACGTGCCTGCCTCGCATGAGGCTGACCGGGGTTTGATCTCAGCCACCTAATACATTGTCCCCCCCACCCCACCCCCACCTCATAGTGATCCCTGAGCACAGAGCCAGGGGTAAGCTCAAAGCACTGTCAGGTGTGGCTTCCACCCGAGTCCACCCAACAAAGAGGGGGGAAAAAAGGCCTGGTGTATAGCAGTCAGTGCTCAATAAACATCTATGCACTAAACAACTCCAGTCCCTACAACGGGAACTTCTTCCACATGAAGGTTTTGCAAACAGAGCAAGAATCTGAACCTAGGTAATAAACTCCAGTAACTGCTATGTTTTCCTGCCTCCCAATCCTGACCCCCCCCCCCCCCCCCGCCGCCCCCAACAACTAACAAGCACAATTACATCTCCGGAGCCAGTCTTTGAAGTTACCTACTGGAAAACATTCAGGAGAGCAAGCCATCTAACGCCAGGGTTTTATGCACTCAAGTTTCAATGATCAGATGATAATTAATAGGGCACTGACAGGTTTTCTTTGGATTTTACAGTTCAGTAAAGAGTGACTTACCACAATAGCCCCCTGAACAGTGAAATGGCACCAGGGAGTAACAGGGAAGATGGAATAAAGATGGGATAAAGTCAAAGGCTATGGTGAATGTACAGCAGAGAAGCACAGATCACAAGGAAACCCTCCTGGAGGGTGATGAAAATATGCCACAAAGAATCTTCATTTCATTTGTGGTAATACCAGTATAATTGTCATATATGAGACAAAATTTTTTGTTTGGGTTTTTTTTTTTTTGGCTTTTTGGGTTTGGGTCACACTCAGTGATACTCAGAAGTTACTCCTAGTACTGGACTCAGGAATTGCTCCTGGCGGTGCTGGGGATACCATAGGATGCCGGGGATCAAACCTGGGTTAGCCGAGTACAAGGCAAATGCCCTACCCGCTGTACTATCCTCCGGATCCATGTTTGGGTTGTTTCTGAACCACACCCAGCTGTAGTCAGGGATTATTCCTGACTCTGCTCAGGAATCACTCCTGGCAGGCTCAAGGGACCGTATGGGATGCCAGGGATAGATCCTGGATCAGCCACGTGCAAGGCACGCGCCTAGCCTGCTGTACTATCTCTCCAGTGCTTAGCAGAAATTTCCATTAAGTAAATTAGACTTAACAAATCGACCTTAGGACCATCAGATAATAATTTTGACTAAGCTATTCCCAGAGCTAAAACCACCAAATGATCCCTGAAGCAGCACAAGCAATGAACAACACATCTGGTCTTGAGTATCAGATTCTCTCTATACGGAGGAGGTGAAGGGAGATTGGAACCGGGGGCCCGGCAGTGCTCAGGGCTAACTCCTGACTCTGTGCTCAGGGATCACACTTGGATCACACTCCTGACTCTGTGCTCAGGGATCACACTCAGGAGACAATCTGGGATGTCAGGGTCTGAACCTGGGCTGGGTGCGTGCAAGGCCTAACCTGATGTCCTCTATCTCTGGTCGATGGGTCTCTAGATGTTTAAGGGACAGCAAGGCAATTAGGAAAAGCCAGTAAAATTCTCCTTTAAAATGAGACCCAACAGGGTGGTCGAGAGTGATGCCCAATGCCCATTCACAGCCGGCATCGTCCCTCCAGACTCTGGTCCACTTGGGCCAGTACTCAAGCAGAGTCCAGCCAGGTCCATGCAGCCTGCCACTTATCGAACAGTGAGAGGCCTAAATATCACTGCTGTGTCAGAAACCAACTAAGTTAATTTAGGCAGAACAGTGGCCCCCACACCTCCCCCTTCCAACCGTGTCCACCGTCAGAAGACCTCTGAACAGTCACCGGGCAGCGCCAGGAAAACCAAGCACAGACACAGGTGTTACTCGACACAGCAGGCCCAGCCTGCCGCTGCGGCCTTCCTGGCCTCTGGAAAGAGCGCTCCCTGTTCTACAACCCCCACACGTGCAAGGGGATGTCTGGGCAGTTCGGCCTGCTCAGGGAGGAACTCTTTCTTCACTCCGAGGAAAAACAAAGGTCTTACTGACAGCAAAGGCTGACAAGGAACCACCACGGACACACCTGGGCCGTCAGTCTCTGAGAATTCTACTGACAAAAGCCAGCAAGTCATGAAAGCTATTCAAGAAAAGTCAGCGGGGGGGGGGGGGGGGGGGGGGGGGGGGGGAGAACCTACAGAAAGCAGGTAGGGCCTTTGCCTTGCATGCAGCTGACCCAAGATCCACCAGGAGTGACTCTTGAGTGCAGAGCCAGAAGTAACCCCTGAGCATTGCCAGGAATGGTCCAAGCCCCCAACCCTCCCCTCCCCCAAATACTCAAATCTGGAATGGGGAAGAATTCTAGCAAAAGTTAAACCCACTGGGGAAGAGCAGGGGGTCTGTTTTCATACTACAGAGGCTCATCAGGATATGGACTAGTCTCAAAGACTATAAGACTTTCTTCTAGGCTAAGACAATCTAAATGTCTACCAAGAGAAAAATTACTCAAATCTTAGAATACTTAACAGTGTAGAAGAAGAATTTTCAGTCTGAAAAAGCCATGCAATGACTACTCAAGTATGATTCTACTTCTTCTATGTTAAAAAGATCTATTAAATGTTCTGCCTAAAAGAATAACGCTCAAAAGGTAGTTCGTTCCTCACCTAAATTTCAGAATAAGAAAAAAAGAACATGCTATGAAAAAAAAAATGTAACACTAGCTAAAATGTTCTATCAACTCTAAAATGGCGTGTGTACCACCCTCAGATTCTCGGAAAATTCACCCCCACTAACAATGTTTCCTTTGTAAACGAAGGAAGAATTTTGCCCAGGGATGGCACTCAGAGGTACAGCTCAAGCTTTGCATATATGAGGCATTGGGTTCAACTGTCAGCGCCAACCAAAAAAGGGGGGGAAATGGCATTTCTGAGATTTCAGTGCATTGTTAACATTAAGAAGTGAACTCTTACAACCAGAAGTTGGTCATAAATATAAGACTTTGGGAAAAACAGCATCACTCTTATCCCTCATTACCACAAGCCTGGAGACCAAGAATCTGAAAAAGCACACATGTACTTTCATACACACTCCCAGACACACCCCACAAGGCCAGCATCTCAGTCTCCTGGGGAACTCTCCAGCCCTTAGACATTCTTCAAAAGGGGTAACTGCATGAGTTTTAAAAGGAATGTTTAAATTGGTCTTCATAGAGCTGACTTTGTCAAGGGGAAAAAAAAAAAAAGCACAGAATGAGGAAGTCAAAGTTAGCCCGGAAAAAAAAAAATCCCTGAAAAAAAAAACTCAAGATAATGAAAGACGACTTAATGCAAGTTGGATAGCAGAAGGTATCAAGAATTTCCAGCTAATTAACTATTCAAAAGCCAATTTGAGACCAATTTAATATATGTTTGAGGATCTAACCAAGACCCCATACAGGTCCCAGATCTCAAAGATAGTGGTTGAATAAGGGCACAGGCAAATAAACAAGCAGTTGTCAAAAGAGAAAACCAAGCACAGAAGCAGTACTTTAGAAATCTGCTGTAAAGAGCACTACAGAATATCAAACTCAAAGGGTTACAGAAGCAGCACTGAGCAGTGGGTGACCCAGTGGAAGATGTAAAACCAGAAGTCAGACCAACTTAAGAGTTGGTTCTTAAGAGTCAGAATTTAACAAGGCAGCTGAGAAGTCCTGGAAACTTCTGGTTAAAAGAAATACATGGAAAAATAAAATTCAGCTGGTGATGCAAAGGATAAATTTAGAGGAGGTCGAAGCTGGCAAAAACGCATGGGAAAGGGAAGAAGAGAAGAGACGCTCTTACTACCCACCAGGGAATAACGAGGAGAAATCTCTAAGTTTGCATGAGGGATTAAACCAACCACAGTTAACTAAGTGAAACCAACTGATCTAGTTCTCCTCTGTTTGGGATACTAGAAGCTCAGAGTCAGATATATTTGCCTACTTTCAATACAGCTAATATTTTCATGCAGACAGTAAATCTGTTGTATATCATTTCTTCCTCTTGACAGGAGTCTATCTATAAAGTCATTTCTATTTCACTGTTTTTGTTTTGGGGCCACACCCAATGGTGCTCGGGGCTGATTCCTGACTCTATATTCAGGGATCAATCCTGGAGGGCTCAGGGGACCATGTGGTGGGATGCTGGAGATTGAATCCTGGTTAGCCACATGTAAGGCAAGTGCCCTACCCACTGTATTATCGCTCCAGTCCCCAAATTACCTCTATTTTACAAATGTGGCAGGAAAAAAAAAGAAAGAAAACCATACCACAGCAGTGGCAGCTGGACCAAACCATTGGTTCAGAGCTAAACCCAAAAGTTTCAAACAGTATTCTGCTCACCCTTCCTGCAGGCTAGCAAAGGCCACGGTCCACAGCAGAAGCTGGAAAATAGCCACTTTTACTTTCTCCACCTCCTTTACAACTAACAATCCAAGAGATGGGCTCCACTGGGAGAGAGTAAATGGGAAGACTCCACAGTGACATGGAGATGGGTATCTTCCCGCCTTTCCTAAGATGGGCCAGACACCGGTGCTATGGGAACCATATTACAAACAGTAGGCAATGAACCCAAGGCCTCTGATAAGACAAAATGCTAAGACTCAAGGAAGAGCCTTAGAACTATCCGATTATACACTGGCAAGCAATCATAAATGCTATGATACAAGCCATCTGTCAAGGACTGCTATCTGCCAAATGCATCCTCATCAATAAAACCCGGGTCATCAGGAGATCAGCTTCTGACAGGTAAATCTTATATTGCTTGGTTAATAAGAGTCTTGCTATTGAGATGAAAATAGTGCAAACATGAGTCATTAGGAAGAAAAGCAATAAGCTAATAAAGCTCCTGGAAGCAACTAAAGATGAAACAAGAATGAGCATAATGACAAGTAGCATGGGAATATGGGATCTGGTGTCAGCTGGGTACTTCCTGAAGACAGAAACAGGAAGAAAAAGAGTAAATGTGGAGAAATCCTCCTGGGTGAGAAAAATCAGGGAGGTTTTCTCTTGTGGAATCGGTACTGATAAGACAACTCAATTATTGAAAGTTAAAAATGTCTAGGTAATTTTAACAGAAATATTGCTCAGATTCACCAAAAAAAAAGATAAAATAAAAAGAAACCCCAAAATGAGCAGAAAGTGGCAGCTAATAAGGTATAGAACCAAGAGTTTGGGGGCTCTGGGGAGAAAGGGTTGTGTTCAGAGAAAGGGCACTAGCCCTTTGGGATAAAACAGAAAAAAGATAAAGGGAAATGGCTAAATTAATGGTATCTTTACAAATGCTATCTTGGACAACAGTGGCTCATTATGGATGTCATACAAGTAAGTTTCAATGATTGGTCCATGCTACATATTAGCAAGTCAGAGATTCCTAAACAATTAACCAAAGACATTAGAAATAAACTGACATTAAATAAATAAGACATTAAGAAATAAATGACTCCACGACTCACACTCTCTCCCCCAACAAGGTGCACCCAAGTTCTTTCCATACTGGCTCGGAAACTGGCTTTCAAGTACACACAATTCAGTGTAAACTTTAGTCATGAGAATCACCTGAATCACACCCTAGTGACCACTCCCAATCGCTTCATAGTAACCTTATAGATCAGGTAAAGATGTCATCTCATCGAATCTTATGGCCCTCTCCATCATAGATTCTGACAGCATAGCATAAAAATGGTGAAAGAAACCAGCAAAAATTGTGAAGTCTGGGGCCAGAGAGAGAGTACAGCAGGTAGGGCATTAGCCTGGCACAGAGCAGACACCTGGGTTTGATCCCTGGTACCCATATGGTCCCAAACACCACCAGAAGCAATTCCAGAGCCAGGAGTAATCCCTCAGCATCACCAGGTGTGGCACCCCATCCCCCCCCAAAATATATATATATGAAGTCTGGGGAAGTGTACACACTGAAAGGACATCACTATTATTAGAGAAGCAGAATTATAGTCATAGCTAAAATTTTTTTTGAAAAAGAAAAGCTCTTCGATCCTCCACTGAGGTTACTTTCACCTGCTTATCTAAGCAGGTAAGTCTCCACTTCATACCACACTTCTTCAAACACTGAAGGCATCATATACTATTACTTTTGCTCCTCTTCACATCCACTTTTGGGGCTGTTCTAAAGGAATGTGACGGACAACTAAGTTCCACCCTCATGGCTCCACCTCCATCACTCAATTCATTTCAAAACTATCGTTCCCCCCCCACAAAAAGTCCATTTAATCGAGGGCAATCCAAGCAGCCCAAAAGAGAAACACCTAATTTACATTATCTTCACCAGGCTGCCAGCTTTGCCCTCCCAGATGTAAGATCGAACCTTGTAGCCCAGTATTCCTACAAATACCCGCGGCCACAATACACCCCTTTTTTTTTTTTGCACGCTTTGTTTCCAGTGGTGCTGCCCCGAGTTTTCCCACCACCTGTGTGTGTGCTAAATGGTGCAAAACTTATAGACGGATTTTACCCTAAGAAAAAGGCCACCCCAAGTGCAGGGAGAAATTAATTAAGTCGGGAACCGGGTGCAGCAACAAACTGCTCTTGGCTTGGCCCTCGCCCTCCCGCCGACGCCGGGAGAAGGAAGGTCTTAGCGAACCAACCACTCGAGTCTCCGGAGAGCCCGGGCGCCCGGGGAGAGCGCGCAGCTCCCGCCCGCGGGGAATCCTGCACGCGTTTGCAGAGAGAGGCTCCCAGGCGCGCGCGGCATTCTGGGTCCGGTTTCCACAGTTACCCACGTGCACCCAACCCAACCGCGGCCCGGCGCGGCCGGGACTACAAGTCCCACAATTCCGCGCGGCCGCCTTTCCCCTGCACACCCAGAGACCGGAGCCAGACCCTAAAGAAAACCCCTCAAGCGCTCTCCCGGCACGCCTGCGAGAGGTCGCGCTTTCTAGACCCCCGCGGGGCCTCCTGCCCAGACCTCCCCGCAGGGAAGTGGGTCCCAGGGCGCCGACCTCGGCACCCGACCACCAGAAATTAGACAACTGCGTCACATCGCAGACTGCCAAACCCATGCACTGCCAGGGACCCCGATACCTCCCCGACCCCAACCGTCCTCCTCCTCCCCAACCTGGCCTGAGGGCCTGACCCCGCGTGCTCCCGAAGCGGAAAGTCCCGCAGCCCCACGCTCCTGCCCCGCCGCCGGGTCCCCTCCCGCAGCCCAGCCGGAGCCAGCGCCGACGCTGACCTCGCTTGCTTCCCGCTGCTCCGGGGGGACAACTGCGGCCAGCGCCGAGCTCGGGGCACCTCCCCGCCTCCTTCGCTTCGGCCCCGCCCCCTTCTCTTCCCAGCACCCGAAACTCTCCCCTCCAGGGACACCCCCGCCCCCCGCCTCGGTGGGGAGGGAACACCTCCCCTCCCCCTGCAACACAGTCTGCCACCCCACCCCCCGTCCCCCAGCCCCCACGAGCACCGAATCTGGACAAGACAATCTTCCTCCAGCCGAGGCCCCTCCCAACCTCCTTTTCCTCCCAACTAGTGCACCTCCCCCTCCCCCTGCCCCCATCCGGCCTCCCCAAACCCTTCCAGCCCTCCTCCTCTCCCCGCGCTCCCGATCACCCCAAGCCCCCCCACACCTGTTCATCCTATCACCCCTCTCCCCACCCCGCTATCCCACCACCGGGCCCTCTGCCCTTCTCGCCCCGTCGGATTCCCCAACTCTTCCATCGCACCCCGATTCCTCCACCCTCTCCCTCTCCCGTTACATCAGCGCTCCGCTCCCTGCCCGCCCTGCAGGCAGCCCCGCACGCACGGCTGCAGCCCCCAGCTTCCCCACCCCATTGTTCCCCCCGCACCCCCACCCCGCCATCCAGTCCTCCTTTCCCATTGTCCCCGCCCCCGTGCTCCCCGAGCACTCACCCGCCTTTCTCAGCCCCTCGGAAATCCTCAGCCCTGCGCCCGCCCGCTCTCTCGGGCTCCCTGCCCCCCCGCCGGTGCCACCCCCCGGCCCAGCCCGCCAGCGCCGGCGGCCGCCTCCACCTCCATTCACCCCGGACACTCAGGTCCCGGCCCCACATCGCACGTCCCGCCCCCCACCCCTGAAACGGAGCCAGTCCCCACCCCCCTCACCTCCGCCCTCCCCGGCAGGCCGGCCCCTTCCCCCCACACCCGCCCCCGCCCCGAGCCGCGGCCGCCCGCAGCGCCACCACCCGCTCCGGCCCGGGAGGGGAAGGGGTGGCTCCAGGGCAGGGGCTCCCGGGCGCGTTTCAGGACAGGAGGCGTGGGGCGGGGACTGCGGGAGCCGAGTGGAGAGTGCTAGCCGCCGGCCGGCCCGCTCGCCCCGTTACTCACTGACAGCGGCAGCATCCGAGTGCATTTTCGGGCAGCTCACACCCTGCTCCGCCGCCCAGGCTCCCGCGCTAGCCCTGCGGTCCCCCCACCGGCTCGCCGCACCTCGGCTCCGAGCAGAGGACCCGCCGCCAGGCACTCCCGGCCCCGCCCACCTCTCCTCCCCCCATTGGCGGAGCCTCGGCCGAGAGGCCGCCCCCCGACTGCTCGCATTGGTCAGAGCGCGCCGAGAGCGCCGTTCTGGAGCGGGCACGGAGGCCCCGCCTCCGGAGGTCCCTGGCGATTGGTCCCCGCGGCTCCTCCCCCGCGAGGTTCCCCCTCCCCCCCGGCGGAGGCCCACGCTCGGGGAGAGCCGGTTGGACCAGGCTGCCGTCACTCATCCCCGGGGGGGGTCCGAAAGCGCGTGTAGGGGCGAGGCCGAAGACTGGGTCCACCCTGACCCTGAAGCCCCGCCCCCTGGCGGGCGCGATTGGTGGAAGTGTAGACCAACCGAGAAAGATGGGTCGGCCTCTGAAACAAAGCACGCGAAGTGTTCCCCGAAGAACAGAGCCCGGGCAGCTGTCGGGGCAGCGGCCGCTCTCCCGCCGGCAACCACGCGTCCGAGTCCCGGGCTGGCCTCGCGCTCCCCGGAGCGGCTTCCCGGAGCGGTGCCGATCCTGGACCGGGACTCCCGCTGCTGCTGAAATCGGGATCAAGAATTGCCGCATCTCCGTTCCCTGCACACGCTCGGGTGAGGAACAGATTCCCTTCGCTCCTACAACGATCCGTCCTCCTCTTCCCCGTATTTTTTTCTCCCTGCACTTTTCCGGAGTCGATACACTTCTAACCCGCTTCGTCACAAATGGGCTGTGCTGAGGGCTTGGAACGCTGCAAGGATTGTGGGTCGCACACCTCGGGCGGCGCTGCAGGAAAATCCAGAGCCATGCACAGAGCTCGGGGCTCCCGTCCGGCACGTCCACCAGCCCAGCAGGGGCAGTTCACCGGCCCTCGAAAGAAAAACGTGCATATGCAGCATATGCATATGCTGTGGACGCAGTTTTCTAAACGAAACCGACTGGCCATCGGCCGGAGGAAAGCATTTCAGTGATTCCTCCCGATCCCTGAGTTTGTCAAGAGTCGGTGATTCACACCATAGTCTCAGGTTCTGCCGATTCTCAAAGATTTTTTTTGAAAACAGCTAATCAGGCACTTACCCTGTGTTGTCGAGGGATATTACTTGGAGATGTCAGGGGACACTCAGCCTACTCCGACCCCGCACCAGCGTACCTACACAAGTATAATCTTGTAAACCCAAAGGCCAGCAGCCGGGCTCCACCCACCCGGCCCCAGAATGGATGACACCGCAGCCTGGTAACCCAACATCAGTCGCTAGGATTTCAGATTTCTAAATAAAAAGGCCTTTTTGAGTTCTGGGAGTCGGAACTTGAGGTTTCAAATCTGCACCTAAAGGGTTGCCACATCAACATGATATTGAACAGAACGGATCAAAACAATTCCGAGGTCAAGCCACTCTCTTTGTCTTACCTGACTCCCTCCCTCTTGGTCCCTCATGTCTCGTTAATCACTTACACCCGTGTAATCTTTCTATCTATTGTATTTCCATCAAACATTTATGAATCACTTCAATCTAGGATCTGAGTTGTACTTGAATTTATCCTCTTCTGGTTCCTCGAGACAGGAATCGATTGTATATGGGTGACCTTTGATCTGACAGCCGTGAGCTTGCCACCAGGAGAGGGTAGATACCTCTGAGATAACTCATTGCTGGTTGGGCAAGTGGAATTACAAGAATGCCTGTCCTTACTCTGAGCAGCTTCTCCTGCAAAGTTTGTCACTTTTGTTTTCAAACTACTCTACATCTAGGACATAATCAATTACAAAGGGCTTATACAAGCATATGTTATTTTTATGATTTCTACTGCTAAGCATGGTACTTTCAAAAGTTGAGTTTTTATTTTACACAATGGGCTTGCTTTTTGACACCTCTAAACACTAGCTTGTTTGAGCCAGACATTTTCTCTGTCAATTTATTGGCATCAAACTTCATAATCATCTGTACATTAAATGAAGAAACTGGCCCAGTACTCCAGAATCACATGGTGTCCATAAATAGCTGAAGAATGCACTTTTTTTTCTTACTCTACATCATTTCTCGGTGGCTAAGTATGATTATTTTCACATTTCAGAAACAATAATTGACAGATCTTAGTAGAAGTCAACTCCAGTTTGAGTATTGAGAAGCAAAACACTTTCTTGCTCAACCAAGACTTAATGCCCCATAGCGCTTTGCGAATAATAAAACAAGTATAGCTAAATGACTAGCACCTAGTACAGTGCTTACAATTATAATTTGTGCTTATAATGCACAAATTTAACTGTTCCTTACAGCGAATGAATATTGACATACTATAACATTTTAAGTCTGGAATAAAATATTGAGGCTTAGCAGACCCAGTACTTCCTCATTTTAAGAATATGAGTTGAAAACAAGAAGTGTTGGCAGGGTTGTGATGAAAAAGGAACCCTCATCCATTGTTGGTAGGAATGTTATCTGGTTCAGGCTCTCAGCAAAGGAATATGGAGATCTCACCAAAAAAGGAGGACTAGAACTCCCATATGACCCAGCAGTACCACTTCTTGGTATCTATCACCAAAACACAAAATCATTGATTCAAAAGGATATATGCACACTTACGTTCATTGCAGCACTTAAGACACTACCAAGATACAAAATCAACCCAAATGCCCAACTGTGGGTGAATTTCAAACAACAATGGACTACTAGGCAGGTGTAAGAAAGAACAAAATCATGCAATATGCTATAACCAGTGGATCCAGAGGATATTATGGTAAAGAAAGTCATTAAGAAGGAAAGGGATACATACAGAATGATCTCACTCATATGTGGGGCTTAAAGATGCACACAGGTAACAATAAAGTCCAAAGGCAACAGGGTTGAAAGGAAGGAACATTGGGAATCTTGGGGGAGGGAGAAGGGTACACTGGGAACGGGTGTTGTGTTGGAATTATGTATACAGGAAACCCTCATTGACAATATTATAAATCATAGTTCCTGAATTAATAAAATAATAATTTTTAAAAATAATTATAAAGGTAAAGGCCCTCCCGTTGATCGTCGATTTGCTCGAGCGGGCCCAGTAACGTCTCCATTGGAGACTTTGTTGTTACTGTGTCTGGCATATCGAATACTCTCGGTAGCTTGCCGGGCTAATTATAAAGAGCTCATTAAATCTTAATAAAAGCTCTGTAGTAAACATGTACAAATTACATCATTGCCAAAAATTTCAACCCAATTTATGTCCAATCTTTCATAATTACACTCAGGATGGATAAAATAAATACAAGTATATTGGTCTAGTTAAAGGGGAGGGAGGAGAATGAGACATGAGATCCAAAGAAAAATATCTAACCCAATTCACTCAGCATAACAAAGCAATAAATTTTCCCAACTTCTAGACCAATTCTTTCCCCCAATACCAGACTCCAATATCAAAGTTTCACATTTCAAAGATGGATAAACTATTTTCGCCTCCCTTCCCACTAGAAACAGATCAAGCTAATATAAAGTTTTATACTTCATAGAGCTGGAATATTGCCTTTTTAAAGGATTTCGTCAGGAACTTGAAAACTATAGTATATATTTCCTTTTTTTCCTCACTGGTACCATTCCCAAATAACTTGATCCCTATGGGGATATTTACTGAGATAATGATGTTAGACTTCTGTGCATTTATATTCAAATCCTTAGAGAAAAAATTAATAATTGTCTTGGGACATGATCGGTAAAGATATTTGGGGATGTATTCTGTGCCATTTTGCTTCACCTGGTTACTACTGTAGGGTAACATGTGGACAAGTTACCTTATGTCAGCTGATAGACAAGAGAGTGAGGGAGAGAGAGAGAGGGAGAGGGACAGAGAGAGAACAAGAGAGAACTGGGGGTAAGGAGCTTACCTTTCATGCAGCAGACACAGGTTCAAGCCAGGAGTAAGCTCTGATCACTGCAGTATATGCCCCCAAACAAAAAGCAGCTGATAATCTAATTGGAACTTTTGTATTAGTTGTATATTAATTTAATCATATATTTATATTGAACTGCTCTCAACTAGATTAGAAATAGATAGAACAATCTTAAAGTGAGAGAAGGAACCACTGAACTGTTTCAGAGATATTTCAGTATCTCTGAAATTTTAAAACTTTACCTCTGATTCCACTGATGGAATCAGTTAGCATGTTTTTCCTGGATGTGTTATAGTTAGGGTACAAGAGGGAGAATGGCAGGTTCTCAAGACTGAAAGGCAGTCAGGTCTATTCAGACAGATAAATGTACCCCTGGGAATATTTGTATGGGATGAGAAAGAATACACAGCAGGAAGGAAGAAATTCATCAAATTGCAGTGCAAATATGGAGCACTTTACCAGTTGTAAAACATCAAGCTAAAAGGGTTCCCAGAATATGGAAACAAAAATAATAAATACATGTCTTAATAGAGATGAAGAATCTTTATTTATTCAAACTCAAAACCAACTGACCCAAATGATGGCCATTTTAGTATTTTCAAGCATATAAAAAGGCACTGCTCTTATAGTGATTTACTTACAAATTATTACAAAAAGAGGTTACTAATATTATCCCCAATTTACAGGTAAGTTAACTGAAAATTTTCAGTAGTCTGCTCCAGAGCGTATTAGTAACCTTTGCCCCTAATTAAACAAACTCCCTGTGTGGTGATACTTCATGCTGAGTTTCAATTCCTTCTCTTTTTTAATCAGGATAATATGACCTAGAATACCTGAGAGGTTTATTTAGAAGACAGTGGCATGAATGTGTGCCTTTTAAAACACTCGAGGCAGGACCTTGTTTGACAGCTGAAATCTAACCATTCTGGCTATCTTCATAATAGATATGTACTATGAAGAATATGAGTCAGATTATTTCCCCACTGCTACATTCTTGCTAGCTATTTCATCCTGTTGACCTTATTTGAACGCAACTCTCTTCTTGGAATATTATTCATGAGATTATTCATTCAGATTATCTAATGAGGCTCTGCTGAATATAGTAAATCCTCGATTTTTATATATCAGTGGGAAGAGGCAACTTTTTGATCATGAAGGCCTCTGTTATGGGAGAATGGTGAGTTTAGTCTTTTAATTACATAAGAATGACCCCTTTTTATATATATGACAGATGTGTAAACAGCTGCTTGGATGTTATTAAGGTAAAGAAAATGTTGGTGTCACTTTTCAATACCAGCACATACTGTCAGATCCCAATTGTCAGGTTAATGGAAAAAGCACTTTTTTTTCATTGTCACCAAAACAACGTTTGCTCAAAACTGGCAGTGACTGAGACGCTGAAAAGTGTTGTTTGCCATCCCTCTTGCTTTTCTGTGCCTTTCTTTTATCAGCTTCCCTTTCCCATAAGGATAGAACACTGACCTCTATAATCACTGAAGATTACTTCATAGAATTCATATGCTCTTACTCTATGAGCTGAGATGCACTTTCAAAGGACTTTGTTTAGCCATGAGCCTGCACCAAGGCCATAATGTCTCCACCAAAATAAAGACCCTTGCCAAAACTTTCTGGAACAACTCTACACAGGGCATTTAGTCTTAGGAGCACATTTACCATTTTTTCTGAACCAAACATGGGTTTTCTGGAACCAGATAACCCAAATTAAAATCCCCTTGGCCCTACCACTTAAGACAAACAATGTTTCTGTCTTGGTTCCCTCATCTGCAAAATGGTGAGAATAATGGGCCTCGACTCATCGTTGTGCTCTAAGGATGAAATGAATGCAAGTACACAAAAGCCCCTAGCTCAAAAATTGTTAGCCGAAGCACTCATCACATTCACTACCCCTCACCTCCAGCTCATCATCCCAGATGTCTCATTTCCCCTAAGCTAGTCCCTGTGATTCGCCAGTCACTGTGTTTTATAACTTGACTTCCTTCCTCCCTTCCAGAGTTTACTGTGAACACTGAGTTAGCACACAAAGAATCCTTCGCCTGGAACTGCCACCAGTGTAAAATTAGCCTGTGCAAAAAGAAAGAGAAATGAGTACGCAGTGTCTGTGCTGCGTTCTTCAACTTTGTCGTTGGAAAAGCTAGTTTAGTGAAACGTCATACTGGGCATTCCAATGATACAGGACATGCCTGTGAATATTGAAAGATGGCATCCTAACAAGTAAACAGATTGTAATCAACCAGAGAGAATTCGCCATGAATAGAGACACACATTGTGTTCCCATAATGAGTGATTTCCCTTCCTTGTACTTGGAAGTCATATTACCCCTTCCTACTTGAGCCATAATTTTTGGTATAAGAAATCTCTGCCAGAGGCAAAGATTTATGTATTACCCCTGGGCCACCCTGGACTCAGGTCTTTAAACAGACATTAAATTTATGTGGGCCTTACTTCCTCCATTTCTAAAAATGGGGATCATCCCTTCAAGGGCTAAATAAGATGAAATCTGTAAAAATATTTATAAAAGTAGTGGAGGGAAGCAGAAATGAGTGTGTGAGTACCAATTATAGGAAGCTTGCATTATTTCCTTGTAAACCTAAAGCAATTTTGCTAGGTGTAGTTGGCTACGTTTTATGCTTGGAACCATTTCAAGTGAAAATGAGCCTGTATTTTTAAATTTTCTAGAAAATCCTGGGTTCTTTTTTTTCCCCCCTCATGGAGCAGCCATCTTAGGGATGTCTCCCAGGAGCTAAGAATTTTCAAAGTACAGATTTAACATTAATGTTTAAATTTCATTTAGAAATAATTTTTATCTCCTTTTAGATGTTAGAATTTCATCTATTTTTATAACTATTTCTAACTTCTGCTATTTCTTTACACGTGACTATTAGGGTAGTATTAATAAGCTCTTTGGCTGATCTTTTTCTCTAGCACAACTATAGGCTTCTTAACCCAACACTTATTTTTGACCCAGAACTTTTTATTTACAGAAATCACACCTATTTAGGGGCTTAACATATTTGTATTAAGATATTCATTTATTGCCATATGTTCTTCTCCGACTTGGGCATTTTCACCTTAATTGCATCAAGCTAATCAAGTTCTAATGATGTTGCCATCAATTCCATCTCCAAAAGGTATAATTTTCCAATTGAATCTAAGCAACTGCATGACCTCTATAGTGACTTTCATAAATACAGCCTTGATCAGTTACTCCAGCTAGCAGACAGAAAGAATAACCATTTCAGTTAGACAATGGCTCCTGTGTGTCGTGGGGCTCCTCATCTCTCCTTGCCTTTTCTAGCCTTTTCCCATGAATACAATGTCTTTTTAGCATCCCTCTCAGGGCCGCACTGGAGGCCTCATCCATCTCCAGACGTCAGGAAGCCGAGCATCTCATTATGGCAAAGCGAAGCATTCTGGGAGAGCGCATAGAGCCTGCAGACAGCAGGAGCGAATGGGGGAGGGAAGTCGCCAGGAGCTGTGGACACTCCGTGCTCACTTCCTTGGTCGAGAGCAGCGATTCTCAAGTGCAGGCGCCCAGGATGCTCCAAGGAGCCACAGGTGAAAATTGCATAAATGGGGGCTCATGTCAGAAGACTAGAGGGGCCAACTGGTAAGACGCGGGGTGGGGGTGGGGTGGGGGGCCACCGCAGAAGGGAAACAAGGTTTGAAGGGGGCCACAGTCAGAAAAACGTTTGAGGGATACTGGTGGAGATCACATGATAGGAGTGACTTCCTGATTTAGGAAGGAAGAGCAGGTAGGATGTCACAAAGCAATGGCAAAGCAGATTCCAGCCTCTCCATCCTGGCTTCACCTGCCTCAGCACTCACACCTGAACCTCCCTTTGCAGCTACCACTGGAGACAGACGGTGGAAGAAAAAAGAACCTGAGCACTTGGGGGTGGGGGTGGGGTGGGGAGAGAAATCTATGGTTCAAAAATAGGAATTTGGACACTCACATGCATGAATACAGGTGTGTATACATCCCGTATACACATACACAAACCACTTTCTGAGCTGAAAAATACTTGAATGTTTGCATTAAAGTAAATGCCTTGGGCTGGAACAATAGGACAGTGGGTTGGGCGTTTGCCTTGCACGCAGCTGACCGGGGTTTGATTTCCAGCATCCCATATGGTCCCCCGAGCACCGCCAGGAGTAATTCCTGAGTGCAAAGCCAGGAATAACCCCTGTGCATCGCCGGGTGTGACCCAAAAAGCAAAAAATAAATGCCTTAAACATTTGAAAGCCAACCTGTTGGCTCAAGTTGTCAAAGGTCAGAAGCCCCTTCGTGCCACCCTGTGATCTCTAAATTATGAATCCTTAATTAGACATATGAGTTGGCGGGGTTTTTTGTTTGGCTGGGATTTTTTGAGGATGGGGCACATTTAGGGCTCTGCCAGGGACCACCCCAGGTAGACTTGGGTGGACCATATTAATCGAACCTGGTTGGACCATGTTGATCGAACCTGGGTTGGTCACTTACAAAGCAAGCGCCCTAACTGCCGCATTAGCCTTCCAGCCCCACAACTTCCTTTTTAAAATCCAGGCTTTTAGGGACTAGTCAATGGCCATAGGGAATTTTGTTAGTGAAGATTAGTTCCACTCTGTAAGCTTCAGTCCCTGTGAGCCCGCAACCAGTAATGGGGATTCTGTCAGGGAGCAGGTGGGCGAGGTGGTTTCAGGGAAGGAATGGTGAAAGAAGGCTTGGTTCTGGATATATATATTTGGGGTTTGGGCTACACCTAATGGGGCTCAGGCTCTGCTTACAGTTAACCCTGGCAATGCTCAGGTAATCACATGATGCTAGGATCAAATGCAACCCTGGCTTCCTGCACAGAAGCATGCACTCCAGCCCATTTGAACTATCTCTCAAGACTAATTTGTTTGGGGGCCACACCCAGCAGTGCTCAGGGCTTCCTCCTGGCTCTCTGCTTGGGGATGACTCCTAAGTGGTGCTCCGGAGACCATAGGTGGTGCCCTACCCACTTTACTATCTCTCCACCCCACCCCTAACATTTATTTATTTATTTATTTTTACCAGATCTGTGGCTTCCATTAACAATGTTTCCTTTTCCTGATGGGCAAGCACTGACTTTGTTCCACTTTGTGAATGCTTTTGAATTTAGATGATTGTATAACTCAAAACGGTTTTTTTGTTTTTGTCTTTTGATTTGAGGAGCCCTGACCAAGGGGTGCCAGGCATCAGACCTGACCTCCTGCATGCAAAACATAAACCTTTGCTCCAGCCCACTGAGCTACATCTCCCCGACAGGGAGTCTTTCTAAGGCAGAAAGAGGACCACAGAGCCAGAAAAAAAGCAGAGCTCTCTAGAGCCTTTACCTCTTTGCAGATTTTGTTCATTCCAGTTCCAAACTGGGTTGCAGTGAAAACAGCACTTTTTCTGCAGCCTCTCATCCTGTGCATGGCCTCCCTCTGCTTTCTGTCATGTTGTCAGCATCTCACCCCAGACCCTGATCAGCAACTCTGGCTCTGGGCATCTCAGCTGCAACCCCTTCGGTTTGATCTGTCTTTCCTCAAAGGCCCCAGCTTGAGCCCCTCCACCTGCTTCCCTTTTAGTCTCCATCCCTCCGGCTCACTGTCACTTTTCTTGGCTTCAAAGCTCCAGTACCACAACTTCTATACAACGTCTCCATCCATCCAAGTGTCATGGGAAATGTTTGGGAAAACATTTTCAACTCAACAGCAATAGGCTGGGTACACAAACATTGGTACACACCGAAGTCACTTTCCCTAAGCCCCAGGTCTATTAACTCAGTTTATCTCCCACAACCCCAGGAGGTCAAAACATTGGGGAAACCCACTTTACAGATGAGGAGAATAAAGCACGGTTAGGTACCTGGCAGAAGCAGGCAAACAGGCAGACCAGCTGGTCTGGTCACAGACGTGTTTTCCCCGAGGGGCCAGATTGCTTCATTGGACAGCCATTGACAAGGAACTCTCTGCCCACCCACAGCAGCCACTCCATGTCCTTTCATGGGTGCTATCCCAGTTTTCTAGCACCTGGGGACAGTCCTAGCACAGTCCTGTGGGGGCAGGGTAGATGCCCTGAGTTCCCTCTGCTTCTGATTTGTAGAGTTATGTACCAATTCCAGGACAGGGAACCGCATTCTCTTAAGGATCCAGCCACAGAACTTCATATTGCAGGATGTAAGAGTGAGGGTGCCATGTTGGAGGGTGCTGTGACTGTCAAAATAACTTTGTTTTGGGGGCCAAACCTAGGCGGTACTTGGATGTCGTCTATCCAGCAGCACTCAATGAACCATGCAGTGCAGAGAATAAAGCCTTAAGCCAAGCCTTTACTCCAGCTCTGGGCGCCACCTACCTGGCCCTGCATATCTTTGAAGGGGTGCCTTTGCACATAGGGGTTAGAATGACCCCCACTGCCCCTTCCAACCACTACTTCCCTCTCTCTCTTCCTCTCCCAGGCACTCAGGGCTCCTCGGGGGGAGAGCTGGTACAAAATCATAATGGGCAACATACCCTACCACCAGCCCAACATTGGCAAATGCTCCCAATCAGACATTGTTGCTCCCTGTTCAAAGCAAGAATGAAGTTGGCTCCATTCAGACGTCAGGGAGCTTGGAAAGGTACTGAAGAGGTGGAAGGGACAACTGTGTGTGCCAGGGCCTGTGTCACTTGATGAAATGGACACAATTCCTCCTTCCCTATCTTCCTGAGTCATTCTCCTGAAACCCCAAGAAACTCCCTCCCCGCCACCCCTCAGCATACAGAGCACAGACATCAGTCCCCCAAGCCTATTTCCCTAATTCACTCATACACCCCAGAGAAGCCTGTACCCAAGATCCCGTTCAGCGATCACAGCTTACCTGTCCAGTATCTCATTCCCTCAGATCCTTGTGGATGACCGGCTTGTTGTTCTTTGAGAAGCTAAATTGAGGGGAAGGAAATACAGATGCATTAATACAGGATCTCTAACAAAGAAAGATATTTATTTTTATTTATTTACACATATATGCGATAGCACAGCGGTAGGGCGTTTGCCTTGCACGCAGCCAACATGGCCGACCCAAGTTCGATTCCTCCGCCCCTCTCGGAGAGCCCGGCAAGCTGCCGAGGGTATCTCGCCCGCACGGCAGAGCCTGGCAAGCTCCCCGTGACGTATTCAATATGCCAAACACAGTAACAACAAAGTCTCCAATGGAGACGTTACTGGGCCCGCTCGAGCAAATCGATGAACAACGGGAGGGCCTTTACCTTTTACCTTTACACATATATTGTTTTGGGGGCCACCCCCAGCTGTATTCAGGGCTTACTCCTAGTTCTGTGCTCAGGGATCACTCCTGGTGGGCCCTGGAGGCTGAAGCTGGGTCTGGGTAAGGCAAGCTCCCTGACCCTCTTTACTATCTCTCCAGGCCACCCAAATGTATTTACATTTAAAAAGAAAGAGCCACCACCTTGAGGGGGATATGGCAGGAATGTGGTACAGCCTTGCATATGGACCCGGGTTCAATGCCCAGAGCTACCAAAAGAGACTCTAACAAATGACTCCACCCCAGGACCCAGCGACCTTCTTGCAGGCATGTTCCCACCCTTTAAAAGTCCCTCCTCCTTCCTCTCCCCGGGTATCACCCCGCAGCCTTTCCTGAAAGCTCCCCTGCATGAAGCCTTGCTAGACTGACGCTGCCCTCGGTCATGTCTCTTGCCACTTACCACCCTCAGCACTAGAACAGAATTTGGTGGAAGAAAACAGAATCAGGAACAGAGAAGAACAGAACGTCAGGCTGGGTGAACTCTGAGGTGAGCTCAGCACATTCCGTGCCGAACAGAGCGAGAAAGCAGAGACTCCCCCAACCCCCCCTCGCAGGGAATAGCCCGAAGCCAGGCCCAGGCTACAGGTGATCCTCTGAACTCACTTTCTGTGCATCCTGCCGGGGGAAGCTACCTACAGTCCAAATACAGCTTTTTTATAGGGCGGCCGGGTGAGGTCCCGCCCACCCCTTAAGCATCTCGGCGGGCCAATCAGCGTCTTACCCCTATTCACACGGCGTTAAGGAGAAACACCTACTATCTGTAGACTCCTAAACTGTCTGCGACCATGGCCCCACTTCTTAAATAAATAAATCAGGCAGTCCGAGAAAAATTAAATACTCATTTGTTTGTGCCTTTACTTAAAACGAAACAACCCGTTTTGGTTTTGTTTTATTTATTTACTTATTTTCAATCAAGGGCCTTCAATGTGTTTGATGGTTGGACTTTGGGAATGAGTACACACTGAGCAAAAATAGCCACTTAATACCTGCATTGCAAACCCCAGCACCCTAAAGGAGAGAGAGAGAGTAAAAGGGATTGTGCCTGCCACAGAGGTGGGGCGTGGGGAGCTTGTGGGGGAGGGATACTGGGAACATTGGTTGTGGAGAATGGGCACTGGTGGAGAGATGACTGAAACGTAAGCAAGAAAGTTTGTAAGTCTCTAACTGTACTTTACGGTGATTCAATTAAAAAAATTAAAAAATGAAAAACAAAAACAAAAAAAAAGCCCAGTTTCATGAAGTTGCTATTCTCCTGTGGCTTAGGAGCATCTGGGAAGATATTCTATACAAGCACAGTCAAGCTACTGTTTTGCTGAGAGGAGCAAAGGTAGACAGTCTTCTGAGAACATAGGATGGGGGATAGCAGGTTGGGATCTGGCTTAACTGCAATGTACAGTTGCACAGTTTGTGCACTGCACAAAGGAACACACCTCAGGGGGAAATTGAACAGAAATCCCACTTATCTGGCTAGGCCATTAGGCCTGGTGTGAAAATATCTTTGTCAGAAAGGGGGACCCAGTTCTTTGCCTACCCATAAGAATCATCTCCCCGGATGGGAGAAGCATGCTGAAAGTAGACTATAGACCAAACATGATTGCCACTCAATGCCTCTTTTGCAAACCACAACACCCAAAAGGAGAGAGAACAAAAGGGAATGCCCTGCCACAGAGGCAGAGTGGGGTGGGGGGATGGTGGGTGGAAGGGATACTGGGACCCGTGGTGGTGGAAAATGGGCACTGGTGGAGGGATGGGTACTTGATCACTGTATAATTGAAACCCAAGCACAAAAATTTGTAAGTCTACAACTGTACCTCATGGTGTTTCACTAATAAAAATTAAATATAAAATAAAATAAAATAAAAACACCTGTCTCCTTGGAATTAAGTTACCTGGTGTATGTAAAGTTTCTAACACAAGGCTGCCACAAAGTAAGCAGACAATAGCAGTTACCATAACTACTGTGATCATCATGAGATTTGGGCTTAATAAATCCTTTAAAAAACTAAAAAAAGAATGTCCCTTTAACACTTATCTCCTATTTACACAAAATCTTTCCTTTTCTTTGTTCCCCGATGATTTTTGCTTCAATAAAGTTTTGTTAGAGAAAAATGTATTAAACATCACCTGGAAATGACACCAATAATTCCATAGAGAACTAGTTGGTTTCCAACTTAAAGGAGTAAATTAAAAATTCCTTGAGAGGCATCATTCTCCTAGCTCTATGGAGAGCAGTTGTTGGTCCAGCTGACAGCAGAGATGCTCACAGTTTTCCCACAAAGTACTTCGTAGTGTGGGAGCCACAGACCTGACAAACCCCTTCTTTATATCCTTTGGGTAATACTAATTAATTTCCCTATAAGTTTATAAGTTATTCACACTGTTCATAAAAAATTAACACAGGATTACAAAGCAGATCGAAAGGTTCTGGCCACCAACTGAGAAGTTTATAAAAGTTCATAGAAGTAGCTTTTTGCAGTTGGGATGCAGAAGGAACCACTAAGTAAATGATGGTTGGAGGGATTGCCAGGATGGGAGATGTGTGCTGAGAGTAGACTAAGGACCAAACATGATCGCCTCTTTAGTACCTGTATTGCAAATCATAATACCCAAAATTAGAGAGAGAGTAAGAAGAATGGTACCTGCCACAGAGGCAGGGAGTGGGATGGGGTGTGGATGGCAGGTGGGACACTGGGAACATTGGAGGTGGGAAATGTGCACGGGTGGAGGGATGGGTGCTCGAGCATTGTGTGACTGAAACATAATCATGCAAGATTGTAACTGTATTTCACAGTGATTCAATAAAACTTATTTAAAAATAAAAAAGAAGCCCTGTTATAGAGGATATAAGCCCTGTTATAGAGGATATACAGGTTGGTGGAGAGGAAAGAGCTAGCAGGTTCCGTCACAGATCACGGGAAAACCTACTGATAGAGCACTCAAGATCACTAATGAATGATTCTTACACAGGAGTGGAGTCAGGGTCGCTCCTTTGTTAACATGTGCTCTCTCGTATTTTAGTGTCTTGAGAGTGATTGGTATGCTCAGAGAACAGAGCTGAATGCACAGTCTTATCAGTGTGAATCACTGCAGATAATAGTGGGGACACATTAGAGTTCTTTTCAACATTTGTGATTTTGTCACATCTGAATATATTAATGAAATACATTTATCTTCATGACAATCATCTCGCCTCTTATCAAGGGAAATGGGGTAAGAAATCCGACACCAAATGAGCTCTCAAGTGCTTATTAGCTCTCACACATCTGTGATGACTCAGGGCCTATTCTCAGCAGGAACCACTTGTGGTAGAATCACCTGGAAGCTTGTTAACCAAACAAAAGTCTAGGCCCACTTGGGATCAATAGGATGAAAGGGAGGAGGTGTGTTCTTTATGCCAAGTGTATGTGTTCTTGAGGTGCTCTCATCCTAGGAAAAACACAGGAACAACTGAGTAGGACAGACGAGCTATCTTGGCCATGAAACAATCGACTTGGGAAGGAAGTTCATCAACTCAGGCTGAAGATCAGCTTCAGAGAAAGGGAATTCGGGAGCTGGCGGGGGATTGGGGGTCAGGGGGGGTGTCTGGTTTTATGCCCAGTAGTACTAGAGCAACATCCAGCTTATATACATTGTGGTACTTGTTTATTTCCCCCCAAAAAAACTCATACATATTCATGATAGAGACTTGTGTACACGAATTGAGGAACATACACTGAACATAGATCACAGGTACAGAGAACAGCGGAAAAACATCACGGAAGATGTGTTTTAGTGTGGGAATGAAGAACAAAGAGATTAAAAGTTGAAATGAATTCTACTTCACAGCCTTTAGTGGCCAGTACTGTCCAGCCAGGGGCCAGGAGTCCTTATCAGGGAAAAAATATCATCAAGTTTCCAGCTTGGCCCAGGTCAGAACCAATAGGATGCCAATGAGGCCGCTTCTCCCAGAGAGGTTGTCATAATCTGCGAAGTACAGGTTTTATTTCAGCTTTTCCTAACACCAAAGAGTCTTTCTAAATTTTTAAAGGGGAAGGAAAATGGGAAAAGTTACGAAAAGCTTTGATAGTGCTAAATAAAGGTTAGAAGAGTCTTCCCACATCTCCTGAAGGACAGCTTTGGCCAGTTCATCTCCATGAACTCTCTCAGCCCCATCTAGCCCCTTGCTTGACCAGGATAATCTTAATGGACTTGACCACCCATTCCCCACAACAGAGTGGTGTTGAAGCACTATGGCCTGTGATTTTAGCAGAAAATCACGTGCAACTCTTAGAAAGGGTAAATGTGCTTAATAACCTCTTCAACTGCCATCTCCACCTGTCTTTATTGTTAAAGCCTCACCAAGTAAATAATACATAAGGTTAAGTTTGTAAACTATAAGACTTGTGTTTGGCTTTCAGACATATAACATACTGGTATATTTAGGGATGATTGATCCTCCCCAGCAAGCAGAAAATTTCACATCACTGATGCAGTGGGGTCCACAACTCCAAGAGCTAAGAGGAATTGAGCTTTTATTTCATGCGCCAGGCTCACTGCATGCTTCCAGTATTCACAGGCTGTTGGTCCTGAGTGACGGTGATGTCTCACTTGATTCTCATTTTCCAGAGTGATTCAATTTGTTTAGGGCCAAAAGCAAGAGTACAGGGAAGCACTTGCTTTGCATGTGACAACCTGGGTTCAATCCCTGGAACCACATATGGTCCCCTGAGCCCTGTCAGGAGTGACCCCTGAACATAGAGAAAGGAGTGAAAGAATGTGATGAAGAAGATGAAGGAGAAGGTGAAGGCAATAAAGAAGGAGAAGGAAGAGGCAGTGGAGGAAGAGAGGAAGAAAAAGATGGAGAAGGAGGAGGAGAAGGAAAAGGATGAATAGAAGGAGGAGAAGGAGGGGGGAAGGGAAGGTGAGATGAAGGAGAAAATGAAACTTGCTTCACTGATACAGAAAGATTTGCAGCTGATTATCATTTTCACATTTTAAAATCATTTTTTATTATAGTCACATTACATGATAACATTCCCATCAGTAATAACTTGAGGGCAACTTCCAAATGCATAAATTTGTTTATAAATCTGTGCCTTAGGAACCGGTTTGCTTTCAAATGTTGGGGGTATCCAAGTCACTTGGAGAGATTGTTCAAGCCCCTAGAGCCATGTTTCTGCACAATACTAATAAGACTGACTCCTTTGTGGGCAATATTAACCATCCCACAATACTGCAACTTCCCAGGGACTAATTGTAGCCTACTACCTAGGCAGCCATGAGTAAGGAACATGCTTACTTGCTGTACTACCGCTCCAGCCACTTGGAGGGTGCATTCTGTCTATCCTTCTTAAAAAAGGTAGATTTCCATAAGGCACTGAATAATTTTTTTCCTGAAAAGTGGAAAGCAAAACATGTCTGGAAACCTTTGCAGAATGTCAAAGATTCAGCAAGTTCAGACAGAGAACTCGAGGATTTGCTTTTTTAACAGTCTCTCAGGTGACATTGATGCCTCTCTGAATGCCTTTTATCTCAGTATGGTTAGAAACAAGAACACCCCAAACTAGACGTTTTGTTTTATTTTTTGAGCCACACCCAGAGATGCTCAGAGGATACTCCTGGCTCTGCACTCAGGAATCACCCCTGGCAGGCTCAGGGGACCATATGGGGTGCCAAGGATCAAACCCACGCCAGGGTAAGCTCCCTACCTGCTGTACTATACTCTGCCCCTAAACTGGACATTTTAGAAGTGAAAATTAGGCTGGAAAGATAACTCAGCAGTCAAGGGCACATGCCTGGCCTGCACAGGGCCCTGAGTTCTCTTCCCAGCCCCTCATGGCACCAGAGCACCACCAGAGGCCAACCCCACCCTCTGCCTCTGCACCAGTGGGCCCGATTACCACCAGTTCATGTGATCATGCATAGAACCGTCTAGCCAGGTTGGAGTCTCCCCAGATCCCCCCAAGCACTTCTTGAAAAAAAAATTAGAATAAAATGGAGCAAACCATTAAAATAGTATGAAATCAAAGCATGATTGCTTTTTTCTCCAGCAGTTGACTGTGATACACATCCTATTTGGATTCCTCTGCACTAGCCCAAGCCCACTGGCCTTCCTTGCCAAAGAAGCAAGCCAAGCAGCACATCAGAAATCAAAAACAATTCCCAAACCTCAGTCATTGCACATCAAGAAAATAATAAAGGACTCCATCAGGTGGGCACGGCTCACCATCACATTATTGTCCCCCCCGTAGTGCTCGAGCACTCTGCCTTTCATTTTCAGCTAAATATGCTCCTCTCATCTTTCGTCAGCCCTAATTTTTTCTCCCCTTTGTGATAACAGTTACCATCCCTTTTAGGTAATGCAATCCAGCACTCCTGTTGTTCCTTTTATGGAAATTCAAGCTTTTGCTAGTGCATGAGGTACTTGATACCCACAAAGCTAAAATGCTCCCAATGACCAAGCCTTTGATTGTGCTTTAATTTTGCTGTTGCTTTGAAGTCCTGGCTCTGCATTAGTAACTGTGTGGCTCAACCTGGCTACCTTCAGAAGCACCCAGGAGGGAAGTTTCCCCCTGCTCACATAGGATGTAGATTTCCAAGGTGCTTCTATAAATTTTTCCAGTACTGTTGCTATTGAGTGAAAAATGAGGTTAGATTTCAATGCAGTAAATAAAACAAACGGCAGTATTGCACTTTGAAAGAAGAGAGAAAGGCATTTGCCAAAATTTAAAATGTAAATTTAATTCAAAGGGATACCAGGAGAAAGAGTAGACAGGCCAGAGAGATAGTACAGGGGTAAGGTTCTTGCCTTGCGCTCAGTTGACCTGGTTTGACCCCACATATGGTTCCCCAAGCACCACCAGGAGTGATTCCTGAGCACAGCTGGATTTGGCTCAAAAACAAGCCAAAAAAGTAGAATGTAGAAACAATATGCTATTGTAGTGATAGAATCATAATATACAAACATGAATGTGATATTATATAACTCAGCTATAGGCTCCACTATAATGTGAAGGAAAGGAAAGGGTGAGAATAGCTCGCATTTCTGTGGAAGAGAGACTTTCTTCTTTGAACTGTTGAGATAAAGGAAAATGGATGCAGAGCTTATTAGTGAGATAGGGTGCCTTCTGCCAGCCATAGTCCCATTATTTTCTGTCATGAATTAAAGAGAGCAAATGCATCCTGGGAGAGGGTTTTCTAAAAGCCATTTGTACCTTACAGGATACCAGTTGGGAATCAGGCTCTTAACTTATTTTTTTCTTTTTGGGTCCCACCCGACGATGCACAGGGTTTACTTCTGGCTCATACACTCAGGAATCACTCCTGGCGGTGTCCGGGGGACCATATGGGATGCTGGGAATCGAACTCGGGTCAGTCACGTGCAAGGCAAACGCCCTACCCACCTTGCCATCGCTCCAACCCCAGGAATCAGGCTCTTGCTTTTGTGGGATCATGTCTCAAGTCACAGTCAGAATCCACAGGGTGGACTGAAACTGGTCAATGAAGCATCTTCTCTTATTTCTTTGCCCTTCTGCTATTATGTCTTCACTAGTCACCCACCTCTACTCACCCCAAACAAATGGTTCTTCTCTGGATTAAGCCCCTTGCTTGCTCAGAGCTCAGCACGCACTCAGCAACATACACACGTACGTATCGTGTACACATTGGGTGTGACAGGGACCCAGTTCTTGTGGAAAGTTTTCTGTTCTTTCCCTCTGGCCCCGTCTTCATCCCTGTCTCAGGAAGGGAGATAGGTGGAGAGAGATGCCCTGGGGAACCTGCACCATCAGAAGCACAAATTCCTAAGGGCCCTTTGTGGGTTACCCCTCACATGCCCTGCTTGGGCCCAATAACTCAACAGGAGGGGAGCAAAAGAACAACAGTATTAGCAAATGATGAACTTCAGAAAGCATTGATTTGAGTCCAATAAGGTCTCCAGCAATACTTACACACAGATGTATGTACATATGCACTTGTGTATATATACACACAGATGTATATAATATACATATACATACATGCATGCACATCTATATGCACACATGAATACACATATATGTATACATGTAAACCCGTATCTCCCATGCTGGGGTGGTGTTCCACCTCCACCACCTACAAGATACACCATTCTGGGAAAGTCAATTCATTTGCCTGAGTATCTGGAAAACTCAAATATGGCCTGAAGAAATCAAGTTGTGACTGAGTAAAGAGGGCCCTACTCTGTGTGATTCCTCTCTAATAGAGAAGTGAATACTGGCTCCTTGTCCTGGATTTGGCAACTACTTGGGTGTCTAGGATATAATAGAAGTGTCATTGTTCCGATTTCTCAGCATAGACTTGACCCTGCTGGAAGCTCCATGTTCCGCATCCTGTAATACTTAGTCTGGGATCCCTGCGCAACATAAAAAGTTCAATTACAGGGTCTTTCCTGAGCAATAACTCAAGGGGTAGAGTACATGCTTTGCATGTGGTGGCCCCAGGTTGGACTCGTAGCATGGCATGGTCCTTTGAGCGTCATCGCATGTGACCTTCTCTTCTACACCTCCCTCCCACCCCATCAAATTCCAACTACCTAATATAAAGAAAACAGCTAAAGGCTTCAGCCAACCTACTCTTCCAGGCATCTGCAAGGCATAGTCACTCAAAGTCCAGCCTAATCACCACAACAGGCCAGCAAGTGACCCTGATTGATGCCATATGGAAGAGAAAGATCACGTACCCTAATTCTTTTTTTTTTTTTTTTTTTTTTTTGCTTTTTGGATCACACCAAGCGAGGCACAGGGGTTACTCCTGGCTCTGCACTCCGGAGTTACTCCTGGCGGTGCTCAGGGGACCATATGGGATGCTGGGGATCAAACCTTTGCGTGCAAGGCAAATGCCCTACCCGCTGTGCTATCTCTCCAGCTCCCACATAGCCAAATTCTGCCCAAACTTCTAGCTTACAATCATGAGATCGGAATTATATTATATTATATTCAATAACAGAGCAGTGACTAAAGAGATGTGTGAAAATGAAAAACAAATTCCAGGTAAAAAAAGACACATGGATCCAAACCAATATGTTTTGTCAATATCTTATAAGGGAACAATATAGTCTTAATACAAAACTGAAAAATATTCATAGGACTGGAGGACAATTTTTGCAGGTGGGAAGCCCAGTTGAATTCGTGACACTGCTTAATCTTTTGAGTACCAAGCTAAGAGTAGCCTTTGAGGACTGCTGGATATGGTCCTTACAGCTCGGGGAAAAAAAGGCATTTTCAAACATTAATTTAGTTAATTTATGTGATATATTCCATAACTGTTTAAGGATGGGAAGTTAATCACCATTAACTGCACGGTGGGTTCAAGCCGGGGTATCATCTTGTGTTTGAGTCGTGTTCAAGGCAGACTGACATATTTCAACTCAGAACACTGAACATTTTTGTTTGTTTTTGTATTTGTTTTGGGGGCCACACCTGGCAGTGTTTGGGGACTACTGCAGCTCTGTGCTCAGGGATAAATTTTTGTGGTGCTCAGGGGACCATGTGGAGCCAGAAATTGAACCCATACCTCCCACATAGTCCCTTGAGTTTTCTCCTTGGACCCCAGAACATCAGTTTTTATGATGTGGATATTGGGACTGTATATCAGGACCTCATAACAGAGCAAGTTTCATAAGAGAGAAACACCGGGGCCAGGAAAAAGAAAATTTTATTCTTGTTCTAACTTTTCTATTATTTAGCAATGCCCTTGTGTAAGTCAGAGTGCTTCACAATTCATTTTCTTGACTGCAAAACAAGCGAATTGATTTATGTGGTCTATAAGTTCCTCTCCATCTATGTGACTCTGGAGTTCTGAAGTGGCCATATTATTTGATTATGATTTCCCTTGTATTTCTAAAAAATAAGTGCAAGAAAAAACTGATAACTTATTACAGGTACCTAATTTGTTTTGTTTGCTTTATCAATCCATGTTTAACTAGGTGCTTCCCATTCTGGAAACTTTTTTCATGTCTTTACTCTGAAATAATTAACTGTATTGCTGTTATGGGCTGGAGCAATAGCACAGTGGGTAGGGCGTTTTCCTTGCACGCGGCCAATCCTGGTTTGATACCTCTGCCCCTGGTTTGATTCCTCTGCCCCTCTTGGAGAGCCCAGCAAGCTACCGAGAGTTTCTTGCCCACACAGCAAAGAATGGCAAGCTACCCGTTGCATATTCGATATGCCAAAAACAGTAACAACAAGTCTCACAATGGAGACGTTACTGGTGCCTGCTCGAGCAAATCGATGAACAACAGGAAGACAGTGCTACAGTGCTGTTCCGGTGAACTGCTCCAATCATAACTCGGTTCATGATAACTTTTTTAGAGCTACTTGATATAGGTTAAAGAAACCTCACTGATAGAGAAAAGAAGAGATTACATCATTAGCATATAGGGAGCTCTGGTTAAAAGAATCAGATGCTTCCTAAGTGCACGAATCACTTGATCACTTGATCACTTGACTTCCCTTTAATCGTCGATTTGCTCAAGCGGGCACCAGTAATGTCTCCATTTGTCCCTGTCGCGTGCTAGTGTAGCCCAATGGTGTCTGTTTGTTCTAGGAACACGAAGAGCCTCAAACCGATCATTCATGATCTTGATGAAGAAGTCTGACCATCTGGTAGGTGGGCGGTCATGCAGTCTTTTGACATCCCGTGGAATCCAGTCGGTAACAGCTCTAGGCCAGCGGTCGTCTCCAAATCTCATTACGTGACCAGCCCATCTGATTTTTGATGCCTTGGCAAATGAGACAGCGTCCCTGATTCTTGATCGTCGACGGAGGTTGGAACTCCAGTTTCTTTCTCTCATTTGAGTGAAACGTGATACTCCAAGCACAGCTCTTTCAATTCCTCTTTGGGAGACCCGAATGCGTTCTCATCCTGTTTGAGTAGGGCCCAGGTCTCTGAGGCGTATGTTAATGCAGGAAGAACAGTGGAATCAAAGTGCATGAATAACGTCAGTAATACAGTGGGAAGTTAAGCTGCCTTCCAGATACATGGAGATCAGATGCATTTGGGTTGTTTTTAAGGGTGTTTTTTGGGCATATCGGTGACTCTTAGGGGTTATTGCTGGCTATTAGTAATTCTTAATGCTCCTCAGGAGATTATTTTCATCCTAAAATTTGAACTTAGATCAGCAGCATGCAAGGCAAGCACCTTACCTGCTGTATTATCTCTCCAGCCCTCTTCATTTAGAAAACATAAACTAAATTCACCACCATTGTCTCCATAGCACACTAGGGACACACTTTTCCTCTTATCTCTTTCATGTTCCTGGATTCGCCTGATTAAAACGTGTACTGGGATTTGAAAAACAAATGGAAGGCAGGACGCAAATGAACAGATGTCTTGAATTACCAGATTCCACTTAGGAGAAAAACTACTGGAAATAAGTAGGAAAGAAAGGAGACCCTGGTCTTCAAGAGGAGGACACCCAAGTGCATCGTTTCAAAGTCAGGGCACTTTTATTTGTTTTGTTGTTGTTGTTTAGTTTTTTGTTGTTGTTTTTGTTGTTGTTTTTTTTTTTTTTTTTTTTTTTTGCTTTTTGGGTCACACCTGGTGATGTACAGGGGTTATTCCTGGCTCTACTCTCAGGAATTACTCCTGGCAGTGCTCAGGGGACCATATGGGATGCTGGGAATCGAACCCAGGTCGGCCATGTGCAAGGCAAACTCCCTACCTGCTGTGCTATATTGCTTCAGCCCCAAGGGTCCTTTTATTTGGATGCTTTCATCTCCCTCCTAAAAATCGGCCTCCCTCCATCCCCAGAACACTCCCCACTTCAGGTTGAAAGTCATAAAGTTAACAGAAACTCCAGCTTTAGTGCAGCTACTATATCATATTGTAGCAGCTTATAACACCACAGGCTGGGAGGCTGAAATGACCCCTTCTCACAGTTCTCAAGTATGTCAGATAAAGGTGAAGTTTTTGGCAAATCTGACATCTGCTGAGGCTCTCTTTTGGGGTCTGCAAATGACCATCCTCTACCTCTCATGGCAGAGAGGAGAGAGAGAGACACACACACACACAAACTCTCACATCCCTTATAAAAAGGGCACTAATGCCACAGGGAGGGCTTACAGTTAGGACCTAATCATGTTCCGGACACTCCACCTCCTCTGTCATGAGAGGTTAGAGTTTAAACAAATGAATGTCGACAGACACAAATTTTCAGTTCTCAATACCGTTCCCCTTTAAGGGAATACTCAAAAGGATAAAAAGCATTTTCAAATTTAAAAGGAATCTGGAAAATTTTAAAATGAAAGCTATATTAAACATATCTCATAGCTAACCTTTCTTCTTTTTTAATTACTGAGGGGGATGCTCCCAGTGGTGTGCTATAGTAGGGGCCTCAGCACTACTAAGGTTACACCCAAGGATGTTCCAGGGACCATGAGGTTTTAGGGATCAAATCAAGGGGTCTGGCACATGCAAGAGATGTGCTCTAACACTTGAGCCACACACCCCATTTCTAACAGTTATTTCTTGTGTTTGCTTGTTACAAGCTCATGGTATTCAGGGACTACTCCTAGCTCTGTGCTTAGGGTTAATTCCTGAGAGTTCTCAGGGGACCATGGAATAGGATGCAGGAATTGAACCCAGGCCTCCTGAATTTTTCCATTAAAAACATTGCTCAGTCCATTGAGCTCTCCCTACACAGTTCTCAAGTATGTTAGGTAGCTAATTTCACCCGCTAATGTTGATAAACAATGATGTATGGCTTGTGATCATTCCATACATACATTATGCCAATACACACCCACCACCAGAGTGTCCAGTAGCTAAATTTTTTAAGAGGGAAAAATATCTCAAGTGGAAAACTGCCAGAAATGTTAGAAAATGCTTACAGAGACATTGCTAGAACGTTTCCTCTGTGGCAAGTAATGACAGAGAAATATTTTATATAGTGCTTTACTGGGCTAGGAAGCAGTACAAGTACGAAGAATCTGTAGATTTCTCTTTTTTTTTTTTAACAAAGTAAATTGGAACTGAAGAGGAGTTGGATCCCCAGAACTCCCCAATTATAGATCCAGTTATAGAATATGAACCTTGGCATTTTTATTATTAAAAAAATCCATACAATTATTTTCCATTGAAAAAAAGCCAACAAAAAAACCCCTCAGATCCAAGTTGAAGAGAACACAGGGTTAAGCTGCTTACCTTGCATGCAGCCATGCCCACTTCTTTTTTTTTCTCCCACTTTATTTAAACACAGTGGTTTACGAAGTTGTTCATGATGATTTGTTACAATTATTCAATACCAATCCCACCACCACTGTCACCTTCCCTCCACCATTGTCTCCATCTTCCCAACCATCCCCCAAGCCTGCCCCTATAGCAGGTCCTCAATAATTTATTTTCTATTGCTTGTTATTATTAAGTGACTAACGAAATGATCCAAAAATATTCCCATAGAAGAAAATTTGTGAAAATTGTTGTGCTTTACCATGGGGACATTACATCCTTGTCTGGGGTTTTACTAAGCTTTTGTTGCAAGTTAAACCTTCTTTGTTATTGTTTTTGTTAGTCGACATTGGTTTGCTGGTACCAAGCAGCAGCACCAGAGTGATCCCTGAGCACAGATCCAGGAGTAAAACTTAAGTACTGGGTGCAGCCAATAAAAACCAAAGAAAAATAGAGCTCTTTATGCCAAGCTCCACCCCAGACTTAATAGCCAACCTCACTGCAGTTTCTGCTCTCCTGAAGGTGGGATTTAAAACCCACCAGCCTGGGGGTTCCTGAGCATCAGCAAGGAGTTCATCTGCTTCCACCCTCTTTGCTAGTATCCCATCCTTTTTTGACTATAAATTCCCTCCATTCTGGGGATCCTGCTTAGGATCCTGCTAAATCTGGGGTGCTCCCTGCCCTTTACCCCTGATTTCTGTTCTCTTAAATAAAATCTCATCTGAATTCAGCTAAATACAAATCACACCCATCCAGGGACCAGGGAGACAGTACAGGGGTTAAGGCACTTGCTTTACACACAGCCGACCCTGTTCCATGTCCATACCACATGGTCCCCCGAATATCACCAGGAGTGGTCCATGAACACAGAGCCAGGAGCAAAACCCTGAACACATCTAGGTGTGACCCCACTGCCCACCTCCCCCTCCAAAAGAAAACCTCTCCATTCTGTATAAGCCGGGGATGAGGGTGGGGGGATATCCACACTGCAGGACTCAGGGATCCTTTAGATGGTGGGGACTAGATCTGGACCTCCCTCCAGCCCTGTAAGCCTTCTCCCAGCCCTTGTGTGACTTTTCCTCTGCGCCTGCCTGTCAGAGAGGATGCTTCCTGGTTCAGAAGTTGCTGAACAAAGCCAACTCCATCTGTAGACAGAATAGGGTCGACCCTTCTACAAAGGCATGGCTAGGGTTTCCTGACTTCGGGTATGTAAGAATTGGATGTAAAAACACATGGAGTTGGTGAAATTTGAGGTTACCTTGTTCTTTGCTGGCCCAAGATCAGCAATCCTACATTTGGGAGTGGATGTGGGGGAGGAGAATGGGATTGGATTTTTTATTATTGTTTATTTAACTTTTCAAGGGCTGGAGCGATAGCACAGTGGTAGGGCGTTTGCCTTGCAAGCCGCCGACCCGGCCGAGCCAGGTTCGATTCTTTCGCCCCTCTCGGAAAGCCCTGCAAGCTACCGAGAGTATCTCGCCCGCATGGCAAAGCCTGGCAAGCTCCCCGTGACGTATTCGATATGCCAAACACAGTAACAACAAGTCTCACAATGGAGACGTTACTGGGCCTGCTGGAGCAAATCCATGAACAACGGGAGGACAGTGCTACAGTGCTAACTTTTCAACAGATTTCCTTAGAAGCCTGAAAAGTAAGGATAGTTGGGGACAGTTGTATTCTTCTGGGGTGGTACACCACACTGCTTTGCTGATAATTTTAAGTTCGACCATATTATTAAAGTCTGCAAAGCGATCCCCAGAGTTCCCCGGATGCCTTTCCCCGGATGTCTTAGCCTCTGACCCTAAGGTAGTGCAGAGGGTCCAGCAAGCCAGGAAACTGTAGTCGGCCACACCCTCATCACACTTAACCCGGCAGGCTCTTTGTTTTTACCACAGGACTTGGCCACTGCATGCCTTTGCCAGATAAGATGGCTAGAGGTGCTCAAAATTACTGTGCTTGCGTTGAACTAATAATCACCAGGTTAAAGCGATTGTGCAATACCTGTACTCTCTGTCCTTTCTGTTAAAACTAGTCAAAAGGCTATGTTGACTTGCACAAAGTACTCTACTGTATGAAGGTGTAGGTGATCATTAAACCTGTACTTATATGTAGAACAAGAAAAGATGACACAGACGTAATGGGCTCTTCCCTGATTCTTCTTCCTCCAAACCTTCTGCCTCTAGACCTTTCTTTTGACCTCTCTTTTGGACCTTCAGCTATTTGTCTTTTCTAGTGTTAAACACATTTTATGTCATTCTTAATTTTGGAGTATTTTTGAGAAATCTCGAGATTTTCCTTCCTTCCTTCCTTTCCTCCCTCCCTCCCTTCCTTCCTTCCTTCCTCCTTCCTTTTCTTCTTTGTCGCTTTTGGAGTTCCCATTGGCTGCCAAAATGTTCAAACTTGCTCTTTAACTGAGAACACAGTGAGCATGGTTGTGTTATAGGTTATATCTTATAAATCGTACACCCCAAGTCTTGGTTCTGTTCCCTCTGTCTGTTGCTACTGATTGTGGTGGTTTGTGGTGTTTGATTGCCTGTGTTCAGTCACCTTGAGTTACACATTATAATGAAAATTGCTGATATTAATAATGTGAGAACTGCTATTTTACTCCTAAAATATTGTTAATTGTTGCATTTACCAGGTATCTAGGCATGCAAGAGACCCAGGATTACTTTATTTTAAAATATTATCTATTGGGGGGAGGGCTTGGCCCTTGAGGTGCTCAAGGTCTTCCTGGCTCTGTGTTCAAGAGTGATCCCAGGTGGTACTTGGGAGATCTTATGCACTGTTGGGAATTTGAACCAAGATCTGTCACATGCAAATCAAGTGTCTTACCCTCTGCATTATCTCTCTAGCCAGCACAATCACTTTAATCTCAGTTCTAGATTTGAGAGTTTCTGTTTGGGGTCACACCAGGCTGTGCTCAAGGATTATTCCTAGCTTTGCACTCAGGGATCACTTCTGCCAGGTTTGGGGGGACCATATGGGGTACCAGGGATCAAACTACAAGGTAAGCGACTTATCCACTACACTCGCTCTCTAGTCCTGGATTTGAGAGATTTCAATGCTTAGAGCCTCTCACACTGTAATGTGTGCGTACATGTTCTCATATCTCTTATTCAAGTAAAACTATTTTTAAATTTTATTTTAGGCATCATGCTTTACAAAACTGTTAACAGTAGATCAGGTTTCATAAATGAACTATTCCAGCACCGCAACGCCCCCCCCACTAAAGTGTTCCCTTTTTCCTACCATTGTCCCATTGTCCCACACTTTTTTACATTCCCATGGTAAGCTTCCTACTGAAAATTAGTTTTCATTTTCTGCTGACTTTGGGCATTTATTATTCACCTACTACAATTCTTTATATCCCACATATGAGAAAGATCATTCTGTTTCTGTCCCTCTTCTTTTTGACGAACTTCACTCAGCATGATACTCTTCGGATGTATCCACATAGCAGAATATTACATGATTTCATCTTTTTAATTTTTTTTTACTTTTTTATTGAATCACTGTGAGATATACCTTTACAAAGTTGTTCATGATTGAATTTCAGTCATATGGTATTCCAACATCCATCCTCCACCAGTGTACATTTCCCAGCACCAGTGTCCCCAGGTTCACTCCCATTACCCCCAACCCTCTGCCTGTCTCTTTGGCACAAGCTTTTCTTCTCTCTTTCTCTCTCTCTCTCTCTCTCTCTCTCTCTCTCTCTCTCTCTCTCTCTCTCTCTCTCTCTCTCTCTCTCCCCCCTCCCCTTTTGGGCATTGTGGTTTGCGATATTGATACTGAAAGGTTATCAAGAATATCCTGTATATCCCTTTACCTACTTTTAACACTCAGATCTTGTCCAACGCGATCATTCCTTGCTATTATTGTCATACAGATCTCTTTTCTATCTTACCTACCCTCAGCCCACACACACCTGTGGTTAGTTCCAACCGTTGACCAGTCCTACTAGCCCATTTTCCCTCACCATGGAGTCTTCTACTATATATTATTTTTATATTTTTATGTGACAAATGAATGCAGTAATTCTCCATCTGTCCCTTTCCTTTTGAATCATTTCACTCAGCAGATTTCATCTTTTCTTAAAGCCGCATAGTGTTCCATTGTGCCATGGTTTCTTTATCCAATAATCTGTTCCTGGAACTTTGAATTGTTTCCATATTTTGATCATTGTGAATAGTGTTGCAGTGAACATCGGCATGCAAATATATTTTTCTGAATAGAGTTTTTGGGCCCTTGGGGTAAATAACAAGAGTGGAATTAGTGAGTCATATGGAAATTCAATTCCTAATTTTTGAGATGTGTCTATATTGTTTTCCAAATAGGCTGGGCCAGTCAACATTCCTACCAGCAGTGAATGAGGGTCCCTTTTCCCCCACATCCACGCCAACACTGGTTGCTTTTGTCAGTTGTGATGTGTGCCAGTCGTACTTGTATGAAATGATATCTCGTTGTTTGATTAGCATTTCTCTGATGATTAGTGATGTGAATATATTTTCATATACCTTTTGGCCATCTGCATGTCTTCTTTTTGGAAGTTTCTGTTCAATTTTTCCCCTGGGTTTTTGATGCCTATTGTTATGGCTTTTTCTTTAAAGTTCTACCGGTGTTTTATATAAAACATTTTCTCACTTGAGTGGAGGGAAAATATTCTTTCCCAGTCTGTGGGCATCTTTTTATCCTAGTTATCATTTCCATTGTGGTGTGGGAGTTTCTTAGTTTTATGTAGTCTCATTTGTTCATTCCCCCCCCCATATCAATGTTTTTATATCACTTTGATTTTATTTCGGTGCATGGTGCAAGTTAGAAAGGGTTCTGAATTCATTCTTTTACATTATTGACCAGTTTTCCCAGCATGTTTGTTGCAGAAGTTTTCCTTGCTGAGGCAAGCCCTCAGACGCCACGTTGTTAATAAACCCCAGATGATGTCAGTGCTAGTGATGGTTAATTTGGTGTGTCAGCTTCATGGGCCTCAATGTGCCATATTAAACAATAAGTCTGGGTGTGTCCTGAGGAGATGAACGTTTGATGGGTGTGGGCAGGAGTGCTCAGTTAAGTAGGGGGCCCTCCTCATGATAGATGGGCAGCTTTCCATGCTCTGAGGATCTAAACAAAACAAAAAGTGGTTCGGGAGTCTGCCCTTTCCTTCATCCCTGCTACATGAGCCTGGCATTGAGCCTGTTTTTTCCTCAACTCTCCAGGTTCAGGCCTTCAGACTCAGACGAAATGCCATTCTCTTCTTGGTCTCCAGCTCCCTAGCAGGGGATGGTAGGAGACATCTCAGACTCATTAATTGCATGAGTCAATTCTGGAAAGACTCATGAATCAGAACATATATGCATTCACAATATCTGAGAAGAAATAGCTCTTTTTGGTTCTTTTTCTCTGGAGAACCTTAATAGAGTGGTGGTGATTCTGTTTCCCAGTTGAAGGGATGATTATGGGCTTCCTTACACAGTCAGTCATCTGATCTAAAATAATGGCAATTTTATTTCTTCTTTTCCAGCTCCATAGAAGTTGGTTTTTCTTGCCCAATTGCTTTGGTTATGATCTCAAGTATAATACCACATGAAGGATCATCAAAGAGATTCATGTTGATGCCTGATCTCAGGAAGAGAACATTCAATAATTCATTGTCCCGTACACAAACTTTATTGGATTACCATGTTAACGTCAGTGCATGCCAACCGTGGGTCACACCTGACTGTGGTTTAATAGTCCCAAATTACTGGCATCAATGTGTTAAAGTTCTCGTCTACTTTTCATTTACTAAAAGGCTTAAAAATATAGACAATTGAATGTGTATTGTTTTATTCAATGTTCTTTAACATATATTTTGCATACATTGTTGAAGTGGGGAATTACACTTTTTTTAAAAAAATGTTTGTAGGAACTGTGGTTTACAAGACTGTTAATGTTTGTTTCATGTACAAATGTCCCAGCACCACACCCACCACCAGAGTGCCAGTGCTTCTTCAGCAGTGTACAGAGGTGTTCTTCTGTCACACACCATCTCCCAGTAGGCCTGGTTCTGATGTTTTATCATATTTTACCCATGAGAGAAATCATTCTGCATCCCCTCCCTTTGACTGACTTTACTCAGCATGACAACCTTGAGTTCCAGCCACATGAAAATAAACTGCATGATTTCATCTTTCATCATAGCTGAGTTACCCTGGATAGTTTTTAAGTGTAAAGTGCATGTGTGATAGAAGTTGCTCTCTCACTTGCTTTTCTATAACTTTTTTTTCAGTGTGTGCTTGTTTTAGTGGTGCTGGGGATCAAACACTGAACCTCACATATGCAACCATGTTCCTTACCACGTTCCTGTCCCTATTTTCAGTTTTGATATTGTGTCAGTCTAAGATCTTCAGAGAGCAGAATCAAGAGACGATCTAAATATGTACACATATATATCTCTACATATATATTCTATTGATTCTGTACCTCTTGTATTATATATTTATTACTATTTTCTTTGAGTGCTCTGTGATTCCTATTGTGATTTATTTTTTTGATAGATAACAGACATTTATTATTCAATTTCCAAAATTCTAAGATTTCTTAACTAGAAACAATTTGTTGTTTCTAGCTTAGCTTCATTGTGATTGGAGAATATTTTCTGTATTTATTCAATATTTTGAGAGCTTTTGAGTTTTGCTCTTTGACCCACACCATACAATCAGGTTGAATAAATGTTCAGGTTTCATATACAGTTGAAAATATTACTTTTAAGTTACTTCAAGAACTTTTCAATACATGTTAATTATTGTCTAATTGTGTTGCTCAAACTGTCTGCTTAGTCTATAATTTACTGAGCTTTTTGAAATTTCCACCTTAGAGAAGTCATTTGAGTTGGAAGATAAGATCCTAAGAGCATGCACTGTAACACTGTCATGCGTCATCCCATTGTTCATTGACTTGCTTGAGCGGGCTCCAGGAACGTCTCCATTTGTCCCAGTCTTGAGATTTTAGCAGCCTCTCCTTTCTTGTCCTTCCTAACTCTGCCGTATTGGAAGCTCTTTCAGGGTCAGGGGAATGAGGCACATTATTGTTACTGTTTTTGGCATATCGAATACGCCACGGGTAGCTTGTCAGGCTCTGCTGTGTGGGCAGGAGCATGATGAATAAGAAATAAAGAAAAAAAATCTTATTTGTATTAGGAATTAACTGAAACTTGAGAATAGTATAAATCAAGCAGATTAAAGAAAGATTCTCTAAACTACATGATAGGGAAGAGACAAAAGATTTGTAGAACAAAGGAACATCTAATTATTCTGTTGAAGATATTTTGAGTTTCTTTAATACAAGCTTTTTTGTGTCTCCAAACTTACAGCAAAGTATACCATCTAAAATAAAACGGACTCGTTTTGTTTTGAGAACATCAAGGGAAGAGCAAAGTTCCGTGTTAACCAGCAAGTATGGAAGTAGCACTTGCTGTATATGTCCTGGTCTCCATTGGGGCAACTTTCAAAACCCCTAAGGGCTGCTTGCCCAAGAAGACTGCATTAAATGCATTGACTGGCATTGTCCAGTGTCAGAAATGCAAACTTGGACCTCTCTGAAGGAATACATGGTGTGGAAGTAACACATTACGTGGATGAGAAGGTGAGAGAAGTGACATAAAAGTGTGCTTCTTGCTCCTTATTCTCCCACAATTCACAGAAATCTGGAAGAGGACTCTCTTCAGGAGGGAGTGGAACAGGGTCTGGCTGTCTTATTCAGAACCTAAAGGGTAAAAGACCCCAGGCATTTGGATCTCATAGCTTTGTTTTATTTTTGTCAGAAGATAGTGATGATGGGGCTGAGACAATAGTACAGCCAGTAGCAGGGTAGGGCGTTTGCCTTGCACGTGTTCGACCTAGGTTCGATTCCCAGCATCCCATATGGTCCCCTGAGCACCCCCAGTAGTAATAATTCCCGAGTGCAAAGCCAGGAGTAAGCCTTGTGCATTGCTGGGTGTGACTAAAAAGCAACAACAACAACAACAAAAGTGAGGATTTAAAAAATATCAGCTGGCTAAAAATGACAATAACCTGTAATTACTAATCATCTTATCTTTGGACATTCTGCTCCCTAACTTGGCCTTTAGGATCCAGAGAAAAGAGCAATGTTTTAGTCAAGTGAAACGTCTCCTAATACCATCACATGGCTAGGAAAGTATTATGGCTAAAACAGACACTAAGTACACTTGGATTTCTTGTTGCCAGGTTACAAGATTCCCCCAAATATAAGTAGGTTTAAGAACTGTATTAGTTATTTTATTTTCCTGTAGTGCCAATGATTGAATCCAGGGTCTCACACTTGAGAGGCATGAGCTCCACCACTGAGCCATATCCCTGCCCCCCGGATTAGTTATCTATTCTCCAGAGATAATTACTCTTTTATGTAGATGACTTAAAACAAGTTGTTTTCTCTTAAGAATTTGGGAGTAGGAACCTGCAATATGGCTTAAATAGTAGCAAGTTCTGGATTCAATCCCTAGCATGTCATATCCCACCTCCGGCACTGCTGGATATGGCTCGGGTGGTCCCTAAGCACAACCAGGTGTGACTGCAACAATAATAACTTAGAATTTAGGAGAAATTGGGGCCGGAGTGATAGTGCAGTGCATAGGGTGCTTGCCTTGCATGCAGCCAACCTGGGTTTGATCTTGGCCATTCCACATGGTCCCCTGAGCACCGCAAGAAGTAATTCCTGTACTCCTGAGTACAGAGCCAGGAGTAAGCCCTGAGCATTGTTGGATGTGACCCAAACAAACAAATAAACAAACAAAGAAAAGAATTTAGGAGCAGCTAAGCTAGATAGATGTTGAATTTAGGTCCCCATGAGCTGTAGTCAAAGATGTTGGCTGGAGCTAAAGTATGTACAATTGGTTCTGGAAATTCTGTGTCTCAAGTGGTTCACTCAGTGCTGCTAGCGAGAGGCCTTCATTTCTTAGTCTTTCCACAGGGTGACAATGACCTGGCAGCTGGATTTTCCACCATAGTCTGGGGGGGGGGGGGGGCGGGGGCGGGCGGGAGGCCTCAGGGAGGAGCTGTAACAAACTTTATAACCTGTGCTGGGAAGTCACCTGCCTCTCTCCCCGCTTTATTCTCCTCCTCATCAGTGAGTCAGAGTCTAGCCCACACAAAGAGAGGTGACTGAGGTTTTTTTGAAGGAAGTCATTTGTGGGAAGATTGTTAAAAACCATCATGGGGAAAGAAGTCTATGCATGTGAAGGTGTGCTCAAACCCTTTATATGAAACAGATCCAAGGAACCACTTGGATAGTGACATAAAATCTCTGGAAATCCTCTCTCGGGTAACGCTGGCTCTTTTCCAGTCCTAAGAGGTGAGGTGTTGTGTCTGAGACATTCGAACCACCGTTCCCTGTGGAAATGGTGATGTGGGACGGAATTCTCCCCCCCACCTCCCTGCTTGATTCTGGGGAAAGACATTCACTCGTGGAGCCCCTCTGTGTGGTGAAGTGCACACCCTGATGGCAGGGGGCATGACTGGAGACAAGAACATGATGTGGCCAGAGCGACACACGCAAGCTGGAAGGAAGAGCACATGATTCATGGAGCTCAGGGAGAGATGGGGGCAGGCATGCTGACAGTGAGGCCCAGCAACGGCTATGTGAACACGTTGTTCTCTCCTACCAACAGAACTTCAAAGACTTCACCTCTGCTTTCTCCTCAGCGGAACTTAATATGTTGACACTGGCACATATCACCAGTGCCTCACACTCGAATGCCCTGTCCTGTGCTCAGGTATCACTCCTGGTGGGACGAGGGAGACTATATATGATTCCAGAGGCCAAATGGGGGTTTGCCACATGCATGGTCAATGCCTTAGCCCCTGTACTAACTCTTCAGCCCCTGTAATAATAAACCCTTCTTACATAATTGCATGCTATTTTTTTCTCAAAAATTTAAGAATGCTTAGACGGCGGCCGCCTTGGAGCTTTTCGAAAAGCCAGGTATGAGCCGGTTGTGACGGGGCAACTGAAACCTCATGAGAAGGGGGGGGCGTTCCCGGCTCATCCTTCACGCCCTACCGAGGTCAAAAGTTACCCCCCACGAGCGGCTCTCTGGCACCGCCATGCTCTAGAGTCACAGAAACCAATCTTATAATTATCTAATAAGTAAAATATCAGAAATCCAAAATCGCACGGCCGCGATAGCAGCTGTGTGGCATCATTTGTTTCTTGTAACCAGTTGTAGAAAACAAATTATTTCACAATGAGTTTTCAGCAGGTCTGATTTGGGGGTGTAAACTCTAAATAATAATGGTGCATCTTTTGTCGAAACAATGAATCTAATCAAAGTAGATAGAGTGTTAACTAGAATTCATGAGCCTCACAGTCATTGGGAGGGTTGGGAGGGGGGATATATCGGGGTTCTTGGTGGTGAAAAATAAGTACTGGTGAAGGGAAATGTGTTTGATGATTGCATGACCGAGACTTAAACCTGAAAGCTTTGTAACTTTTCCCACAGTGATTCAATAAATAAATAAAAAATAAATTAAAAAAATTTAAAAAATTTAAGAATGCCTATATTAAATAATTTTAGAAATAGAATTTCCCACGAAACAGATGCCATACATTTTTGGAAACTCAAGTTCTTTGAGTGTGACTCTTCTTTTATATCTTAAAAACTTTGATTCTTCCTTGCGCTCTCTATGTCAATGAATGCTTCTTTTAAGAATTCACAGAAAGTATTTGGGAGTACTCATATGAAAATGATGATTGTTTTCATAATTGTGCCCTTCTTTGTAGGATCCAAATCTGAAAAAAAAAGTAACACACAGGTGAAAATAATATTAAGAAATCTCTATAATTTGCATTCTAATCTATTGTGGGTTGATTTATCTGTCATAAAACCAGGAGGGATTTGATCAAATTCTAGCACAGCAAAAGGAGGAGTTGGAGAGAGAGTGCAACGCTTAAGGTGGCCATGCTCTGGTTCAAACCCTAGCACCGCATGTGATCCCTCCAAGAAACAGCAGGTGTGGCCTCTGACTTCCAAGTATGGCCTGAATACCAAAATCATTTTTAAAAAGTTAATGAAGAAATAAGAAACGAGTTGCATGTATAGGAAAGACTAAAAATGTAACCCCCAAACTCCTCTTTTTGGATCATTCCAAAAGCACAACCATCTACTGACTGATTACCACAATGAAGTATAAGTCTGATTTCCTTTTCAGACCTGTGTTATGTCTTGGGGATGTCTCCGCAACTGTGCTCGGAAGCCCCCGGACACTCCTAGGGATACTTAGCCAGCAGTACAAGCCCAGCCGTTTGGCTCCAGCCCAGCGGTGCAGTTCTGCTCGACCCCCGAGTGCTAGGGGTCAACAGAGCTACAGCTAGTAGCCTAGTAGTGCTCAGAGAGGGTATGTAGTATGAGGGACTGAACTCAGGGGCTCCACTTGCTAGGCATGAGCTGCAGCCCTTTGAGCCAGCTCCCTGAGCCCTCCACTTCTGTTTGAATAATAGTGATTTTATAGGTGAGTGCATGAAATCTGAAATGCTAACTTGTTTTCATTTATGCACAACATGAAATCTGTTTGGGCACAATGTTAGCTTTTAAGGCTTCTACAAGTGCTCATCTGTGAGATGAAGTATTTACAGATGAATGATGAATTATATAGCTCTGGTTAATATGAGATAGAAATGGGAAAGGAAAATGAGATTTGGGCAAACTAAATCGCTGACTTTCTTTTCTTCACAGCAATGGCAAAACTCAAATACCCTCCACAATGTAGGAAGCCAGGACATCTGTTCACTTGGTTTTAGTCACTGCAAAACAGCAATGATAAGGAATATTACAATTTTGCATACATTGTAACGTTCCACTTCTGGAATGTGGTATTACGAAAGCAATCAAGGATATTCCTGAGCTGGAGTGATAATATGCATGTGCTGCCTAAGTGAGCACTGGGCTGGAGTGATAATATAGTGTGTAAGGTACTTGCCTTGCACTGGTCAACCGAGTTTAATCACAAGCACCACATATGGTCCCTTGAGCACTACTAGGAGTGATCCCTGAGCACAGAGCCAGGAGTAAGCCCTGAGTACTGCCAGGTGGGGCCCAAAAAACAAAATAAAAAGGGTGGGGGTGACTGTACAGTGAGTAAAATGCTTTCTTTGTATGCAGCCAAAGATCAGAAAATGTTTTATAATGATTTAGGATGAAAGTGTCAAAACAATAAAATTGGTTAACTCAAGTTTGCTATATTCATATAAGGAAATATTTTACTATCATTTAAAATATTTTGAGAGGACCAAGAGATAGTACAGGGGTTAAGGTAGTAGTCTGATGCATGGCTAACCCTGGTTAAAATCCTGACACCACATAAGGTTCCCCCCAAGCACTGCTAGGAGTGATCCCTGAGCACAGAGCCAGGAGTAAGTCCTGAAGACTAATAGGTGTGGTCAAAAAAACAACCCTAAATCTCCCAACTCAGTCTTCAAATAAAACTTTATTATGAAAGAAATTTCACTGAATTCTATTTGGGTAGAGGATGAATTCACATATCCACACTCACATACCAATACTGTATGTTTCATACATCTACAAAGTTGAAATGATTGTGTAATATACAGATATCCAGGCAGATATCAAGCAAAGCTCTGTATAAATATATTCCTTGAGATAATACTGAATAGTTTATTTGAATGTAAGCGCCACAGGACACAGACTCTGTCTGACTCATCATTCTGTCCTTTGTATTGAGCACTTAAGACCTCACTCAGTGCTGTTGTCTTGGCCATCAATGAACGAACACCCAATTAAGAAATGGTGTTTTGAGTGAACCTAAAATTCTTCGGCTATCTCTTAAAAATTGGGATCATTCTATAATCTTCATTTGCATATATTTTATAATAAGGAACTTAAAAATTAGAGGTAGATTTCTACTGCTTGTTATTTTTGCTGTAATTAAGATAAGCGGGCATCCAGATCTAGCTCCCTCTCAGCTGGGTGTCTCAATCTGCAGTTACATTTAGAAAAAAATTCTTTGTTCTGGGGCCACACCCAGGGGGTCATACTTCTGCTATATAAGAAGGAAACAGGGTCATCTTTTTCCCTCAGGATCTTTTGGCATCTACTTAAATTATCCCAAGGCTGGGAAGATAGTTTAGCAGTCAGGGGTCATACCTTACAACACAGAGGGACCTGAGTTCAAACCCTGACACAACATTCCCCCCCCTCCCCGCAGCACTACTAGGACCCAAAAACACCACACGACTAGGCCAAGCATTGTTTAGTTTTTCCTTTTTTTTTTGGTTGTGGGGTGATGGTGGGACACACCTAGAGTGTTTAGGGCATAATCCTGGCTCTATGCTTAGGGAACACTCCTGGTGGGACACACCTAGAGTGTTTAGGGCATAATCCTGGCTCTATGCTTAGGGAACACTTCTGATGGTGCTCAGGGGACCATACGTGGTGCCAAGCATGAAATCAGGTCTGCTGTATGCAAGGCAAGCGCCCTATCCACTGTACTATCGCTCCAGCACTATTGTTGTGTTTTTGTTTGAAAGGAGGCAAACCTGATGAAGCTCAGGGATACCTCTGGTGGTACTCAGGGGACCGCCTGTGGTGCTAGGGAATTGATCAGGGGGGCAGCTGCATGCAAGGCATGTGCCTTAAACCCTATACTATCTCTTCAGCCTTAGACCAGAGCATTAAACATTCAGGACTGATTAAGTATCATTGGAAGTGTGCTCAGGTGCCTGTACCCCTCAGCACTGCTTAGGACTCTTGTCACTAGGAGGCCACCCCCTTAAAGTTACCTTCAGTGAGGAAGACACTTTCCATTGAGCTTCTATTGTCACTATTATAAATACTACTGGAGTTATGCAATCGCTGGCTATTGAATGTTCACCTGGCACCAGTCTAAGATCTGGTGTCATTCAAACTTCAGATTACCTTAGCAGGTAGGTAACGCTATTTCCATTTTTCAGATGAGAGGTCTGAGGTTAAGAGAGGTAAGTGACATATCCACAGTTACCCAGAGGTTCATTGGCAAGAGTGCAGAGCTGAAGCCAAAAGCTGAGACTAGAGCCCACACTTTTTCACAAGTACATTACATTTACAAGGGCAAGATCAAATACAGTAATAGAAGCAAATCAAGTCTTGGTTATTGGAGCTGGTGATTTGGCTCAAAAATAAAGCACATGCTTTGCAGGCATGAAACTCAGGGTTTCTCTTCAGCATAACAAAAAAAAAAAAAGAATTTTTTATAACCATCCATGTATTCACTACCTATCTTTTGGTAAAAATTTCTCTTGGTGAGGGGTGAGGGGGCATCCAGTGGTGCTTGGAAGCTACATCTAGGTCTGTACTCATTGGTCACTTATGGTGATACTCAGGGACTATATGCAGTATCAGGGATTGAACCAAGGTTGGTTACATGCTAAGCAAATGCCTACCCCTGTACCATCTCTCCAGTCCCAATTTCTTTCACTATAAGAAAAAAATTCTTAAAAAGATAATGGATGAATGTTTTTTCCCCATCAAAATACAGTATCGGGAGTTTCTAAAACTATTGATGGTCAGAAGTAGAAAAACCAAATAAGAACAATGTACAGAACATGTTCTGGGTTTAGCTTTACACAGATGTTTTCTCTTATTATCTGGTCATGGGGAAAAAAAGAGCATAAATTATATGTTGTGATGCAAACATATTAGGCAAGATCTATCAAAAGATCTAAGCAAAGTCCAATGTATTACATATGGAGGGGTATCTGTAACTGAAACAAAAAATCCACCCCCCCCATCTTGATGCTAGCTGCATATTTGGATGATGCAATAGTTGAACCCACAAAGTTCAGATTTCTGTGAGGTCTTGATGATGAGCCCTGAGGCAGTGATTGTTCTTAAAAGCTCTCCAGCTGAGTTGAATGTGCAGCCAGTGCTGGGAATCCCCAGGACATTACCAGCCTATCTTTCCACTTAACTAGCTCAAACTCTGACCATCCTCAGCATCCTAGTGATGTCATTTCCTGTCCTGCTTCCTAAATTTTCTCACCTATGAAAGTGAGAAGAGAAGTGACGAGAGTAACAACCTTATGATGATTAATCAAGATGAATACGCCAAACACCTATGACAGGGTGTGGGAATAGGCGTAAAACTCAAACATCACCTGCAGTTGTGGTGTGAATGGTGATGGAGATGATGATAATGCTGGTGGTGGGATCCTTCTTGACCAAAGATTCTGATGGTGTGTTTCTCTCAGAGAAAGTAGGAACCATAACTCCAATGCAATTAGGACCCACTGAACTTTATCATGCTGTAGCTTACATGAACACACTTCTAGAACCAAATTAATGTACAGCTCATTACTAAGGAATGTGTGGGTTTACTGGGGGCAGAGGAACCTCACCACTGTAGCTACAACACCGAGGAACTTACCTAGGGTTGAAGTGAATTTCCTTAGGAACTTCCCTCTGGTCTGTGACCACATTCAGGTTGTCTCTGTAATTAAGGGGGTCATCTGGGATCCTAAATCGGGCCATCTGAATTTCAGAGTCACTTAGCCCGGCGTGAGAAATTCGCGCATAACCCAGTCTGTGACAGAAATAGAAATGGTTTGTAAAAGTTTCATCATCACATGTGAATCTACTATAGAACACCTTTGTGATTAAACTAATTTCACATTTCTAATTCTACTCTGAATATCACTAGAGTTAATTTGATTTTTTTCTCTAAACATTTAATTTAAATGTTCTCTGACTGGTTTGTTTGAGCATGTGACAGTGTTCAAGGGGTCACTCCTGGTAGTCCTCAGGGGATTATATGTGGTGCTGGGGATTAAACTGGGGCCAACAACCTGTAAAACAAGCATCTCATTATCTCCAGCCCCTCGAAATATTCTTTTTTGATATATATATCAAATAGGAAACATCCATTAGCAGTAATTAACCAACATGACAGCTTAACTCTCCTTTTTGACATTGATGAATCTTTCCTCTCTCACATTTTGGGCCAAAACAATAAATTCTTCAGAAAGACAGAATATGCTCAGTTCTTTCTCCCCTTTAAAGTTCAAATTCCACAAGCATACTTTCATCCACATTTACAAGTCTAAAAAATTATTCATCCTTTTTCTTTAGGAAATTCAAAGCACTTTACAGATGTTAGCCCAGTGGTTATCAATAAGCTTGGAAGGGGGAACTTGGGTGTAGCAAAGAATTTTAACTTATTTATAGTTTGCCTCATATTTTAATAAGGTCAACATCAACATCAATCATTCATTTGTTTAGTAAACAAGTATTTGCCAACTGGCTACTACATTCAGGCTTGTTGTCCCTACTGCACACAGGGGTAAATAGTGAGCAAACTAACTCTTTCCTTTAAACAGCCCATGTTCTAGTTGGGGAGAATAGGTATCTTTATACCTATATAAAATGTATCTGGGGGGCGTGGAGTGATAGCACAGCAGGTAGGATGTTTGCCTTGCATGCGGCCGACCTGGGTTCAATTCCCAGCATCCCATATGGTTCCGCAAGCACCGTCAGGAGTAATTCCTGAGTGCATGAACCAGAAGTAGCCCCTGTGCATTGCCAGGTGTGACCCAAAAAGCAAAAAAAAAAAAAAAGTATCTGGTGGAGGGGAATGCAGAGGAAAGAGGAGGGATACAGTGGGTGCCAAGAGGGCTATTTGATGGCAGACAGTGATGTCTGAGCAATAGATGAGAGGGAACAAACAAACCATGTTGACAAGAGAGCAAAGGTAGACTAGGGACAGGAACAGCCATGCAAAAGGAGACTGTACTTGGTCGTTATAAGCCCCCCTCCACTTTGACTGGAGTGGGTGCAGGGCAGGGAACAGGGTTGCAGACATGTTGGGTGTGGAGTTAGAGGAGGCAAATCCTGCCTTTTGGACCACTGTAAGCCCTTCCCATTTGTTTCTAATGAGCTGGAGATATTGTAGCATGAGTAGGGCTCTTGCCTTGCACTTGGTCAACCCAGATTCACTCTCTACCACCCCATAGGGTTCCCAAGCTTTGCCAGGAGTTAACCCTGAGTGTAGAACCAGGAGTAAGCCCTAGGCATCATATATATATATATATATATATATATATATATATATATATATATACTCTCAGCTCCCGGGAGAGAACAAGGCAGAGTCTCCTACCCTGTGCCTGACTGTCCTAACCAGGGCCCAACAGCTGAAGACCTCCGGGCCCCAGCCAAGGCCATGCTGGGACCACTCTCCACACACTTGGATGAGCCTCATGCATAAAAGAACTGGCAGAGGAACCCAGGTGTGTGGGACCCGGGGCTGAGATCTCTAAGCCTGCACTGTTTGGGACTGGACCAACCAGTAGCTAGACAGTTACACCCACCAACTGCCGTGTAACCCCAACACGGCCAGGATCCAGAGATTATCACACTCAGTTCCCGGAAGCGCGCGGCCGCAAATGCAGCAGCGCAACATCTTATCATCTCATTCCTACTTTGGACAAACTGGCAGGCTACCGAATGTAACCTGCCCACACAGCAGAGTCTGGCAAACTCCCTGTGGCGTACCCAATATGTCAAATACCAGTAACAATGAAGGGTCTCATTCTCCTAACTCTGAAAGAGCCTTGAATATGGCACTTTTTTTTTTTTAAATCTCAGGGCTAGGACGAAGGAGACTTTACTGGGGCCTGCTTGAGGCAATCGACAAATAACAAGATGGTTGTGATTGTTGTGATATATATATATATATATTATATAGTTGTGTATAGTTATACACATGGCAGAACCTGGCGAGCTCCCCGTGGGTATTCAATATACCAAAAACAGTAACAATAATGGGTCTCGTTCCCCTGACCCTGAGAGAGTCCCCAATACAGCACCGTTGGGAAAGACAAGTAAGGAGAGGCTGCTAAAATCTCAGGGCTGGGATGAATGGAGACGTTACTGGTGCCCGCCTGAGCAAATTGATGAACAACGGGATGACAGTGACAGTGATAGTTATATATATAGCTATATATAAAGTCTCCTGCCCCTGTGCCTGGCTGTCCTCACTGGGGCCCCTTGGAGGGGGCGGATTGAGTTTCCCTCCCCCCGTCGGCAGAGCCCCAGCAGCTGAGGACCTCCAGAGCCACAGCCATGCTGGGATCACTCTCCACACGTCCAGACAAGCCTCTTGCATGAAAAAACTGGCAGAGGAACCCAGGCATGCGGGTCCCGGGGCTGAGATCTTCAAGCCTGCTCGGATTGGGACTGGGCCTTTTACACCCAGACTCCCCATCTTCCAGTAGGTAGGCATCACACCCACCAGCTGCTGCCAATGCCAGGTTGGTCCCATCAATGGCCAAGATGCAGACACTATAAAACCCAGCTCCTGGGAAGAGAACAGCACAGAGTCTCCTGCCCCTGCACCTGGCTGTCCTCACCAGGACCCCTTGGAGGGGGGTAGGTTGAGTTCCCCCCCCCCCCCACCCAGCAGAGCCCCAGCAGCTGAGGACCTCTGAAGTCAGCCACAGCCATGCTGGAACCACTCTCCACATGTCTGGACAAGCCTCATGCATGAAAGAACTGGCAGAGGAACCCAGGCATGTGGGTCCCGGGGCTGAGATCTCCAAGCCTGCTCAGTTTGGGACTGGGCCTTCTCCACCCAGACCCCCCATCAGCCAGTAGATAGGCATCACACCCACCAGCTGCCGCCAGTGCCAGGTTGGTCCCATCAATTGCCAAGACACAGAGACTATAAAACCCAGCTCCCGCAAGCGCACGGCCACATTTGTGGCTGCAAGACATTTTATTATCTCTTTTTTCCTTTGGAGAACCTGGAAGGCTACCAAAAGTATCCTGCCCGCACGGCAGAGTCTGGCAAACTTCCTGTGTCATACTCAATATGCCAAATACCAGTAACAATGAGGGGTCCCATTCTCCTAACCCTGAAAGAGCATTGAAATGGCTCTTTTAAAATCTCAGAGCTAGGAAGAAGGAGACGTTACTGGTGCCTGCTCAAGGCAATCGATGAAAAATAGGATGATTGTGATCGTGATCGTATATAACTATAAATACATAGTTTTGGCATATATGTTATTTTGGTACATATATGTATATATTGTATATGTATAAATTGTAGATATATACCTATATATTGTTTTGGTATATATGTAGCTTTATATATATAGTTATATACATAGTTATATATAACTATAGTTATATATGTAGTTATTATAGTTTGGGTTTATAATATTGTTTTGGTGTATACATATATATCAAAAACATATATATCAAAACAAAAAACAACAAAAATGATATGTTACTGAGAATGAGCTGAAAAATGTAACGATCACTGTGTATTCTTTTTTTTTTCTTTTTGGGTCACACCTGGTGATCTACAAATGTTACTCCTGGCTCATGCACTCAGGAATTATTCCTGTGGTGCTGGGGGACCATATGGGATGCTGCGAATCGAACCCGGGTTGGCCATGTGCAAGGCAAACACCCTACAGGCTGTGCTATTGCTTCACCCCCAGACATGCTTAGCTCCTTGGTTCTGGCTCCTGGTTTCTAGTAAATCTAGGCTGTTACCCAAATCTCCAAAATTCCAGTTGAAACTCATTTAGCTGACACTGTTCATGAACCTTCATGGGAGTTGAAGATAAGGATCCTGCCAATCCAAATCCTCACCTGGGTTGAGAGACAACGCAATGAGCCGAGAGTGCATGGTTTGCATTCCGGCATGCAGGAGGCCAGCATGACATTCCTGGCACAGCCAGGTCCCTTAAGCACTGCTGGCAGCGATCTCTGAGCACTGAGCCAGCAGTAGTCCTTAAGCATTGCTAGGCATTGCCCCTGAAACAAAGAACAAAGCAAACCCCAAAAGGAAGGGGGCAGGAGAGATAGTAGAGTAGGTAGTGTACTTGCCTTGCATGTAGCCGGGTTTAAGCCCAGCTCTGCATTATGGTTCCCCTGAGCACTAACAAGAGTGATCCCTGAGCACAAAGCTTAGAGTAAACCCTGAGCACTGGTGGGTGTACACCCCACCTCCAAACAGACAAACAAAATTTAAAAAATAAAACTAAGTCTTCCACTAAACCAGGAATCACACTGATGTCCAAACTGTCTTCATTTAAGGGCAAGACTTTCGGTGAGGGACAAAGACTAGAGAAATGATTTTGTGAACTGAAACAGAAAAACAGCTCCCGGAAGAGAACAGAGCAGTCTCCTGCCCCCGCGCCTGGCTGTCCTCGCCGGGGTCCCTTGGAGGGGAGCGGGTTGAGCTTTCCTCCCCTCCCCGACCAGGGCTCTGGCAGCCAAAGACCTCCAGGATCAGCCACCACCATGCTGAGACCACTCTCCGCACACATGAAGGTACCGGCAGAGGAACAAAGGCAGGCGGGTTCCGGGGCTGAGATCTCCAAGCCTGCTCGGATTGGGGCTGAGCATCCTCCACCAGATCCTCCAAATTCCAGTAGGCGGGGGTCACACCCACCAACTGGCCCCCTGGCGCCGTGTAATCCCATCAACGGCCAAGACTCAGAGACTATAAAAACCAGCTCCCAGAAGAGAACAGTGCAGTCTCCTGCACCCGCGCCTGACTGTCCTCGCCGCAGGGGCCCCTTGGAGGGGAGCGGGTTGAGCTTTCCTCCCCGCCCCGACCAGGGCTCTGGCAGCCAAAGACCTCCAGGACCAGCCACCACCATGCTGAGACCACTCTCCGCACACATGAAGGTACTGGCAGAGGGACAAAGTCACGTGGGTTCCGGGGCCAAGATCTCCAAGCCTACTCGGATTTGGGCCGAGCATTCTCCACTAGATCCTCAAATTCCAGTAGGCGGGGGTCACACCCACCAACTGGGCCCCTGGCGCTGTGTAATACCATCAACGGCCAAGACTCAGAGACTATAAAAATCAGCTCCCGGAACCGCTCGGCTGCATTCACGGCCGCGAGACATCCTATTATGACATCCTATTATCTCATTCCTACTTTGGACAAACTGGCAGGCTACCGAATGTAGCCTGCCCACACGGCAGAGTCTGGCAAACTGCCCGTGGCATACCCAATATGCCAAATACCAGTAACAATGATGGGTCTCATTCTCCTAAAGAGCCTTGAATATAATCTCAGGGCTAGGATGAAGGAGATGTTACTGGGGCCTGCTCGAGGCAATCGACGATTAACAAGATGATTTGTGATTTTGTGTGATCCCACCGTAACAAGTGATAATTAAGATCCCGGGCGACATGTGTACATAGAGAGCCCAGTGATTAGCAATTATGGCTATGGCTACTATAAATACCTTTGTTTCTTGGCAATAATAATTTTATAATTTTAAAGTATTGCTATTTCGGTTGATATTATAAACTTCTACAAATTCTAATATTCCCATGAAAACCACCATAGTGGGAAAGACTGAGGTGGGGGTGGGGATAAGTTAACAAAGAGTTTCAGTATTTCACAAATTAACAAGTTCACACCCCCCCTCCCATGCTAACTCTTTAGAAACACCAAAGTAATAGTCAAGTTACTGGTCCTACAGACATGTAGGTATGTGCGAGGCCTTCTCAAGTTTCAGGATGAGTTGTGTAACTAGAACAATCTTAACACCTCAAGCAGCTCCTTGGCTCACCTCAGGAAGTTTAAGAGCCCATGAAGTGTGACAGGCACACATCACGAAGAACCAAAACAACCTGTGTCAATGTGGATATGGGGAAAAGGACCCTTATCTACTGCTGCTAGGAATGTCACCTGGTCAGCTTGGGAAAACAATATGGACACTTCCCTAAAAACTAAGAATTGAACCTCCATTTGACCCAGCAATCCTACTTCTTGACATCTACCCCGAGAGTCCAAAAAAGTCTATTCAGAAAAGATACTTGCACTCACTGTATCAGAGGACTGGATAAAGAGACTATGGTGTGTATATATACACAATGGAATACTCCTCAGCTATTTTATTTGTTTGTTTTTGTTTACCTTTTGTTTGGGGGCCATGCACCACAATGCTCAGGGATTACTCCTTGCTCTGCACTCAAGAATGACTCCGGATGGGCTCTGGGGACCACAAGGGACGCTGGGGATGGAACCCAGGTTGGCCATGTGCAAGATAAATGCCCTACTCACTGGACTATTGCTCTGGCCCCCATCCTTAGCTATTTTTTAAAGAAGGCAAAAATCATACTTTGAGCACTGCTGGGTGTGGACAAAAGTTAAAAAAAAAAAAAAGGTCCCATTCCTGGGCCAGAAATGGCTCAACAGATTTAGTACATGCATTGTACGCTTCAGGTTGGAGACTGAGTTTAACTCCTGGAACCATTTGGTTTCCTGTGCACTGTCAGAGTGATTTCCCAGAACCACCCAGGCCCACACCTTGACCAAAAAAAAAGAAAGAAAGAAAAAAAGAAAGAAAGAAAGAAGTGCCATTCCAAATAGGTATTGGCAGTTATAAATTAATCATGCTTAATAATTTAAACACTTATCTTTAATTAAGCTTAATTTTATCAACAATTTATCCCTTCTGGAATCATTAGGCCATGCCTTGAATAAAATTCTCCACGGCATAACTAGCCAAATCAATGTTTAACAAAATGAACACAATTAATTCATTGCTTTCACAAACCATGCTCCTTCAGGATGGACCCCAAAGATCACAATCATAGACGTGAAAAAAAATCAAACACTTAATGCTTACCTGATCAGGCCTCTATACATAATGTATTCACACCATCGATCTTGATCTGTGCTGTCAATATCCTATTAAAAACAGAAAAAAAGAACATTTCAAGCACTACCTGCAGTGCTCTGTTATGAATGGACAAGAAAATGTGTGAACCGCAGAAATAAACACGTATTTGGGTGTGTGTTCCTCTGCCTGGCTGTTAACAGTCATTAAGGTCCAATTCACTTGTTCATTTTGCAGGTGTTTCCCAAGCACCCACCTGTGCCTGTCTAGCTCCTGTATTAAATGCTGCAAATACAGAGAGGAAAGTGGTCTGCAAAGGGGGTTGGGCAGGGAAATCTGCATTTACAGCACATTTACTGCATTTGGCTCCCCTAAGTGTTACAAGCCTCACACCCCCAGCAGAAAGCACCCCGTCTTCATCTTCACAGGAGGCACGCCCACCCGCTGTTCTGTCTGATGATTTGTCTCGATGCCTCCACCCCTCCCTTCACAGGGGACTCTTAATCACTTTGCTCTCTAGTACTTAGCATGAAGCCTGTGTTCGACAGACACTCAATCTGTGTTTGTTAAATTGAATCACTGGAAACAAACACATCTGGGGAGTAATCATGATACTTCTTATGTTGAAAGCTTGAGACCAGGGCCATTTTTCATGGGAGAAATAGAACATAATCCTAGCCCACCCCCACCCCCCGGTGATGTGTTGGGAAAACTCTAGATATGGTACTTTTATACTGAAGATATCTCCTTTAAAAAAAAATTTTTTTTAAATCCTATTGACTGTGTGAAGCCCTGGGTTCAATCCCCAACACTGGTAGACAAATAAATGGGGGGAGGGGCCGGTAGACAGATAGTACAGGGGTTAAGGAACTTGCCTTGCACATGGCTGACCCAGGTTTGATACCTGACATCCCAAGCCTTGCCAGGAGTGATCGTGAGCAGAGCCAGATGTGACCCCCCCCAGAAAACAAACAAAAAATAAACAAAAATTAAAATTCTATGAACAAAAATATCCTGAAAATTTTTACTATTTCTGAATTTTACTAAGGTAAAGGTAAAGGCCCTCCCGTTGATCGTCGATTTGCTTGAGCGGGCCCAGTAACGTCTCCATTGGAGACTTTGTTGTTACTGTGTCTGGCATATCGAATACTCTCTGTAGCTTGCCGGGCTCTCCGAGAGGGGCGGAGGAATCGAACTCGGGTCGGCCATGTTGGCCGCGTGCAAGGCGAACGCCCTACCCGCTGTGCTATCGCTCCAGCCCCAAAATAGAATAAAAACACACTCGCCCAACGTGGGGCTCGAACCCACGACCCTGAGATTAAGAGTCTCATGCTCTACCGACTGAGCTAGCCGGGCGGTTAACTTAATTTAAAACATTTTTGAATAACCCAAAGAAGATACTACAATGTATATTTATTTATTTATTTATGGTGGGGAGTGGGGGGTAACCCATGATAAATGATGCTTGGGAACCTTGCCAAAGACTGGACTGGAGGTTCCCATCTACAGAGCATCTGCCTTTTGGGTCACCTCCTCAGCAACTATTTTCTTTTTCTTTAGTTTGGTGATAGATATTTTTAAAATTAATCTTTGGGGCTGGAGCAATATCACAGCAGGTAGGGCATTTGCCTTGCACGTGGCCGACCCAGGTTCAATTCCCAGCATCCCATATGAGCACCGCCAGGGGTAATTCCTGAGTGCAGAGCCAGGAGTAGCCCCTGTGCATTGACAAAAAGCAATAATGATAATAATAATAATAAATAAAATTAATCTTTGATTACTTATAAATCACTGTCACAAGTATATGTCCTATGTATACATGACAAAATTTACAATAAACTTAAAAAATTTAAATATTTTAGTGATTAAAAAATAAATAAAACCTAGAGAAACAGTACAGGAGTTAAGTGTTTTCCTTGCATGTAGCTGACCTGGTTAAAATCCCCAGCATCACATATGATCCTCCGAGAAAGAGCCAGGGGTGCTCGGGAGCTGTTTGGTATAGTCCCAAACCACCACCTTCAACTCCCACATACAGTTTTAAAGTAAATTTTAAAATATTTAAATATTTAAAGTAAAATAAAAAATAAGGTAAATTAAAAAAATATACAGATCTGCCTTAGGAAGAAATGAAAACGTAGTCATTCAGTTATATATTCTGGGTATAATCAATTGTGAATATATATAGCTCATTTTATTTTATTAGGTTTTAAAAAGACATTGCAAAAATTTAAGACTGCAGCATTTAAATACTTGTTTCTTAGAGAGAAAAATCTGTTCATCCAAGCATTTCTGATTAAAATTCCTCTCTGCATTAATAAACTTCTTAATAGAAAAAATGGTAGAAGAATCTACTGCCTAGTTTGACAGAGCTTCTGCCTGAGATCATGGAAACCAATAGAGGATTAAATAAAAATCCAATAAACTCTCTCTCTCTCTCTCTCTCTCACACACACACACACACACACACGCACACACACACAAAGAATGCTCTCTACCAAGAAAGCAGCTTTTCCTGTGACTTGCCATATTTCATCTCACCTAACATTCTTTTATATTTTATAGATGCAATACTGAAAGATTTTTCATTTGATTTTCTACATGAACCAGATGTACATATACAATATCCACATATCTGCCACTTACAGAGTGCTTCCTACATACAAGGCTGTGGCCCCGCTGACCACTTATTTCACACTTAGAACAGTCCTAGGATACCATGGATATATTAAAGTCCAGAGAGGTGAAACAACGTCCCACAAAGTCACACATCCGGACATGTAGCACCAGATAGACTGAGTGAATGGTGAGAGAGTGCCCAGTTCACACCCAGTGTCAAGACCCAGAAAGGCGAGTCTGGCCCCGTAACACATACCTCATCCCAGAGTGAAAAACAGTAGAAACAGAAACCAGAGTCCACACTCAGAAACACAGGAATAGCAAGTCTCATTTGTTAACACAGTGAGAAATAACTAATGTAACCTCTGAACTGAACCTCAGCTCTCTCTGGGTTTCTTCATCAGCTCTTCCCTGAGCTGATTACCTTTCTCTTCCCTTCCCCACCAAATAGACAGGGTTTTCTTCCTTTTGTACTTCTACAACTGCCTACGTATAACACTTGGAAATAATTTCTCTCTCTGTCTCTAGTCCTGATTGCTCTTCTCAATTCCAGATCCACATATGCCTACTGGACATCTCCATTAATATCCCACAGCTGACTCAACATTAAGTTAATCTCATCCTCTTTGCAAAACTCTTCTTCCTTATGAATTCTGTCATCATTGCCATAAACCCACTGATCAAAGCCAATATAAAACCTTATCTTATGCCTTCTCCATGGTGACAAAGATAAACTCATTTCCCTACTATCTGTCTTTTCTTCCAAAGCTGTAGTAAGCCAGTGAATCAAGATTAAATAGTGTAGCTCCCAACTTCTTGTACATTACGATGTCGTCCTATAACTCAATTCCAGTCAAAGAAATGTAAATACAAGTGTTGGAGGTTGATTTCTCGGAATTTACATTTAAAGATCATTGGTTCTTGCTCCCTCCTTCCCTTCCCTTTTTAACTAGATAGATGCTACCATATGGGATTATGAGGCAGACTTGAAGAGGAGGCCTTGTAAAGTGGAATCACACTCTGAACACTTTGCCGTTTCAATGCACTGCCTGACCAGTGCGGGTCACCTGTCCAGAATCTTGCATACACTTATAGAGGCAAAAGAAAAGATGCATTCTTCCTTCTGTAAGTCACCATCATTTCATGTTTTGGGTCATCACAGTCTCCCTCATCTTCTGCTTAAAAACCTACAGTAAGATATGGAGCTTTTTTTCTCTGTAGATATTATCTCAAGACATGAAGTAAAAAACAAAATATAAAGGATCAAAAAATCTATATAAGAACGAATGGACTTGATCATATTTAACAATTATACTTCTATTATAAGTCAATGTGGTTAACTTTCTAGTGTATGCAGCTGACCTCTAATATGAAGCTCTTATAAATGGATTTTTGTTTCTGAATGTGGGTTTTGCATTCACAGATTCAAGTAATTGTGGAAGTCAGTGGTTGAGTCTGCAGCTGTTGGAACCTTGATTGAGAAGGTCAGCTAAAAGGGGCTTGAGTCTCTTTAGACTTACGTATCCAAAGGAGGGCCCTGAAACTAGTCCCCTAAGGGCACTGAGAGACAACAGTGGTTAATTTCTGAGGGAATCATGTGGTGAGTGGAAGTTGGTGCCCCTGACTTCTGTGTGGTCCAAATGTCAACTCATTCCACGGAGCATGATTATATCTGGGTACACAGATTCATTTAAATCTTTTAGATGGAAATCAGTAAGGACTGGTTCCATATTACTAAGGGATATGTTGAGCCTGGCTGACCTTTGAGCTTCTCTGGGTGACGCTACATTTTACCTTTTACTCTCAATATAAGTAACTTTCAGGACGTGGCAGTATGCCCTTTCCAAACATGGTTCAAATAACTCACTTTCCAAATGATGGTCTCATAATGGGACTTTGACTGTCCTCCAATGGGGCTGTGAGGTTTCTGCTTCTTCCATTTGAATGTGAGGAGGCTTGGAAAGAAGCAGGAATGGCACTAGATGACACAAGGTCAGGTCACACAAGGCAATACAGCTTCTTTCTAGTGCCCTTGGGACACTGTCTCAGGCACCCAGCCATCCCAGGGGGAGGGAGTCCCAAGTTGAACTCGGAGAGTAACCCCAACCCTGGCCCAGAGCCCTAAATGAGCCTCTGGTCAAAACCCAGCATCCAATAGCCACATAGGGGTCCTTCAGTCCCCCCAGAGCCAGCACATTTTATGGAGCAGAAATGAGCTCTTCCCACGGAACTCTATCCAAATTGCAGATTCCTAGTCAAATAGGTCATTGTTGTGTAAAGCCAGCATAGGTTTTGCTATGGTTTTCTATGCAGTAGCAGATAATCAGAATACATATTAAATTCTTGGGCTTAATTTTTTTTAAGGATAAACATTTCTATCAGAAGTCCTATTAAGATTGTGTTACCTTCACATTGCCATGTTTAATGAGCTGTAGATAATCTCTAGAACCAGGTGGTGATGTGATATAGCCCAGAAATATCACTTGATCAGAACTATTTCTCAGTAGTTTTGAAACAGCGATTGCCTGAAGTTTCCTGTCGAGGTCATCTCTAAAAAAATAAAATAAATAAAATAAAAAGCAAAACTATCTTTATTGTATTTGCAAAGAACTAAAAAAAATGTTTAGTGAATTTCCAAATAATAACTTTAAGTCAGCACAAACCTCCAGTGATCCCTAGTTGGGTGAATGTCCCCTTGGAATGCACATAGCCAAGATAGAGACACAGTACTTCAATGGAGAAGGAAGAATGGCAGCCTGCCAAGAAAGAAAGCTTCTCCCACAAACATTTGGAGTCAAGTTGATGTGACTACTCTAAAAACAGTACTTTTTCAGTTTTTCATCAGAAAACATAGTACCAATAGGCTGCGAATGGTCAACAGCGTTATGGCTAAAGATTGGAAGTGAAGGAAGAGAAGGAAGGAGAGAGAGGGAGGCAGGAAAGAGCAAAGTTCTGAGAGAAAGGAGGGTCCTAAAATCCACAGACACTCCAGGTTTAGAGGACCTGATCAAGTCTCAGCAGAACATTCTCCAAGCTCCTTTGACTTCCTTTCTCGAACAGCGGCTAAGTATGACACTTTCCTTATACTAAGCACAGTTTGATGTGTGACTAGGATAATTAGGCAAGGAAGGTCAAGTTTGGGGGTTTTACAGAGGGTCTGTTTGAAGAAAAATAAGGATATGCTATTTGATATAATTTAGCCAAGAAAGGTGGAACCATGCTACGTGTTCCAAGAGATGTCAAACAGGGGTCTGTGAGTTAACCAGAGTTGAGCGACAATGTTCGGCTTCTTGATCGAGAGGGACAATCAGAGGAGATGCTAATGCCTGAATCCAGAAGCCAGCCCTGACCAGTGGCAGATGGCGCTATGGAGAAGGAGGCCAAGGAACTGGGGCCATCTAAAGAGGAGCTGGTGCCACAGAAGAGACTGAGTCACCACCACGGGCACCAGGAGATGCGGATGAATGGAGAAAGGCCCTGGTTTCTCCCACTCTCCTGCCCCCAGCTGGCACTAGGTCCTCTCTTTGGCTAAACCCACCCAGAAGTGAAGAGACTTTGGAAAGTGGGGCTCCCCCTAACCGAGAGTGAGAAGGGCCAGGACGGATCCTCGGTCAAATAGGTAACAGATCAACACAGGTAACAGACCAACACAGGTATTTCTGCAGAAAGTCAGTTAATAAATTATCTTTGTTTTTCTTTTTGGGTCACACCCGGTGATGATGCACAAGGTTTACTCCTGGCTCATGCACTCAGGAATCACTTCTGGTGGTGTTTGGGGGACCATATGGGATGCTGGAAATCGAACCCAGATCAGCCGCATGTAAGGCAAATGCCCTACCCGCTGTGCTATCGCTCCAGCCCCTAATAAATTATCTTTAAGAAAAATTAAAACAAACAGACACAGGGCCAGAGAAATAGCACAGAGTGAGGTGTTTGCCCTGCACACAGCTGACCCTGATTTGTTCTCTGCCACCACAAATGGTCCCCGTCAGGAATGGTCCCTGAGCACAGAAATGGGAGTAATCTCTGAGCTTCTCCGGGTGTGGCCCAGTCCTCCACTTCTCTCATAAAAACAGTGGAAAAAACCGACAAAAACAAGAGAAGATAGAGATCACCCAATCCGAGCAGGTTGGAGAAAGCTGATGGAGGTGGGATCCAAGGACGAGATTAAGGTTGAATAAGTGTGTGTGCTATGTTAGCTGGTTCAAAAAACAGATGTCTCCGAAAGGGAGGAATGAAAAGAATGTCCATTTGTTAAACATATTTGATATCGCAGGCTTGCAGGCAGAGAGGCAGGAATTAGCTCTATTTTTAAATGAGGTTAAGGAACATGCCTATGGTGATTTTCCATCTCTCCTGGTCAGCTCTATTCGCAGCCCTGGGAGGCTGGCCCTGGAGACCATATCCCCCAGGCCTCCTCACCTGCTGGTTTCTAGTTTTATTTTGCTCACTCCCAGGCATTAGCAGGAGACAAAAAGGTGGGGAAGACAGAAGGGTGTTTCTTCTCCCTCTGGGAAGAGCTGCATTCCTCTTGCCTAGGGATGCTGCTTTGATTCCAGATCTCACTGGAATCAGTGAATACAATTTCCTCGAGCCCGACCTTCTGTCCTCAGGAAGGTATCTAGGGCCTGGGTGAGTTCTTCTTTCTTAGTTCTGGTCTTCCAGTGAGGAGCTGTGCAGTGGATTCACCATGTCTGCATGGACTTTGGAAATATGCAAGAATGATTTGGAATAGAAAGAGCCAAAATCACAAGCACCATAGTGTTTTCCTTCAAACACAGTTTGGTCCTACATACATTATTGTAAAATAATCAGTAAATTTGGTTTCACTTTTTTGGTTTGGAGGCCACAACTAACAGTGCTCAGGGGCCATATGCAGTGCTGGAGATCGAACCCAAGGCAAGGAACTTAACCCCTGAACTATCTTTCTGGCGCTTGTTTTAGATTTTTCTCAAGCAATAAATCATATTCCACAATAAAGTAAGAATTTACTTAGACATCTATAAAGGAAGGAGAGAGGAGGAAAAGGTCAGGAGGGAGAGAAAGAAGAAAGGAGGTAGGGAAAGAGGAAGAGAGAGCAAATGAAAGCAAATTTTATTTTTGTATCACAATATCTGATTGAGCCCAATGATTCTATAAAGTGGGCTGGAGAAAAAAGTTCATCTGATTTTCAAAATCAGGAGAATTGAGCCATTTTAACAGAAACAAAACTGTACCTACAGACTCCTGGCTCTGCGCTCTTTTCTCTTTGTATATATTTGTGCATGTTACACTAAAAATGCTTATCAACTGTTGATTCCGCTAATTACCTAAAGTATATCAATTTACCTAAATGATATTTACTTAAATGACTTCTAAGAAGTGCTCCTGTTTCCTATTTATAGGCTGTAAAGAGATATTTGTCAGTCATTTTTAAAAAAATCTAGGGGCTGGAGCAATAGCACAGAGGGTAGGGCGTTTGCCTTGCATGCAGCCGACCTAGGTTCGATTCCCAGCATCTCATGTGGTCCCCCGAGCACCGCCAGGAGTAATTCCTGAGTGCAGAGCCAGGAGTAACCCCTGTGCATGGCTGGGTGTGACCCAAAAAAAAAAAAAAAATCTAGTTGAGGCTCAGAACAGGTAAGGCCAACCCGGGTTCTATCCTGGGCATCCAATATAGTCCCTGAGCCCCACCAGGAATGGTCCCTGAGTGCAAATCCAGGAGGAGTCCCTGAGCACTGCTGAGTGTGTGCCTAAAACAAAACCAGAAAAATTCTGGTTGAATCAGGTAATCACACACCCATGTCTTCTGAAGATTCACACAGGAGGGTCTGCATCCAGGGCTGCGATTTCTGTGCTCTTAAAGCCTCAGGCGCCCACTGCAGGCAGAGAGGTGGGGGACCTGCCCCAGTAAAATTGCATATTTAGGGCCAGATAGACAGTACAGGAATTAAGGCACTTGCCTTACATGCAGCCTACCCTGGTTCAATTCCCAGCCACCAGATATGATTCCCTGAGCCTGGCAGGTATGATCCCTGAGTAGAGAGCCAGGAGAAAGCCCTGAGCACAGGCAGGTGTGCCCCCCAAAACCAAACCAAAACCAAACCGAACCCTAGACCTCCTGAGCACGGAACTGGGGACAGCGCTTGATGAGCGAATTCTTTCCAAAACTGCACAACATACCTTACACGTGGTGAATCTGACGGGGCTGAATGCCAATGGCCTGAGCTCCTGGACCACTTACTGTATGTGTGTAGTCTACCTGAGATACCACACTACATCTAATCCTCACAAGAGCACATCAAAGAGGCACATTATTGCGGCCCTGGCAGAAAGTGCACAATCTGGGGCCCAGAGGAGATGAAATCTGTAGCGGATTGACGTCAGCCTGGGAAGTGGAAGAAAGCAGACCCTTCCCTGGGGCCTGCGTGGAGCGCTGTGGTTTCCTGCCCACTCCCTTCTCAGGCCACTGTAGGAAAGGGTCAGACAGAGCTAAGAGAAATCTCACACTCCTCGTCCATGTTTCCTCGCTCTTCAAAGGAGACAGACCTCCTCTGGAGTTCCAGACCCACACGGCTGTGCTCAGCCAGGATGTCAGGAACGGTGTCACTACCCAGTGAAAGACAAATGTGCTCTTATGCCCCGTGATTCCCTTTTTTCAACTGGAAAAAAAGGGGGGAACCCATCCCTGCAGAGGGTGACTGGCGATAGGGAAGCAGTTAGTCAGATCTCTTGGGGGGCAATAGTGGAGAGAGGGACAGGACTCTTCCTTCAGATAACTCTCAGCTTAAATGCTAACAAAATGAACACTTTCCCTTTCCTCCATCGAGCAGTGATTATTTAATACTCCTGATTTCCTGATAAGGACACTTAGGCTCAAGGGAGTTAAATAACCCCAGGAAGGGTCTGTCACGAATGAAGATTCACGCAGGATGGTCTGCGTCCAGGGCTGCAATTCTGTGCTCTTAAAGCCTCAGGTGCCCAGTGCAGGTAGAGAGATGGGGGACTTGCTAATGTGTCTTGGGAGGAAAAACACTATCTGGAACCTAAACCTGCCCAAAGGTTTGAGGCACAGGACCCATGAGGAGACCTGAAAAAAAAAATTAGGTATAGAATTCCAGGCCCAGCGTAGGGCTGGACCCACCGTGGAGGAGACAAACACAGCTGGAAACAAGCACAGACAGATGGTAGAGGGTAGAAAGTTGATAGATGTAGACAGTAGAGAGATGATAGATCATAGATAGATAGATGATAGGGAGAGGAATAGATGAATGATCATAGACAGATGTAGATATTAGATAAATGACAGGTAGATAGATGTAGGTAGACAGAGTGGGTGAGTATAGCTCAGGCCCACCCAGCAGTGCTCATGGGTCTCCAAGGCTACATCTCGCCAACACTTGGGGATGGGGGAAGGGGCAATGTGGGGGATCAACCGAGTTCTAGCCCCTGTGCTATCTCCCCAGCCTGAAAAAGGATCGTTTTCACTACCTCTCAAAACCTTCAAGGCTTTTTTTTTCTTAAAGCTCTGTGGCATAGAGAAAAACTATTTGGGAAGGGAAAAAGAAGAAAAGGGCCCACATAGAAATCAAAACCGCGTGTGATCGACATCTCTGAGCACTGGTGCTTGGAGAGCTGACACCTACTCGTGATTCCCAAAGTGTGTCACCACCAAGTCCAGCAGCCGGTTGGAGACGTTGACGGTCAACGCGATGGCTGGTGCAATCTCGCCCTCTGGTGACGGGAGAAGGTGATGCTCCGACTTCACTATGGGATAGCGGGACAAAACCATGATCCTGCGTGGGAGAGAGAGGACAGATCCCAGCATCAGTGCTGGTCCCCACCCTCTTGTGCAGGTGGAACTCAGGAGAGGGGTCACGAGAGAAGCATCGCTACCAGGGTCCGGTCCAGGACACCCGGAGCAAGGAGAGGGCTGCCATGCCTGCCAGCCCGCTGCATTTTTGCTTCCTTCCCAGCCTCGGCATCTCTCAACACCGACTCTGACCTTGTTGGTGCTATGGAAACATGGAATGGACAGGACTAGCAATGCACAAAATTCACTTTACTGGGGGTTGGTGGATTGGAGGTTACCCCTGTATCAGTGCTCAGGAGTGCAGGCAAGGCCAAGGACTGAACCAGGTTCAGCCACATGTAAGAATTTTTAAAATTTTAATAATTTTATTTTTTATTTTTTTTGCTTTTTGGGTCACACCCAGCAATGCGCAGGGGTTACTCCTGGCTTTGCACTCAGGAATTACTCCTGGCAGTGCTCAGGGGACCACATGGGATGCTAAAAATTGAACCCAGATCGGCTGCATGCAAGGCAAATGCCCTACCTGCTGTGCTATCGCTCCAGCCCCCAAATTTTAATAATTTTCATATTAAAACTTAAGGCACTATGGTTTACAAAGTTGTTCACGGTAATTTCAGACATACAATGTTCCAACAGCAAATCCAGCACTGGTGTCAACTTCCCTCCACCAATGTCACCTGGTTCTCACCCACCCACCAATGTGCTTTATTGTAAAGTCTGGGTCTCCTGCTTATGGTATTGTTCATTATGTGCTGAAGTATATCCATATACCACTCCTCTATGCCTACCCCTGTTACTTCTGGTCTGCCTTTTCTTACTCCCCACCCTTGATTTCTTTCTTTCCCTATATTGTTCATTTCTATAAATTAGGGTCCAGGGTAACTTAGGTATCCCCCTCACTTTGGTTCCTTGCATTCCCTTGTCCTATTATATAGAAAATCTATAACATGAGTGAGATCATCTACTATTTGTCCTTCTTCTGACTTCCTCCACTTTATATGACACCTTCCAGTTTCATCTAAGTTGCAGCAAATGGCATGAATTTATCCTTCCTTGCCAAGGTCAACACTTTTACAAACCCCATACTATCTCCCCAGTACTCACACAAAATCCATTGTCCTTACTTTGTCACTCTGGCAATGTGTTTGCATAAATAATTCTAATAGAAGCCAAAGAGCCATCTTACAGGCAAGAATGCAGAGTAACAGTTCATAAATTTAGAAGTGAAACCCTGTCTGATTTCAATTGAAAAAAAAAAAGGTACCTCACTCTCTGTCTCTCTCTGTCTCTCTCTCTCTATCCAGCACCTTCTCCACTGGGATCCTCCCTGAGTTGATAAGCCTCTAAGTCCTGACCTGCTTGTCCTTCCAGGCTGCACACAACTGCCCACTGGGTGTCACTCAGCTACCCACGGGCATCTAAACATCACCAATTCTGCTGCCCCCAGTTGTCCCGAGTAGCTGACATCCTCTCTGATCACCCTGCAGGTTACAAACTTAGGTGTTGGGGCCAGGGACTACAGTATAGTTGGTATGACGCTTGCCTTGCATGTGACCCAGGTTCAATCTCAGGTACCTCATATGGTTTCCCCAAGCAGAGCCAGGAATGATTTCTGAGCACAGAACCAGGAGTAAGTTCTGAGCACTGCTGGGTGTGACTCCCAAAATGACAAACAAAAAACTTAGATGTTGTCTGTGTTTCCTTCCTTGCTTCCTGGCCCCTGACATCATAGCTGTCCATGAGTCCTGCCAGCTCTGTCTTCAAGCAGTCTTCGAATTCACCCCTTCTTTCCATCTGGAAGGCTCTGCTCTCACCTCTCACCTGACCTGGTACTGCCTCCTCTTCCCACAACTGCCCAGACGAAATGTTCTCCCAGAACAGTCAGGATGAGCTTTCAAAAATGCAACCCAGGTGGAGAGACAGTACAGTTTGTAGGGTTCCTGTCTTACATGCAGCCAACTGGATTTGATCCCTAGAATCCTTGGTTTATGTTTCTTCTGGGTGGTTTTTTTGGGGGGGAGGGGATAGCACACCTGGCTATGTTCATGAATCACTCCCAGTGGTGCCGAGGACTGAACCTAGGTCAGCTCTATAGCAGGCAGGTGTTTAATCGGCTCTTGCTATGGCCCCAAGGTCCTAGATTTGATCCCCAGCTATGCCCACATGACCTCCACAAAATAACTGATTATAAATTGGGTGATTTTATGTTTGTGGCCACTTCTTGCAGTGCTCAGTTTTTACTCCTGGGCTCTACACTCAGGGATCACTCCTGGTGGATCTGAGGCGGGGACGGGGACCATACGGGGTATCAGGAACTAAACCGGGTTCAGTGCCATGCAAGGCAAGCACATTACCTCCTGTATAATCTCTCTCACCCTGATAAGTACATTTTAATTTAAAGTACCTACTTTTATTTTGTTGTAGATACTGCATATACTTTAGAGAATCTATGTATTGATGGAATCTGCATATCAGCAGCACCTACTCACACTCTCAGATGCACCTTTGTATCCTATCAGAAAACACAGAAAGGTGCCACTATTTCCTACTTGTCCCTCCACTCCCATGTCCCCCAGCTCTCAAGGGCCCTGTTGGGGAGTAATTCCCCTGGTACACTCACCCCCACGTGTGATCCCTGGTGCTCGGCCCAAAGTCAGTATAGAAACCCAACTTTTCCCCTAACCACATGGTTAGGTCATTGTTTCCAATAAAGGGCTTAGATGCATCACTCTCCAAAATCGTTATGAAATCCACACCTGTCCAAAGAGGAAAAAAAATTATACTGCATGTAGTGACTAAGCAAAAAGCCACTGGAAAAAATTGCATTCTTTATTCACTAGTCAAGGAAAGACGTCATGGAAAATTGGCCACGACAGCCAAGCAGCTCTGACCTGAACTACCAAAGGGGTCCCCAATGTTCAGAATAGAATCAGAACAAGCGTGCAAGCGCAACTGTCCTCCACCACATCCAGGTATTGTCAGGACCGCCCCACCCCCCAACTTTGAAAGATGCATGCCTGTTAAAGAACCCGTCCAAGGTCGATTATTGGCTTTTTCATATCTGGGTCAGTAGGTCTCTGGGGCCTATAATCAGGCCAAGAGAACAAAGGCCAAAGGAATTTCTTTCCCCCCCCTTTTTTGGGGGGCCTTTTTTGGCTTTTTGGGTCACAACCGGTGATGTACAGGGGTTACTCCTGGCTTTGCACTCAGGAATTACACCTGGCAGTGCTCAGGGGACCATATGGGATGCTGGGAATCGAACCCAGGTCAGCCGCATGCAAGGCAAACGCCCTACCCGCTGTGCTATCACTCCAGCCCCCAAAGGAATTTCTTAATGGCAGCTGAGTCATGATCATCGATTTGCTCGAGCGGGCCCAGTAACGTGTCCATTGGAGACTTTGTTGTTACTGTGTCTGGCATATCGAATATGTCATGGGAGCTTGCCAGGCTCTGCCGTGCGGGCGAGATACTCTCGGTAGCTTGCCGGGCTCTCCGAGAGGGGTGGAGGAATCGAACTCGGGTCGGCCATGTTGGCTGCGTGCAAGGCAAACGCCCTACCGCTGTGCTATCGCTCCAGCCCGCTCGAGTTGAGTCATGCTATCTCAGGTACATGCTTATCATCTGGATAAAAGAGCACAATTTGGTTCTTTACTATGTCTGGCCCCACACTCTATGTAGTTGATCTAAAAGCTAAACACTCACACATTTTGGAGGAAGCATCAAAGATGACACCCCAGAGCTCAGAAACACCTAACACAACCCATGAACTCTTGAAAGCAATTTGCTCCACAAACGAGTTTAAACTGATCTCATCTGCCCTGTTTAGGTCAGTTTTCTGGTCCCCTGACATAGGTGGTCTTCAGATGATAGGAGTTACCAGCAGGGGCTTTTCTAAGAGCAAAGGCATCCGAGGATCCTCTGCAGAAACCCACATGAGGCTCTGTTCCGATTCCATGGAATTAAACTGCTCTCAAGACAGAGGTGATTGCAGAAACTCAATCCTCCAGCTGCTGCTCACAATACAACAAACAGCTTTTGTAAAAGATTCATGTACGACCCAGCAAAACCCACTCCAGTGACTTACGATCTTGCATGAAACAAAAGCAACAGGAAGTATCTCCAAATTGGGAACTTGTTCTGGTCAGACCGTACCTGTCTGATTGAGCAGCTGAGCTGATCTTTCGAGATTCGACCATCCCTCATTGTCATAGCCAAACCGGAAAGGCCAGATGGCAGCAGACACCTCTGAGGCCGGGGCCTGGGGAGTCGTTGGAAAGGAAACTTAGGGTGACTCTGAGCAACAGCAGTTTCTGTGACCCTGTTTTCTCCACCTCGCTCTGCCAAATTTCATATTTCAGCAAAAGAATTTCCTTCAACTATTCCCTGTGTTGAATTCATAAATGTAAGGTGAAGTTTGCTACGTGGCATTCTAATGAATCTCCCGGGAACTTCTGGCTTAAGCTGAGGTATAAGGAGGTAAGTTGGGGAAATGAGTATTTATAATTCTAAGCATGGTATATGGGAGCCAAAAATTCAAAACAACCCAGCTGCTCTTTCCATAGAAAAAACAGGAAAGCGGATGAATAAGTAACTGGTGTTGGGCTTCTCAGGGAGTTGGTGGGAGAATGCATGCCTCGCACATGTGAGGCCTGGGTTCCCCAAAATAAAACAATAAGTGGTGTCCCATACAGGTCATGGAAGACTACACAGCTCCAATTCCTAACGTTGGGCTATTATATCCATAGACGTGAAACTCACAAAGACAGAAGTTTCAAAAAGAAAGCTGCAAAATGTAAATCTCAGATGTCATTTAGATAAAGTTAAGAAACATCGAAAATATTATTGTGGACATATTCTATGTAGTAACAATATAAAGAAGTGCATGAAAAGGAGAAAGTTCTTATTTAGGACTAGGGTAACTCTTGTGGCAAAGAAGAATGAGATTACAAAAGGCTACCAAAATGCCTTCAGCATATTTATAAAGTAGTGTGTCAGTTTTTCAATCTTTTTTTTTTATAACCACTTTCCAGTTTACACCCTCTTATCCATTTTCTTTTCCTCAAGTAACCTTAGTTCAGTTATCAATATCTTCTGGATTGCCTAGCTTTGTCTGTTTATCAATGTTCCATATATTGCCCATATAGAACCAATCATCCAATACTTGTCTTTTTTCTTTCTGATTTCATTAATTTTGATAATTACCTGAACCTATTTTGTTGAAAATGATTTTAAAAAACCTTTTAAAACTAGCTCAACAGTATCTATCATACAAACTGACCCTCTCTTTTTTAACCAACCATCTATGAATAGGGACTTTGAGTGCTTTCATGTTTTATTCTTAAAAATCTCATATTGTTTCCATTAGCAGTCTCTACCACACAGCACAGACAAGACCATTATAAAGTAGTTCTTTGTTTGCAGGTTAGATATGTCCAGTTCTGGAAAGACAAAAATAACTCTAGGCAACAAAATCACCAGCACTGTCTCTAATAACTACATGTGTCTATCCTGTCCCCAAAACTCAACTTTCTGAAATAATTCAGTGATATTACTAGCCTGGGATGGGACCTAAGATTTGAGAAGATGGGTCCTCCTGGGATGTTGAAGACATTGAGAACCAGGTTGAGAGATAAGCAATGTTGCTGAGATGGACTGCATGGATAGATGCAGAGCAGTGGACCCTGGTTGGATCCCAACACCCCTGAGACCTGTCAGGAGTGAACCTTGAGCACAGAGTCAGGAGTAAGTCTTGAACATCGCTGGGTGTGGTCCAAGTACCTGCCCTTCCCCAAAGAGCCAACAACAGCAACAACAACAATAAACCAAGATCTACATTAAAAACTTTGACTACTTACCCCTTTGCCCAGTTTCTTCTCATAGCTTTTATGCCGTAGTCCTAATCCTAATAAACCGACACCCACAAGCAGCCACAAAACTAAGCAGAGAGAAGAGAGTTATTTAAAAATAACTTTATTCTTTAAAATCTCTGTTCTTTAAAAAATGATTTTAGGAAATTATTGACTTTATTAACCAAGGAGTTTTAAGTGGAAATGTCTAATTCTTGGGATAACTGTCATGTGTGACATGGACACATAACTCATGCTTTCTGGAAACCCAGGATTCAAGGAATTTCCACAAAATCTTCCAGGGACCATGAGCTTAAAGTAAGAGTAAATTTTAAGGGACAGAGAGAGAATCTAATGGGTGCACACTAAGAATGACTCTCCAGTCTGGTGATCACCCAAGCAAAGCCTCTAGCAGCCACTTGCTTCCACAATCCAAAATCTCCACCATATCCCCGGCCTGACTCCGCCATCTCAGGATGAACCTCACCAAGATGTAATCTGCTGAAAATCTGGATATGTGGGTTTCGTGACTGAAATCTCCAGGCTTTCTCGGAGTTGGGATGGGCTACCTCCCTCCACTTCTCAATACTCCTGTAAGCACTGGCAGTCACCCCCCCACGAACCACCTTCAGCGCCACCCTGTAAGGTCTACTACCATCCTTGCTTCAGAGACCCATAAATAAATCTCGAAAGAGATCAAAAGCTGCAGTTAATCTCAGAACTGCACATGGCTGAACAGAGCAGGGTAAATCAGAAGGGGGTGGGTTGGCCTGGGGCCCACCAAAACAGAGCCCCTTCACCCCCCCACAGTTGCTTGTTTCCACAGTCCAAATAGCTGCCATACCCCCAGCATGACTCCATTGTCTCAGGATGGACCTCACCAAGATATAATCTGCTGAAAATTCGGGAATGTGGGTTTTGTGACTGAAATCTCCAGGCTTTCTCAGGGTCAGTCAGAATGGCTACCTCCCTCACCTCCCTGTACTTCTGGAAGCCTCAGCAGTCACATCCATACCCCAAAGCAGTCACCCAAGTGAAAAGCTATCCCAGTCTTACCATCCCGATAAAAATACTGTATGCCCTGAACAAACACCATGGCCTCTTAGCACGTGTATTGCAAACCATAATGCACAAAAGCAAAAGGAGAGAGAGAAAAGAAAGAAAGTGCCTCCCATAGAGGGAGGCTGGGGGAGGGGCACTGGGTGTTGGGGGATGGTGGTAGGGAAACAGGGGACATTGGTGGTGGGGAATGTACACTGGTTGAGGGATGTGTGCAGGATTATTGTATGGCTGAAACCCAAGTATAAACAACTTCGTAATGGTCTATCTCATGGATAATTCAATGAAAATTTTTTTTAAAAAGTAATGTTGAGTTCATGCCCAATTCAATCAACTTAATCAATGGCTGAATAAATAGCAGTACTCCTACATTATAAGGAAAAAAATGACTCCCCAGCAAAAAGCTGGAAATAGCTCCCACACCCAACACTGCTGGATGTGTACCCAAAACAAACAAAAGAATAAAGTATAAATATATACAAGAAGTAATACATGAGAAATCAAGTCTTCACTATCAAGAATCAGCAAGGGGGAAAAACAGCTACAGAATCAAGTACAGTACTTAAGATATTGGAACTTCTCCTTGTTTTTTGGGGGGAGGGGGATGGTTATTGACCCTTGAGTTTTGCATCTGACTGGGCTACTCCTGGCTCTATGCATAAAAGGTCCCTCCCAGTGGTACTCAGGGGATCATGTGATGCTGGGGACTGAACCAGGATTAGCTGAGTATAAGGCAAGTGCCTTAATTCATGTACTATCTTTCCTGCCCAATAGTGGACTTTTAAAATCAGAATATAAAATAAGCAAACTCAACATGTTTAGAAAAGTAAAAGAGTGTATTCAGTAATTAAATAACTAAAGAATAGGATGTTAAGTTAATGATCGGGAAATTGTAAATAAATCAGATTTCTAGAAATAAAATTTTATCAAAATTTATAATGATTGAAATTAGAAATCCAACAGACTGGGTAGACAGCAGAGTAGACAGACCAAGTAGAGAATCACTAGAACAAAGAATATTGAAAATTCTGCCTATTAAAGCATCCTATCTGTGTGAGAAATGAAACAGAATACAGAATATTTAGGGTTGAAATTGTACAGTCTCAGAAATTTCCCTTAAAGTATGCCAGTGTGGGTTGGAGAGAGTTCACCAGGCTGACCACATGCTTTACATGTGGGAGCCCCAGGCTCTAGCCCTATGAGCACTGCTGACAGTAAGCCCTGAGCACTCAGCCAGGAGTAGCCGTAAGTGTTGCCACATGTGGCCCCAGAACAAAAGCAACAAAAAAGGTGTTGCACATTAAAAAGCAAGGTCAATTGCTGAAAACACACAGGAAATGTGTTAATAATTGCTAGAATTGAGTGATGGGTACATGAAGTTTACTATGCTCTTTAATTTCATATATCTTTGACAATTTATATTAAAATGTTTTTGGGAGTCATTTGTTTTGGGGCCACACCCAGCAGTACTCAGGACTTACTCCTGCTCTGTGCTCAATGATCACTTCTTACGGGGCTGGGAGGATCATTATGTGGCGAAGGGGATTAAACCCAGTCAGCCACATGTTGGCAAGCACTATCTCTCCAGCCCCTAAAATAAAGGGGTGGGGGAGGCAGGGAGGGAGAAAAGGAAGAAATAAAGAGGGAAAAAAGAGAAATGACACAAAATTTCATGTATTTTTCACTCTGAGAAGCACAGGAGTGAGAAAAAGAAAGAAGGACAAGCCACACTTACAAAGTTTCATGTATTTTTCACTTTTTCTGAAAAGCACTTTTGGACTGTTTTTTGTTTGAAGAAGAAAGCCAAAACTTTTCCTAGGACCAAATCGCATGCTCAGCCCAATAAACACCATCACAGTTCCTGTTGAAAGAGAAAGAAAATTCACATCATATTTTCATCCCAAAGTGTCTCCCATGGGGGAATTATAGAACCAGGGTTTCATTTAGATGCGCACACCATAGACATTCATTTACTGAACTCATTTATTTCAGAACCGAAACCGTTACTGTGGGAACTTAGGAGACTCGTACATATCAGTGAGGGCTCTAGAAATTTGCCTTCAAATGAGAGGACCTCAGCCTTTTCCTGAGGAAAGGTTTAATTTCCTGCTGGGTCCCTCATCCTTTAAGTCTCTGGGCAGGGGCTGGAGCATATGAGAAATGCACCTTCTCAACTGCTTACAGGTCCTCACAGGGGCCTCCTGAATTACTCACATGGCATTACTAGGGCCGCCTCTAAAGTAGAACGCAACTGGGATATGTTGCAGTGAACGTATTTACATACATCGTGTACTAGCTTGCATACTTCTAAAATTTCTTATAGCAAGCGGAACCAGAGGAATCACTGAACAATATGCCAACAAAGGAAATGGCAAGGAAAGGTGAAGCTTAGGTGGAAGGCTAGCCAAAAGGAGTTCCGTAAAATTTCCAGGGAATAACAGGAGAAACCTAGGTAATGTATGCAACAGCTAATTTCTGATTGGATGCCGGTCTCCTAGACTCCTGAGAACACACCGTTCAGAACATTCTAAAGCCATAAAATTATGCTTAAAAAGGCTCTTACTTTCATTCACATTCTCCACATAGTAGACCCCCTAAGCAAGCTGGAGTAAGGAGAAAGCAGGGCACTGCACAGGAGGACAAAGCAGGACAGAGAACGCACACCTGAAAGAAACCAGAAGGAACACAGAGTTTGCAAAGCCCAGCTCAGTCAGGGTCGCGTGAGGGCAACCACTACAGTATTCTGAGAGCTTGAGTATTTACTAGAAAGATAAGACGACACCTCCAACCCAGTTCTTTTGAAATGCATGTTATTCAGAAACATTTTTCAAATAAATTGGTGCGGACAGATGTTTAGCTCAGGGAGTGAAGATGTTCATGGGAGAGTGGGCTGACAGAGGGCCAGGGCCCGAGGGGAATTGACGATGAAGACTGGAAGAAGCTTAAATATAGTGCAGCACCCAGTCCCACAAATTCCGAACACCTATTGGAACTATCAAGAACTCATTTGGTCGTGCTGTAAGTAGACTATGGACACTTAGTATCTGTACTGCAAACTATAACACCCAAAAGGAGAGAGAGAACAAAAGGGAATGCCCTGCCACAGAAGGCAGGGGGTAGGAAAGGGGGGTGGTGGTGGGAGAGATACTGGGAACACTGGTGGTGGAGAATGGCACTGGTGGAGGGATGGGTACTTGAACATTGTATGAAATGTAATCATGAAAGTTTGTAAGTCTGTAACTGTATCTCACGGTGATTAATTAAAATTTAAAAAAAAAAGAACTCATTTGGTCAACATTGGGCTCTGGGCCTGGAGCGAGGTAAAGGTAAAAGGTAAAGGCCCTCCCGTTGATCGTCGATTTGCTCGAGCGGGCCCAGTAACGTCTCCATTGGAGACTTTGTTGTTACTGTGTCTGGCATATCGAATACTCTCGGTAGCTTGCCGGGCTCTCCGAGAGGGGCGGAGGAATCGAACTCGGGTCGGCCATGTTGGCCGCGTGTAAGGCGAACGCCCTACCCGCTGTGTTATCGCTCCAGCCCCAAAATAAGAATAAAAACACACTCGCCCAACGTGGGGCTCGAACCCACGACCCTGAGATTAAGACCCTGGAGCGAGGAAGAGAGGGAAAGATAGAAAAGTTCCGTGCTCTCAAAATACAGTCTGTTTAAAGAGATAGGCGTATGTGAGGGTTATTGCAAACGCAACGTATGTCTTCATTGTCCTCTGTCCCCACTGAACTCCAGTTCCTGCTGGGCAGGACATTGCTTCTTAAATCCTCAGCACATGAGGTTGTGTGGTAGAACAAGTGGAGGGCTGTGATTCAACTGAACAGCATTAAAAAAATCAATTAAAAATTCCCAAACTGTGGGGGCTGGATAGTACACGAGCTGAGGTACTAGGGTTGCGTGATGCCAACCCCAGTACCATCCCTGGCAGCACATACGGTTCCCAAGCACTGCCAGGAGTGATCCCTGAGCGCTGCCAGGTGTAACCCCCAAATAAAATCTAAACTATAAACCATAATGCCTTAAAAAAAATTCTATGCACCTGACATAGTACCTAGAACACAGTAGGGGACAATAATTTTTTAAAAAAATACATAAGAGGGGGCTGGAGTGAAAGCACAGCGGGTAGGGCGTTTGCCTTGCATGCGGCCAACCCGGATTTGATTCCCAGCATCCCATATGGTCCCCTGAGCACTGCCCAGAGTAATTCCTGAGTGCAGAACTAGGAGTAACCCCTGTGCATAGCCGGGTGTGACCCCAGAAAAAGCAAAAAAAATACATAAAAAATGGGGGGGAAATGAATGATTAAACAGACAAGAACTGAATCTACTGCTAATACTCTTTGTCTCCATACTTTTCAAATATATTTGTCCTGGAAGCATTTGCTATGCTTTACCTAAATGAAAGTGAAAGGCAGCATTTGATTTGGATATGCTTCATAGATTTCAGTAATTTCATTACTGAAAATAGCTAGAGGTTTATGACATTTTAATTTTGATATATAAGTTCACAACCACTGAAAGGGAAAATGTCCTTATTCTGTGATTTGGAATTTTTCAAGTATGCTGTGATTTATATGTGTCAATATATTGGTAAAACTATGGCCAACACAAGTCATAGATCAAACTGTGGAAAACAAAAATACCTCATAATTCTTATGTATATTTATGCACTGGTCACTGAAGTGACCTCACTGATCTGACCCACTTCCCAACACAGCACAGAACCCAAAGGTTACTGTGAAAGAAAGAAAACTCCTGTTTCACACTTTATCATATATCAAACTTGCTTTTTCACAACAAATTAACTTAAGAGATTCTCTTCAGTTAATAAATATTACCGAAATTCATGGATGAGCTATATGTATTTTGTTAAGTAATCACACGTGGGCTGGAGCAATAGCACAGCGGTAGGGCGTTTGCCTTGCATGCAGCCAACATGGCCGACCCAAGTTCAATTCCTCCGCCCCTCTCGGAGAGCCCGGCAAGCTACTGAGAGTATCTCGCCCGTACGGCAGAGCCTGGCAAGCTACCCGTGATGTATTCGATATGCCAACATAGTAACAACAAAGTCTCCAATGGAGACGTTACTGGGCCCGCTTGAGCAAATCGATGAACAACGGGAGGACAGTGATACAGTGAAGTAATCACATACCTATTTCTCCCATTACATCTCAGTTATGCATTTTGTCTGATCTTATTATAGTTTGGGTTTGATAGTTACAATAATACCAAAGTATATAGGATTGATGTTCAAAGTCATCGCATCCCACACTAGTTAAGTGTCCACAATCCCCCAGCACTGTCTCTGTGTCACCTCTGGTCCAGTTCTTACCTCCCCCTTCTCCCAAAGTTGGTAATCAGTATTGCAATCCTATCATCTGTATTTCAAGGGTTCTAGTTCATGCCTGTTATTATACTATTCCCACCACCAGAGTGCCAATATCGCACCACCAGGTCAACTGTTGTGGTTAACTGAGTCTAATGAGAAAGACAAAAATCCTCTTATTTATTTCTACAGAGTCTTGAAAACTACTTAATTCTCGCCGTCCCGAGGCTACCTCCACAGAGTTGCTTTAATTTCGTCCACTCCATGGTACTCACCCAAAAGCACGTCGGATCTTTCTCGAGCATAGACACCTCCCGGGACAAATTTAAAAGCTGTGCACCAGGCACAGAAAAAGATCTCCAGCATGTAGAAGGTCATGGCCACGGTCATGGCTCTCCCAGGGTTGGGCCCCGAGCTCAGAAGGTGTCCCAGCACCTGTGGCCACACGGAGCCCGTGAAGATGGCCAGCACAGCCCCTGAAAGTGCTGCAGCCCAGGTGGACAGGTAGAGGAGGCCAGCGGCGGAAGCTGCTCCTGGGGGTAGTAAGAAGGAAAGGCGTCAGGCAGAGGAGCAGAGGCAGCATCCCCAATCTCTGATAACCTGTAGGCATTGATGGCGGGGGGTAGGAGGCTTTGGGGGTCCACTGTTTTGGGGTGCTGATGAGGGAGATGATAGCACCAGGGAGCTTTGCTTTGTCTGAGGTCTCAGAGCTGCTTCCAAACACAGTGAAAGGTGGAATGTCAGTGGGTCTAAAACTGTCCTGCCAGGGCTGCTGCATCAGAACGCGTGGGGGTGGGGGGAACAAGGAGCCTTTCTGGGTCTGCTGTTCAAATATGACAGCAATAAGGCCCTCCCATTGATCGTCGATTTGCTCGAGCGGGCCCAGTAACGTCTCCATTGGAGACTTTGTTGTTACTGTGTCTGGCATATCGAATACTCTCGGTAGCTTGCCGGGCTCTCCGAGAGGGGCGGAGGAATCGAACTCGGGTCGGCCATGTTGGCCGCTTGTAAGGCGGACGCCCTACCCGCTGTGCTATCGCTCCAGCCACAGCAATAAAAATCAGAAAAACTGGGGACCAGTGACATAGCACTTGGGTTAGGGGGACAGGGCACTCTGTCCATACTTTGAGTTCCTGCCACTGCATGCCCCCTTGCCCCAGCACTGCAGGGCAGGGAGCCCTGGAGGCCCACAAGCATCACTGGGTGGGTGTGGGGCGGGGGTTGGTTCTGAAAATTAAAGCAACATCGCATCCTGGTACCCCGGGATTGAACTTCCAGCCAGAAAGTATCCCAGAAAGTGGCCCTCACTCCATCTGAGAACTATTTGCAGACTCTTGACTCTCACCGCCCCCAAAGAAACTTCAGTTATCTTTTCGAAATGTAAAAAAAATGTATTTACTTATCTAAAAGTAAAAAGATTTTATAAAAAAGGTTTTAGGAGGGCCGGGAGCACTATGGCCACTACTGTGTCCTAGGTATTATGCAGTGCTGGGGGTCAAACTTGGGGCCTTGGACATACCAGGCTCTGCCACTTGAACTGCAGCCCCAGCTCCTTCCCATCAAAAGTCAGCCCTATCCACCATGTGTAAGTGGACTCCTGGCCAATGCAGCCCAAAGGAAGCTGCGAGTGAGACCTGGCGGCACGAACAGTCATTCTGGTACCCAGCACGCCTTCTACGTGTTGGGAAGCTGTACTGTCTGCCTGACGCCCAGTAAATGTTTGCTCACTTGTTGGGTCCCCCCAAAAGATAGAAAGTCCTAACCAATTCCTGGGAAATCCCCTCCCAGGCACCCATAAGGGTCTTAAAGAGCCCATAGGCTGGAGCTATGAGAATAATATAATATGTTTTCCTGGAATGGAATGCCATCATCTGGGCATGTCCACCAGCAGGGTCTCTTGTGAGCCGTCCTGCAGGGTATCTGCTGCATGACCCTCACTGGAGAGAGAAGTCTAAAACAGGAGGGATGGGGGAGACAGTGCCCATAAGTTTCTCAGGGCTCTCCACTCTCACCCATCAATAAATGGTGCCCACTTGGTCATCACAAGGCAAGGCCAAGCGCCTTTTTCTCCACTTCAAAAACAGTATCCCCCAATGGATGTAAGAAACCAGCTTCCAGGTCCTGTACAACCCAGAGCTGACCCCACTGAGAGAGAACCCTTCAAAGACTTCCACCTAACCACAGTGCTTTCCATTTGTTCTTAGCAAACCACACCCGGTGGTACTCAAAGCTTACTCCTGGCTCTGTGCTCAAGGATCATTCTTGGTGGGGCTCTGGTTAGGGATGGGGGGGGACCATATGGGGTGCTGGGGATCAAATCCATGTCAATGACCCCCCCCTTTGAACACCAGATGTGTCATGCAAGATACACACTGGTACATTCACATTTTGTCTTTCACAAGTATCTCATCTGAACTTTTGTTTGTTTGTTTCAGGCTGATTGTTTCTAAATAATATTCTTCAAATCTAGTTTGTTTTGTTTTGGGGCCATATCCAGCAATGCTCAGTTACTCCTGGCTCTGCACTCAGGAATTACTTTTTGTGGAGTTTGAGGGACCATATGGAATGCTGGGGCTAGAACTTCAGTCTAGGCAAATGCCCTACCCACAGTACTGTTACTCCAGCCCTATTCTTCAAATCTTGATAACATCTAAGATACCAATACCAAGAGCTGTTCAGTGAATATAAGTTTCATATTCTAATAATGAATATGAAACTTCATATTCATATTCACAGTTACATTCATAGTCACACCCACCACCTGGTCCCCTGGCGCCGTGTAATCCCATCAACGGCCAAGACTCAGAGACTATAAAATCCAGCTCCCGGATGAGAACAGTGCAGTCTCCTGCCCCTGCACCTGGCTGTTCCTCGCCGGGGCCCCTTGGAGGGGAGCGGGTTGAGCTTTCCTCCCCGTCCCGACCAGGGCTCCAGCAGCCAAAGACCTCCAGGACCAGCCACCACCATGCTGAGACCACTCTCCGCACACATGAAGGTACTGGCAGAGGGACAAATCCACGTGGGTTCCGGGGCCGAGATCTCCAAGCCTACTCGGATTGGAGTCGAGCATCCTCCACCCAGATCCTCCAAATTCCAGTAGGCGGGGGGGGGGGGCGGGGGGGGGGGGTCACACCCACCTCCTGGCCCCCTGGCGCCGTGTAATCCCATCTTATCAGAACATCTTATCAGGACATCTTTTTATGACATCTTATTATCTCATTCCTACTTTGGACAAACTTGCAGGCTATCGAATGTAGCCTGCCCACAGGGCAGAGTCTGGCAAACTCCCCGTGGCGTACCAAATATGCCAAATACCAGTAACAATGATGGGTCTCATTCTCCTAAAGAGCCTTGAATATAATCTCAGGGCTAGGATGAAAGAGACGTTACTGGGGCCTGTTCCAGGCAATCGACGAATAACAGGATGATGAATGAATGAATGAAATTCTAATAATATGGGTAACAGCCAACATGGTAGTTTTCAATAGATTATAATTTTCATACAAAACTGCAGGTATGTTGTATAGTACACTGGAATCCAATTGTGTATATGTTGGTATCTTTTTAAAATAGAACTTTGATTTGAATTTGATTATATACATATACATATATATATGGTTTGGGGTTGTTTTTTGTTTTGTTTTTGTTTTCTTTTTCTTTGCAATGCCAGGGATTGAATGCAGGCCATCTCATGGTCAAGGCTTGTGCTCCTCTATTGAGCTACATCTTCGACTTTGATTTTCCTAATTTACCTGCAAACATTAAAATTGAAAACTGCTACTAGTGCTGCATGAAGGAGGCCTGGCTTTGATCCCAGAAATGACACCCCAAACACTGCCAGAAGAAACCCCAAAGTACAGAGCTGGTGGTAGCCCCAAAATACTGCTACCTGTGGCCCAAATTTTCTTTTAAAAATTAAGCTATGTATTTTTATACATATAAAATCTTATTGGCCACTGTCATAATTAACTTCATGCTGAGGTCCAGTTGAAATTGCAGATTTTCCCAGTGACTCCCTTGACTCCATTCTTCTTTATGACAGTTTCCAGAGATGAATCCCAGTGGCGAGCGGGAACCATCTGTACATAATTAAGTGTGAGCTCCAGCTAATTTCAGGTGAGCTGCCCGGCAGAGAGGGAGGAGAAGCTCATGAATTATGGCCCTGTTCTCCGCTCTTCTGCAAACTGCCTATTAGAAGTGATAAATCTGGGCGCTCCTCGGGTCTTTTAAAATACTAGGTAACACTTCAGAGAGACACTAAAGCGAGATGAGGGTTCACTCTCGGGGCTGTGCCCTACTTACCTGGGAGCTTAGGTCTAAGCGTATCATCAGCTTTTCTGATCTCTAACAGTTGCTGTGGCCCCCAGCTTTCCCAGGTTTACCATGTAGCTGCTAATGACCTGCCGGGTAAGCATTTTTGCTTCCCAGCCATGGGAGTGGGGAGGGCAGACATGCTGAGCAAGCTTTCAGATTTGGAAAACAATACGCGCTCCAGAGGGCGCCCCACTGCCTACAGAGGAAGGTGCCAAAGGTGCTCATTGCCAACGCAGAGGCATTAACCGAGCATCCTGGACCTTCTATTGAGGAGTCTCATGCCGTGTGTGTGTGTGTGTGTGTGTGTGTGTGTGTGTGTGTGTGTGTGTGTATAGACAGGAAAGTTCACTTCCAGGTTCAACCCCACCCCTGGCACGCTCCAGAAAACACACAAGCAGGTAAAGCAGCTCCACATGACTGCGACAGCATACACAGCTCAAGCAGGGCGCGGCTCCGGTGACCTCGTTCACTGGGCCATACATCTCTGGGTGTATTGGGAACAGAAGGTAGATGCTGAGTAGAGCGATAAGGAACCCTGTGTGCTCCCAACCCAACACACGGTCTCATGCACCTGCATGCACCCCCAGTTGCATGGCTGGGAAGCAAAAATGCTTACCGGGCAGGTCATTAGCAGCTGCATGGTAAACCTGGGAAAGCTGGGAGCCACAGCAACTGTTAGAGATCAGAAAAGCTGATGCATCTCATGCATCTGTCATCTGCTTAGTGAGTCCCATGACGAATGTCTGTTCATGCAGTGGAGTGTTATTTTTTAATTAAAAATGTTTTTAGTTGGGGGAGCACACTGGAAAGTGTTAGGCTAATTCCTGGCTCTGTGCTCAGGGATCACTCCTGGCAGGGCTCAGGAGATCATATGGGATGCAAGGGATGGAACCAGGGGCGCAAGACAAGTGTTCTACCACTGTTCTATTGCTCTGGCCTGTGGTTGGCAGGTTGTTTTTTTCAAAACACTAAAACTGACTTCAACCAGTTCTGCCTCTTAAAGGGGGACAGAGAAGAGTAATCCGATTGGTCACCATTGCTGTAACTGGCTTGCTCCTGAAACCTGCTAGGCTCCCCTGCTGTCCTGGGATCCTCACTGTGTGGTTGGGGGAAGGCAGGTTGAAACCTTTGAATAAGGAACTAAGGACATCTTGGCCCCCCACCCAGCTGGGCAGAGAGGTGAGGGGCTGAACTCTTATAGGTAAAAGAGAAAGGTAAACTGAGGTGGGGAAAGATCACTCCAAGGGCTCAAGCGCCCCAGGGTTGATCTTTGCCAAGGCATGGTACCAGGAAAAAAACCCAAGCACTGAGTCAGGGAGGGCCCCACCCAGCAGGAGGGGAGAGGGAGAGGGAGGGAGAGTGAAAGGGAGAGGGAAAAGGAATTTTTCATTATGGAGTTATGGAGTCCCAACAGTGGGGTTTTGTGAAAGAAAAAAAAAGAGGAGCAAAGAACCTTGGAACAAGGATGAATTTGATGGTGTTGGGGCTATGTATTGGCCTTTTCACAGCTCTTCAGTGAAATCTGTAGCCGGCCTGATTGCCTTTGTGTACACTCTCTGGGGGACGGCACAGTACGGTCCTACAGCACAGGCAGTGGGGGAAGAGCCTATTCCCAGAGGAGAGAGAACAGCCAGGAAGGGGCTAAGTGCCCAGGTAACCAGGTGGGAAGCAGTGGGTTCCCGCCCACCTGGGAGCAGCATGTCTGCTTGGCCACCTCAGTTATTGTTTCCAGTGATGTGACACATGCCTACAATTCATGACCAAGCTGGATGAGGGACCCACCTGCAGGTGGGCTCCACATACCTGTAACCCACCAGATGAAACTGGTAGCAGGAAACCAGGAAGAAGTCGAGAGCACCAGTCCACTCACCAAGGCCAGCAGAATCACGCCTCTGTCAAGACAAGAATATGCTCTAAGACATCTTGAGAAGGTTCTTAAGGTGTCCCACATTTAAGAGAAACCTCTCTCCTATGCCTCAGTACATCCGTACATCCAAAAAGATGTTGGTAAATTCTGACAATAAAGGTTGTAAGGAATTGCTGTGGATTAGAGATGTGTGCTGAAAGTGGGCAAATGACCAAACATGATGGCCTCTCAGTATCTGTATTACAAACAATAATGCCCAAAAGAGAGGAGGAGGAGGAGGAGGAGGAGGAGGAGGAGGAGGAGGAGGAGGAGGAGGAGGAGGAGGCAGGAGGGATACAGGGATCCTGGAGGGATGGGTGCTGGAATGCTGTATGACAGAAAAATCATGAAAGCTTTGTAACTGTATCTCACGATGACATGGTGATTCAATTAAATAAATAAATAAATAATTTTTTGAAAAGATGTTGGTGGAATATCCAAGAAGATCATGAGTGTCCACAGAGCGCCAATGATAAATACTTCCAGAACACTGAAATAGCAACTCTGATATGAGATGTTAAATAGAAATAACAGAGGCCCAGAGCAATAGCTCAGCGGGTAGGGCATTTGCCTTACATGCGGCCAACCAGGGGTTCAATCCCTGGCATCCAATATGGTCCCTGAAGCACTGCCATGAGTGAGTACAGAGCCAGGAGTAAACCCTGAACATCGCCAGGTGTGACCCCAAAAGACTAAACAAATAAAAAAGAAAAGAAAAGAAATGATAGAGCCAGAGTGAGAGTACTGCAGTTAAGGCACTTGCCTTGCACATGGCTGACCCGGATTTGATCCCTGGCGCTACATATGATGGCAGCAGGAATTATACCTGAACATAGAGCCAGGAGTAAACCCTTAGCACAGCTGGGTGTAGCCCCAAACCAGTAAATAAATTAATTTGATGAATTAATTATTATTAAACAAATTTTAAAAATTAAACACTAATTTAAATAACTTTTTAAAATTGAATCACCATCAGATACAGTTGCAAAGTTTTTATGATCAGGTTTCAGTCATACAAATGTTCCAATACTCATCCCTCCACTGGTGTACACTTCCCTACCACCAATATCCCCCTTATCCCTCTTGCCACCCCACACCCCAGCCTGCCTCTATGGCAGGCACTTTTCTTCTCTCTCTCTCTCTCTCTCTCTCTCTCTCTCTCTCTCTCTCTCTCTCTGTCCTTTTGGGCATTGTGGTTTGCAATACAGATACTGAGAGGCCATCATGTTTGGTCCTTTATTTACTTTCAGCACACATCTCCCATCCAGAGAGATCCCTTCTGACCATCATTGTCATAATGGTCCCTTCTCTATCCCTACTGCCCTACCCCCCCAGACCTTGAGGCAGGCTTCCAACTATGGACCTTTTGTCCTGGCCCTTGTTTCTACTTCCTGGAGTGATAGTTTCATAGTATGTTTTACTTTTTTTTTATATCTAATTAAATAACTTTTTAAAAGTGAAGTGGAAAGGGGTTTCTTCAGCTAAGTCCACCAACCTCACCTAAGTGTAGCCTCAACGTCCCCCAGAAATGTGTTATTGTTTGCCAGAAACTGAACTCAGGGCCTCGGGCATGCTAGGCAGGTGCTCCAGCCTCTGAGTTATCTCATGGCCCAAGAATGCAGTTTTAACTGGTCAGTGTGGAATGGTCTGATCAGTGCCAATGAGGTCATTGATTCTATCTTCCTACTGAGGACAGGATCATCTGCCCGGGCCTTTTTCCAGTCCCCATAGGTAAACGACCTAACCATGAGAGCATAATTTCTTTTTCCCCCAAATAACTTCCTTCTATGGCCTTTATGGCTTTTTCCAATTCATTTTAAGCCTTTCCTGGAGCTCCCTGGAGTTCTCTGCTGCCAATTCACATGTCCTTCAATAATTCCAATATCTTGATATTTCCTCAATTGTAGTTTTATTTTGGAACCACACCTGACTGAGTGTTTACTTCTGGCAGTGCTCAGGGAAGCAAACTTGTGCTCTGGCCAGCAAGCTCTCTCTGCCAAGACTGGGGCTTCCTAACAGGATCGGTGACCTCTGCGGTCTTTCATCCCCAGTGCAAACAGTCACTCTATTTCCCCAGCCTATTGAATTATAGTCTTTATGGGCTCCGCCCCTTTTCGTCATTTTAGTGCCATGCCTGGTAGTGCCTGGGGGCTTCTCCCAGTTCTGTGTTCTGGCTCATTCCTGGTAGTTTCTCAAGGGACTGTGCTGTGCTGGGAATTGGCGAAGCCTGTGCTCAGCCCACCGACCTATTCTTCCAGGCTTCCCTGCAACATTTGAAATGATTCTGCTAAAGGCAAGAAGGAAAAAGCGACTGGAATCATTTCTACTTAGTTGCTCTCATTTCTTCCTTGTCCCTGCCTCAGGACTGTTTTTCTCTATAATCTCTCTCTGTCACCCCAGGATGGTGTTGATTTATAAATGTGTATTTCTAAAATAGCCACCAAGTCTTTTGCTATTTGGCAAAAACGATTGAAGAATGAAAACAATGAATTAACTTTAGGGTGAAAGCAGCAGCAATAATAGCTACCACATAGTGTTCTACTTAATGACTCTTCGGGGGATGGGGTGGATACTGAAATTACCCTTGACCCTACATTATAGAAATGAGAATACTACTGAAGGAAAGAAATTGAGGGAAGGGGAGCTCGGAGTGTCCAGAGGTAACAGGGTAGGTATCAGGGGCCCACAGGCACAGGTGTGTAGGGTAGAGGATGGTATATTGATACATCTAACCTCCAGGGCCAATAGTACTGCAAGCAGGAGATCCAAACTACAACAACCAAACTTTTCAATGTGTCTGTCAAGGAGGCAGGCTGGGGGCTGGAAGGGAATCAGGGGACATTGGTGGAGAGAAGTTGGCTTGTTGGTGGGATTGGTGTTGGAACATTGTTTGCCTGAAACTCTAAATTGAACAACTTTATAAATCACGGTGCTTAATTAAAAAATCCCCACAGTTTTAATATGCTATGAGTATAATTATCTTCTTTAAACCTCACTAGCCTGGAAGAACTGTGAAGGCTGAATGTGAGGCTATTCAGAGCTAAGATGGTGAGGATTCTGCTAAGGCAAATCTGAGTGGGGACAGGGAGAAAGGGATTGGGTTGAGACAAGCAGTCAGGAGACAGGAGAATGACCAGTGTGGAATGACAAATAGACAGTAGACAGCAGCCCTAGATGGGGAAGCACTCAGAAAAGGCCTTGCCTCTGGTGGGAAAATATTCTTGTGTGTGCACACATGGCAAAGCTGAGTAACCACGACACTCAGTTAAGCAAATACCTTTTGTGCAAGGACAAGTAAGTATTGTGTCCCATCCTTGAATATGGTAACTTCACACCCCTCCCATCTCTGATCAGTTCCCATCTTTGATCATGTCTCTCTTAAGCAGCCACATCACAATGCTGTTTCTACCTGAGAAGTTACTGTATTACAGATACTGAGCAACTCAAAAAGTGAGAACAAAGAGAGTTGGAATCTACAACTAGGTGGAAGAGTTAGAAGGTAAGGCCTTGCATGCAGCTAAATCCACCTCAATCCTCAGTACCCCATATGGTCCCCTGAACCTTCTGGGAGAGACTGCTGATCACAGAACCAGGAGTAAGTCCTGAGCACTGCCAGGTATGACCTCAACACCCCCCCCCCCCCCCCCCAGTTAAGCAAATAAAACCCTATGGAGCCAGGAAAATCCAAATAAAAGACCAACTGACCTACAGATGAATTTTTGTTTTCCTTATTTACTCACTATATTCCTTCCACCCCTCTCGGAGAGCCCGGAAAGCTACCGAGAGTATCTCACCCACACGGCAAAGCCTGGCAAGCTCCCCGTGACGTATTCGATATGCCAAACACAGTAACAAGTCTCAAAATGGAGACATTACTGGGCCCACTCGAGCAAATCGATGAACAACAGGAGGACTCATTATATTACATTTGCAGAGTGCAAATCACACCCACCCATACTGTGACAGTTTACTGCCATGGTGATGCCAGGAAGTCACTAAATGTGATTAGAATCTGGGTGATACCTTGGCTTGAGAAAATTTCTACCCTCAAATCCTTGTTTTTTAAGAAACAGCACAAATATTCTGCTCCTTGCTGATTTATCCTGTTTCTATACATCTACACACTAAAAATGTATGTGGGAATGGTGCTCCTTTCTTCAGGGTGAACTATTTCAGTGAATGGCATGTTAGAAACCATGCTGCCCCATTTTTTGGGAATGACAAGTAGACAGTTTATTTATTTGTTTGGGGGCCATACCCAGAAGTTCCAGGGCTTACTCTTGACTTTGTGTGCAGAGATCACTTCTGGTGGGCTTGGGGCGTTAGCGGGGATTGAACCTAGGTTGGCTGCATGCAAGGCAAGTGCCCTAAACTCTGTGCTATCGCTCCAGCCCCATCATGCTGCTCACGCTTTCAGGTATGCTACGCCCTGATGCTTAAGTTCTATTCTCTAATAAGCTGGTTTCTATACTTCATTTGCCTGGGACTCATGCTTGAATCCTTTGCTCTATGGGTCAACTCTTTCCTGGTCCCTTTGCCCTTACTGAGCACTTCCTTCAACAGTAACACTATCTAGTATATATGTTTTTTTTTTTTTAACATATTGGTATGGGAGCCACACCTAGCAGTGCTCAGGGCTTACTCCTGGCTCAGGGTAATTTCTGGCTGTGCCCGGTGGTGCCAGAGATTAAACTGGAGTCTGTGGGATGCAAGACCCATGCCTTTTTTTTTTTTTAAGACCCATGCCTTTAACCCTGCACAACCTCTCTGATCCCATTAATTGAACTTAATACCAGTTTGATAACAAAAACAAGGAAGACACAGAACTTGAGGCTGACTCTGCACTCCAGCTGGAGAGAGCAAAGGCCTGTGAGAAAAACATATCTTGGGGCCTGGTATCTCCATTACACTTGGACAGGCTGCATGTGTCACCTGCTGGGCCATGCCCAAGTATCTGCTGGGGGACATGCAGCACACCAGGGCCTGTCTGCAAATGTAGACATTCCAGCCTGTTAAGAAAAACTGGATATTTCATGGTGGTGGAAAGTGGGCACTGATGGAGGGATGGGTATTTGATCATTGTATACTCGAAACCCAAGCACAAAAAATTGTAAATCTACAACTGTACTTCATGGTGTTTCACTAATAAAAAGAAAAAATATGGAAAAAAAAAAGAAAAACTGGATATTTAAGGCGAATAGTTAACGATTTCTCCAGTTTTCTTTTACGTGAAAGGCTGGACTTGGCCGCAGGAGGAAAAAGGTGTTGGATGAGGGAACCAAGAAGCAGAAAAGCTTTGGAAGTTCCCAGGTCAGAGCCACTTCCGGAGGGGCACAAAGCACAGAGGTTACGGGGCTCTCCTCTCAGCAGAGAAGAGAGACACCTGGCGAGGCTGCCACCCTCCTGTCCTACCAAATTCCCACTCTGTAGAGAAGCACAGGGAGGGTCTGGAGGCCAGCCAGGTGGGGTAGCCAAGAAATCCCAGCCTCCCCCTCCTCTGTGACTTCTCTTTTATAGAGGGTCCTGAGGGACCTGTATAGAAGCCCCTAGAACTTCTTGCTTAGCTGTACATAATTCTCCAGCATACTTCTCCGATGCTCAGCACTGGAGGAAAAGTCCTTCTCCTTCCTTCCTCTCCAGAGCACACACATGAATGTCACGAGCCTTTTCCGGTAATCACGGAGCATGGACCAGGAAAAAGGGGCGTCATGCAGGTCTTACTACTCAGCTGGGAGGGATGTCTTCCTCCTCTCCTGTGAGGTCATTTCTCTTTATTTTATTTTTTCTTTTTGGGTCACACCTGTCGATGCTCAGGCGTTACTCCTAGGTCATGTAATCAGGAATTACTCCTGGCGGTGCTCAGGGGATGCTGGGAATCAGACCCCGGTTGGCTGAGTGCAAAGCAAAAGCCCTACCCACTGTGCTATTACTCCAACCCCAGGTCATTTCTCTCTCCCTCTCTCTCTCTCTTTTTTTTTGCTTTCAAAGTGAGATCCAATTTTATTTTTATTTATTTTTGGGGCTGGAGTGATAGCACAGTGGTAGGGCGTTCGCCTTACAAGCGGCCAACATGGCCGACCCAGGTTCGATTCCTCCGCCCCTCTCGGAGAGCCTGGCAAGCTACCGAGAGTATTCGCTATGCCAAACACAGTAACAACAAAGTCTCCAATGGAGACGTTACTGGGCCCGCTCGAGCAAATCGACGATCAACGGGAAGGCCTTATTTATTTTTAATTTTTATTAGTGAAACACCATGAGGTACAGTTGTAGACTTACACATTTTTGTGCTTGGGTTTCAGTTATACAACCCCAGGTCATTTCTCTTTAGGGAAGCCATACCCCGCCGCACTGAGGGACCATCCTGGCAGTGCTCAGGATACAATGCAGTGTGGGGGGACTGAACCCAGGGCTCCCACCTGTCAAGCATGTGCTCCAGCCCTTCGAGTTCCCTCCCCAACCCCTCAATCATTTTATTCATTGCTTCCCCAAACCCAACTCACCCAAATGGATTAGGATCCGGCCCTGGATGGGGATGTCCACTCACTGCCCACCTGGAAACAAGGGACACTTCTCCAAAAATCCAGTGAGTGATGAACATGAGGTTGCCAAAGGCAGCTCCTGCCAACACCGAGTTAGACCCAGCGGCCGCTCCCCTGCTCGCCTCCCCTGGCTTCTTGTCCTCAGCTTGACTGCACTCATCATCTAGAATCGAAAATCCAGAGCGGTCAGTTCCACAGACATTTCTCCTCTACAGTTAACAGTGTTTTTGTTTTTTTTTTTTTTTTGGCCAATAGATGACTCTTGGCTCCAGCTTTGAGATGAGACGTGCCAAGGCAGAGCAGAAGGTGCTGACAGCAACTTGGTGGAGAGACTTTTTCAGGTAGGCTAGACCAGGAACTGTGTAGGAAGAGCTACAAGAGAAAAGTAGGTGCGCCAGAGAAGTAGGACAGGGGACAAGGCTCTGCTTTGTACACAGCTGATTCTGTTTTCATCACCAGTCCCAGATTTGGTCTCCTAAGCACTGCCAGGAGAAACCCCTGAGCACTTCTGGGTTTAATGAGGGAAGAGATTGCACAGCAGGTAGGGCTCTTGCCTAGCATGTGGCGGGCCTGGGTTCAATTCCCAGTATCCCATATGGTCCACCAAGCACTGTCTGGAGTAATTCCTGAGGGCAGAGCTAGGAGTAAACCCTGAGTATGTTGGGTGTGGCCCACAAACAAACAAACAATTTTTTAATTTTAAAAGATGGAAGGAAGGAATAGAGAATAGGCCAAAGCTATTTACTTATTTTTTTTGATAGTAGTAAAAAGCATATATGGTCAAATGAATGGTATGTTCAAGGATCCTGTGTGATCCAAATAGAGCAGGATGTTTCTGATAAGCAAAGTCACTTCTTTCCTTAAAGAACAAGGCATGAGATGCCCAATTCTCTAGATTCCCAGAGTACTACCAATGCACAGACAGAGCCATTTTCATGTGCCAAGCCTGGTTCCAGGCCTTTATATGAAGTCATGTAATCTTCACAACTCGGTGAGCTCAACTCTATGAGAAATACCATTTTACAGATTGGAAAACAGCCCACAGGATCATACAACAGGGAAAGACAAATTGGAGCTGAACTCAGGAAGCCTGGCTCCCACACCTGAGTACTTCACTGCAGGAGCTGATGGACCAAGAGAGCCCAATGCGTGGAATCAGTGACTTAATGTATAGAAAAGTGACCAGAAACCAGAAAGATAGTACAGTAGTTAAGGTGCTTGTTTTCCATGTGGTTGGCCTCAGTGTGATTCCTGGCATTGCATATAGCTCCTCAAACCCTGCCAGGATTCATCCCTGAGAATACAGCCAGGAGTAAGCCCTGAGCTGTTGGCTATGGATCAAAAAAGAAGAGAGAGAGAGAGAGAGAGAGAGAGAGAGAGAGAGAGAGAGAGAGAGAAATATGACAACCAGAGAAAATTCTACCAGGAGGACTTCTTTGGAGGAGCAAAAAGCCTGTGCACAGATAAAGCCCTCAGTATGATATCAGGCCTCCCAAAAATATTTCAAGGGTCGAGCACAAGTATGGGGTATGGGAGGCCCTGGGCACCTTACAGTCTGATACAGGAGAGGTCCCAGGCCTCCCAACATGCTTGAGGTGGTCCTTAATAAAATAATTTTTAGGGCCAGAGCGACAGTACAGCGGGTAGGGCTTTTGCCTTGTACGCGGCCAACCTGGGTTCAAACTCCAGCATCCCATACGGTCCCCTGAGCACCACTAGGAGTAATTCCTGAGTGCAGAGCCAAGAGTAACCCCTGAGCATCGCTGGGTGTGATCCAAAAAGCAAAATAAATAAATTAATTAATAATAATTTTTAATTAAAAACAAAAGAGGAAGAGAAAGATAGTTCGGGGAACAGAGGAACATGGCTTGCATGCCAAGGACCCATGTCCCACCCCAGCACCCCAGACCTCTGAGTACTTTTAGGGGGGCACTCATGGCCCTCTACCCCACTGGATATGCTGCATTATCAGGTCCAAGCACTGAACTACCTAGCACAATTGGTCAATTATTACTGGGCGTATCCCCCAAATCCTTGCTTGGGAATGCATTTCCAGCCCCCACAAAAAACAAACATACAAAAAAAACCAAGCAAACAAAAAAATACCAAGTTCCAGAGTTGGGAAGAAAATTTCTGCCAGGAGAAGGAGGAGCAGAACTGAAAGCTGGGGATGAGGGAGAAGCGGTGGGACAGAACATGGCCGTCTGGAGGCTCAGCTGAGAGCTGCAGGGAAGCGAGACCCCTCCCCCCCAACACACACACACACACACACACACACACACACACACACACACACACAGAGTTTCCAGAGTGCCAGCCTGTGTTCTGGTCAGCAAGAATCCTCCGGGGGCCCTCGGCTTTGCAACTCTGCAGGGTCAGCTATGAAGGTGGGGTCACTGGGGAGGAGTCCTGAGTTCTGTGAATAGGGACACAGAACAGGAAGGGAGGGACCCCCGATGGGATCATGGGATCATATACAAAAAGGAGAGAAAGAAGCAAGCTCAAGTAAGGAAATGTAAGAGACACCCTGCTGTGGAGATCCTAATCCACAGCCTGAGCTCGGGCGGAAAGGTCCCGGCTTTGGAAAACATAAAGCACAGGGACGGGGTTCTGGATGCCCTAACGAACATTAACGTCACTGGGCACCTTACTCTCGTGATCTTATCCTATTTTTCACTCCACCTGTCTCATGCCAAGATCAAGGCACAAAGCGGGTGAGACAAACACTTGATTCACAGTGAGCCAAGCCCTGCTCAGCTTCCCTCAGTCTGGGAGATTCCTTCTTTTGCAAACAAAAGGACAGCAATAGGGCTGGTGCCAGTTCCCTAGAGTTTACTAACACTTCCCCCTCTCAGAAAGGTCCTGAGTTAGCAGATGCAACAGACACCCAAGTTGGGTGTGGAGCTGGGTCAGGGCCCAGCAGGGCTGGGCAAACTTTCCTTGCTTCTACACCTCTCAGATTTTAAGCTTCCGTATCAGACCCCCACCCCCACCCCCCACCCCCCCAGCAAAAACCCAACAGCAAAGCAGGTTGGCACCACAACTGTAGCACACAGAAAATGAAGTGGTCTTCCTTGTTTGAAGCCAACTGGGGTTCAATCCTTGGGAACCCATTTGGCCTCCTGAGCCCTCCAGAGCCAAGGTCAGCACTGCACACTGCTGGGTATAACCTCCTTTCCCATATAAAATCAGTTTGTGAAAGGTCTCAGGGAAACGATGCATCGGACACATGCAGACATGTTCTGTCCTGCCTCTCTGCTCCCCAGAATCCCCTTCCCTCCCAGTCACCCCCTCAATGGACCTCGCTCACTCTGTGCTCTGTCTCCCCCAACTCCCCACCCAGCTCCCTAGGTCTCCAACAATAGCATAGATGCCTCCGCTAACCTCTCTGCACCCAGGAAAGAGAAAGTGTTCACCACATGCCTGTGCTGGACAGACCTCCCTCCGAGGTCCCTGGCGTCTTCTAGACCCTTAATAAGCATATCACTTTGCTCTCTTGCAGAAACATCTCATCCTTTGTACTAGTCACCACTGGAGCCCCATTGGTTCAAGTCCCCAAAACCCCCTGGAGATAATCTTTCTAAGAAATAGCACTGCACTGGGTCTAGGTGGAGGTGGATGGATGACAAGTCCCACCCAAAATCCCTGTCCAGAGGTAAGGAGGAAGAAGACAGAGCTGAGAGCCCACAGGGTGCTGAGGTCTGGCGCTCCTCTCCCATCCTCGGGATACAAGCCCAATACTGCTCTTCAGTTTCATTTTTCTATACTGGCAGGAAATGGGGCCAATCAGCTTAAATCAGAGTCTACTGGCAACACTGTTACTCTTTCTGAGGGGGTGGGGATTCTGAAGTAGAAATGCAGAGCAGAAAGATAATTTTTTAAAAAATATTGACTGATTGATGGTTGATTAATGGACTGGTGTTAGTCCACACTCGGCAGAGCTGTGGGATTATTCCTTGCTCTGTGGTCAGGAAAGATCCCTGGTGGTGCTCGAGGACCCTAGGTGATGCCAGGGATAGAATGAGGATGGTAGCTTTAGAAATATGATTCTTATCTTTTCCAGATGTCTTATAATCCCATACGAAGGAGAAACCCTGCCACAGATAAAATTCCCAAAGAAGCAGAGCTTACACTCACCTGTATAGAGGCGATCGAGTGTGGCGATGGCACTTAAGGTCAGTATCACTCTGTTGGACATCTCGCAATTCCAGATTGGGTTTAAGGAAGTGTACCAGATGCGTAGAACTACAAGAAGAATCTGACCTAAAATGAAGCCCCAGATTCTGAAGTACCTGCAAGTCCAAAAGTATTTTTTAAAGACTTTCTTATATGCTTTCAACATACTCTACCCATCCTGAATATCACAGCTACGTAATATGAAAGAGCCTTGTTAGTAATTTGCATGAACAGGCACATCTTAGTCCTCTTATCCCACCACCTAAGCAACCTATTACAATTCCTTAATTCTCAAAATGTTATTGAAATGTGTAACAGTATTCATGTCTTGTCTTGGTATAAAGATACATAGAGAGAAAGAGAGACAGAGAGAGTTAGGGAGAGACAGAGAGAGACTTCTAAACGTTGAATACCATAACTTGGAATACCTCCCTTTAATAACAGATCATGTCTGTCTTTCACGGCAGAGCCTGGCAAGCTCCCCATGGCATATCCGATATGCCAAAAACAGTAACAACAATGGGTCTCATTCCCCTGACCCTGAAAGAGCCTCCAATACGGCAGCATTGGGAAAGAGGAGTAAGGAGAGGCTGCTAAGATCTCAGGGCTGGGACAAATGGAGACGTTACTGGCACCCACTGGAGTAAATCAATGAAGGGATGAGAGTGATACAGTGTGTCTTTGGGTAGGTGCAAAAAATACAAACCATACCTTTGCAAACCACTTCCAGTCCACCATGTCACCGCTTGCACTATCAGCAAGGAAGATACCCCAAATGCAAGGACCACAAGCCGAAGTTCAGCACTTGGAGCCTGGAGCGAGGCAATGCTGCCTGCAAACAGATTAAAGACTGCTGAATATTTCTGCAACCACATCACACTCAGGGATCTCCATTTGATAAGCATTATTTCCAACACGATCTTTATACCCAAGAACATAGAGTTACGATTCAATTGTATGCAAATGCATATGAATCATTAAAACATTTTCATTGTTGTAGCACTCAAACCATACAACTCAGCATGGTTAAGTATACAACTCGGTAGTTTTTTAAAACATATTCACAAAGTGGTGTACTTATTAACAATTCCTATTTCTGGAAATTTTTCATTAGCTCAAGAAAAAAACCTATACACATTAGCTATTTTTCCCAGTTTTTCCTTCTTCCCACAGACCCTGGCACTCACTAATCTACTTCACGTTAAAATAAAAAGTTTTTCTATTCTGGGCCCCTATTATAAGTGATTCATACAAAGTGTGGCCATCTGTGACTGGTTTCTTTCATGAAGCATAGTGTATCCAAGGTTCATTCATGCTATAGTATGTATGCTGTTCCAATTTCTTTTTTTTTTAATTATATATTTCTTTTGATTTTGAAGATACACCCGGTCCTGCTCAGGGTTGAGTCCTGGCTCTGCTCTCAGGCATCACTTCTAGCATGGCTCAGGGTACCATATAGGATGCCAGGGATCAAACTTGGGTCAACCGCGTGCAAGGCAAACGCTCTACCCACTGTACTATCACTCTGGGCCCTCCGATTCCTTTTGACAGTGGAATAATATTCCATTGCATAGATATACCACATTTTGATTATTCATTACCAGTTGATGGGCACTTGAGTTGTTTCCATTTTTAAGTTATCATGTATATTGCTGCTATGAACACTCGTGTGCAAGGTTTTGTGGTAACATATGTTCTTGTTTTCCTTGGGTAAATACCAACAAGTGGAATTGTTGGATCACTGTGTTACAGTTGGATCTAGTGATCTGAGGAATTAACAAACTGATTTCCGGGGCATGTTTTATTCTCTTCAGCCATTTGTGAAAGTTTCTGTTCTTCACATTCTCATCTACATTTGTTATGAGACATTGTCTGTCTATTTTATTGAAACCATTCTACTGGGTCAATTTTTAATGATCAAAAGTAATAAATTCAGAGGCATGTAAATTCTTTTCAGAGTTGACTGCCTAGTAATTAACCTAAATGTCTAAGGTGCCTGATGTGAGAAGGTCTGGAAGTTACATAAAAATGCCAAAGGATTCTGGGGGGGCCAGGGAGATGGTTCAGAGGACTGGAGCACATGGCTAGCAGACTCCTAAGCCAGGTTCAATTCCTGGGACCACATAACCACATGGTGCCTGAGCACTGCCGAGTGCAGCCAGCCTTGGAGTCACCCAGTACTGCTAGGGTGGGCCAGGGATCTCCCACACCACAGGGCCCAATTTTATCCTTGGCCCTTACACTGAACCACTGACTAGGGCTCAGAATCACCAGTGGGGTTCCTGGGCTTCCTGAGTCCGCCGCTTCTTGGAAGCCCCCTAAAAACAAACAAACAACCCTGTCCCAGTAACTGCAGTAAGTGGTTCTGTGGGCAAAGTTGGTGTGGGCACTTTCATATAAGGCAACGCAAATGTGCTCTGGTGTTGCAACCACACTCTGAAGCGCCAACAGCAGGGTTCGGGGAGGAAGCGTGAGCGGCCATACTCAGGCCGCAGCCACCCTCTCAGAATGCAAGACACGGGGAGCCCTGGCCTCCATCCCGGGTGGAAAGCCTTGTTTCTGGTATTGCTGGAGCTGAAATTTCACTGCCTTTTGCTATAGCTTCCACTCTTGGAGGTTATTGTCTTTTTTTCTTTTTCTACAGTGCTGGGGACCAATCCCGGGGCCCCACACATGCGAAGCATGAGCCCTACTGCAGAGTTACATCCCCATCCCATGGCCACCACCTTGGCAAGGTAAGCATTTTTGCAGTGGCTCTTTACCACTGTTCTTTCTTTTTTATTTTTTAATTTTTATTAGTGAAACACCATGAGGTACAGTTGTAGATTTACAAATTTTTGTGCTTGGGTTTCAATTGTACAATGATCAAACATCCATCCCTCCACCAGTGCCCATTTTCCACCACCACGGGTCCCAGCATCTCTCCCACCCCCCATCCGCCCCATCCCACCCTGCCTCTGTGGCAGGGCATTCCCTTTTGTTCTCTCTCTCCTTTTGGTTGTTGAGGTTTGCAAAAGAGGCATCGAGTGGCAATCATGTTTGGGCTATAGTCTACTTTCAGCATGCTTCTCCCATCCTGGGTGGATCCTCCCAACACCCTTTATTTGGTGCTCCCTTCTCTATCTGAGCTCCCTTTTCCCCTAGCATGTGTACCACTGTTCTTTCTAAGTCCAAGCCTCTTCAAAACCAGAGTGCAAGCACCAGTAAGATAGTACAGGGCCAAGATGCTTTCCTTGAGGCGTTAATAATTCTGATTCTTTGTGATAGAAGCACAAATTTGAGAAATATTTAGAGGAACTGGAGAGATGGGCTTAGTACCTGCTTTACAAACAGGAAGTCTGAGTTCAATCCTCAGTATTGGGGTCCCTTAAAAACCACTGGGTGTGACGATAGGGCACAAAGCCAAGATATGCTCAAGCCAATCCCTCAATTACACCTGTGTGGCCCCCCAAAAAATAATCTAGGGGATATAGGTTGCAGCTGAGCAGCAGAATACATGCTTTACATAATTTCTATGCCTCGTACTTGCTAAAATATTCAAATTGCTTTTTCCTTTTAATTGCAACACACTCTCTGTAAGAACTCAAAAGATATGCCATCAAGAGCACCTTTCATACCTGTTTTGGAGTACCATATTCTTCACCCTGGAAATAAAGTGCTATTCATTTAAAAAAATGTTGTAGCACTATCTATGCATGCTCAACTAAATAATAAGTATATTTCACCTATCCTTTTTGTTTTGTGGCTTTTTGGGGTCACACCCAGCAATGCTCAGGGGTTACTCCAGCTCTGCACTCAGGAATCACTCATGTTAGTGTTCAGGGGACCATATGGGATGCTGGGGATTGAACACTGGTTGGCCGCATGCAAGGCAAAAACCCTACCTGCTGTACTATGGCTCTGGCCCCTCACCTATCCTTTCTTTCTTTTTTTTTTAAAGAAGCCAATTTATTTTATTTATTTTTTCTTTTTTTGGGGGGTCACACCCAGCAATGCTCAGGGTTACTCCTGGCTTTGCACTCAAAAATTACTCCTGGCGGTGTGTGGGGGCCACATGGGATGCCAGGGATCGAACCTGGGTCGGCCACGTGCAAGGCAAATGCCCTACCTGCTGTGCTATCGCTCCCGCCCCTCATCTATCCTTTCTTATACAAAATTAGTCTTCTGCATGTAGTACTTCCATTTTTACTTGACAATACATTTTGAAGAAAATTTCATTTTACTGTATAAACAATGATCTCTGGGGTTTTTTTTTATAGCTGTATGGCAGTATTCCAAGTCTAATAACTATATTTATTTATTTAGCCTATCTTTTAAATATGTCACATAGGTTCTTTCCAATATTGCTATCTAAACCTTCAATGAGTTGTAACATTTTTGCTGGTGGAGGATCTTGGCTTGATGTTGGTACCTACTATCAGTTCAGGGTGGCAGGTGCTCACAGTAGGAGCAGCTGCAGCTGGTTCTTGAAATTAGACAACAATGCTATCTGCTATGCTGAGCTCCAGTGAGGTCTTAGTGAGCTTTACTGAGCCTTAGTACGCTTCCCTTAATGAAAGACTTCTGTGTGACATGCAAGGTCATTTGATAATATTTTAATCTCAAAAGAACTTCATTCAAAACAAGTCCATCCTCTCAAACCCTACCTCTACTTGATCAACTGAATTTCTATATCCCTGGCTATCACTGGAATAGTCTTCACCAGGAGTAGATCCCTCTCAAGAATCCCACTTTCTTTGCTCAGTCATAAGCAATTGGTCCATTCAAATATCATAATATTTTAGCAACACAGTTAAAGCTCCAAACTCCACTTCTTATCATAGTTCTCTTTCTAATTACACCAAATCTTCAGAAATTCTCTTCCTTTAAGTCTTGAACCTCACAAAGTCATCCATGAGGATTGGAATCAACATCTTCAAACTCTTGCTAAAACTGATATTTTACCACTGTCCAGAAGTAACAAGTGTTTTTAATGGCATCTGAGTTGTGGATCCTTTCCAGAAGGTGTCAATTGGCTCTTCCAAGATTGTACAACCTATATCTTTGGCAGCTAAAACCTTACCCCAAAAATACAGTTCTTAAATAAGACTTGAAAACCAACCTGACTCCTGGGTCTCTTGGCTGCTGGGAGCCTGCTCTGTTAGCAGGCACAAAAGCATCAATCCTCCTGCACATCTCAGATCTCTGGATTGACCCAATGCCTTGTCAAGAGCAATAATATTTTGACAGGAATCCTTTTGTAAAATGAATTTAGGTTTCACAGTGGGCTTAAAATATTCAGTAAATCACATTACATAGAAACGAGTATGTGCCAAGCTTGCTTTGTCTTACCCATTATAGCACACACAGTAGATTTAGTGTAATTACTAGGATTTCAGAATGGTAAGTTGAACATTGGCTTCAAGTTAAAGACCTTAGCCCCTAATAATTCAGTCAGTCATCTGAAGTTTTGAAGTGGGACACTGATTTCTCTTCCCCAACTATGAAAGACTTAGCTGGCATCTTCTTCCAAGATGCATTTTGTCTGTATTGAAAATGATCTTACCCAGATTTTCTAGAAAGCTTGCTGTAGTGTCTACCCCTGCACTCTATACTTCCATGCCCTTTGGCTATGGAACAGCATTTCCCTCCAACCACATGAACCCAGTCTGGTTGTTCTAAACTTTTCTGCGGCTTCCTCACCTTCTTCAGTCTTCTGAGAGCTGAAGAGTTTTGGGGTCTTGCTTTAACTCTTAGTCTAACTCTCACTGGTGGTTAGGGTTTGATCTGCCATTTATACCACTACAATTTTCTCCCTATCAGCAATAAGTCTGTTTCATTTTATCATCCCTATGTCCACTGAAGCAGCAGCTTTCATTTCATTCAGGAAATGCCCTTAGTATTCACAGCCTGACCGTTTGGTGCAAGTGGCCTGGTTTCTGTCCTACTTGGCTTTCACATGCTTTCCCCTTTAAGTTTAATCATTTGGATATTTTGATTGGAGACAGCAAACTCTTCCTTCGGTTGAATACTTGGAGGCCACTATAGAGTTGTTCATTGGTCTAACTCCAATGCATTGTGTTCCAAGGAACAGGAAGGCCCAAGAAGAGGGAGAGAGATGGGGTGGGGAGTGGTACAGCCGGAACACACACATTTACCTCATAAGTCACTTTGCATCTCAAAGGGGTATTGTATTGTTCATGATACCTCATAGACAATTCTAATAGCAACAGTAAAGCTTAAAAATAGCTACAATAATCAAGAAAAAACACTTGAAATTCTGTGAAAATTAACAAAAGGTGACACAAAGGTACCAGGAAAACACATACTGTTGGGGGAGAAAACACTGCCATTAGCCACTGCTCACAGAGCAGCCATAAACCTTCCCTTTGGGGGACACGAAAAGTCTGTGATAAAGCAACACAATCAGGCAAAGTCCAGCAAAAGACGAAGTCAGTTGGTGTGCTACAATGCAAACATAATCTTTACCCATATTCTCCTTTTATACGTCTCCTTTTATAAGCTACCTTGCTTATGTGGAACTGAAAGATGAAAGTCCCATTGGTAAGGCTACAGCCAAATAAATTATTTATATTAATAAATTGTCACTGTCCTCCCGTTGTTCATCGATTTGCTCGAGCGGGCCCAGTAACCGTCTCCATTGGAGACTTTGTTGTTACTGTGTTTGGCATACCGAATACGTCACAGGTAGCTTGCCAGGCTTTGCCATGCGGGCGAGATACTCTCAGTAGCTTGCCAGGCTCTCCAAGAGGGGCGGAGGAATCGAACTCGGGTCGGCCATGTTGGCTGCGTGCAAGGCAAACGCCCTACTGCTGTGCTATCACTCCAGCCCCTAATAAATAATAAAATAATATATAAATAATACGAATAAATAAATATATAAATAATCACTGTATCACTGTAACTCTGTCATCCTGTTATTCATTGATCTACTCGAGTGGGCACCAGTAACGTCTGCATTTGTCCTAGCCCTGAGATTTTCCAGCCTCTCCTTACTCGTTCTTCCCAATGATGTAATATATACATACATAACATATAAATAATATATAAGTATATGATAAAATAATAATAAAAAATAAATTGGTAAGCCAAATCAATACAGCCTCTGCAAGAACTGTTCCCAGCCATAGTCCCACAGGCTGTGGGTGCTCATACCTCCCAATGTGACACTCCTACCAGACTTGGTCTTTATCAATCTGCAGATGACACTAAAGGATGTGTGTGTGTATTATTCTTATTTGATACATTCTAGTATATTTATAAGAATCAGTTATATGTCCTTTACGATAAACGGATACCCTCCCTTTTCTATTCAATTGTTGGTTTTTTTCATTTGTTTGTTTTGTTGTATTATGCTTACTGGGGAAGGGGGACTTCTCCCCAGTTGTACTGAGCAGCTCCTAGGTCACTCCCAGTGATTTTGACCTGGCCGTGAGTGCCAATGACTCATGCTCAGGCTGGTGATGTGGTGCTGCTCGTGCCCAGCAGTGTTGGCCTTGTGCGGCTTTACCCAGTGGTGTTTGGGGAGACGTGAGGTACCAGGGATCAGCCTATGGGCCTCTGAGCTATCTCCCTGGCTGTGTCTTTCTCTTTAATTACTGACTAAAAGAATCACAAATATCTCATTCCAGTTTATTGTCTGACTTTCTTACTATGTGTTGCTTGTGATGCACATTTTCCATATTTCACTATTTAACATATTTTGTTGCTTTTTTATGATTCAATTTATTTTGTGACATAGCTGGTAAAACAGAGCACAGTATTTTAGAAGCTAGCATATTCTGAGTCTTAGCTTCCCTTTCTTAGCACAGTGAGTTTGAGGTTTTTCCAGTTTGGGAGAAGTCACAAATTTAAAACGCATTGGTCTACTTTGCCTATTTACTAAATCACAATTGTAATTTTTTTTTACTTCGTTTAGTGGGGGGACACACCCAGTGATGCTCAAAGTTCTACAGCTGGCTGGGTTCTCAGGGATCATGCAGTACTGGGGACTGAACTCAGACCTTTATTTTTTTTTTTTAGTTTTTTTAGCTTACATCCTGGCTCTGCATTCAGGAATTTCTCCTGGCAGGCTCAGGAGACCATATGATGCCGGGGATCAGACTCAGGTCATCCACGTGCAAGGTAAAAGCCCTGCCCGCAGCTCTTGGACCCAGACCTTCTGCATGAAAGCCTGCCCTCCAACCCTCCGAGATATCTCTGGCCAAATTTTTCATTTTTTCATCCAACCATTTAGCATTCCACAAACATTCTACCTTCTTTTACTTGGCTTTTAACTAAAACAAACCTTGATCGCTTTAAAACCTTACCAACAGTAATGATCCGCAGAAGGGCAAGCACCCACTTCTTGTTCACCAGTTTCCAGAAAGGAGTGATTGTGAGGAATATTGGAGAAAGATATGCGAGGCTGAAAACTTCCATCCCGGTGAGCTCCAGTGTTTGCAGAGGGAAATAATAGATCATGGGTCCCAGGCCATGGCAGAGCGACCAGGCAACATAACCTAGAAAAGAAAGGGTTTGTGGGGCTGGAGCAATAGTACAGCGGGTAGGGTGTTTGCCTTGCATGCGGCCGACCTGGGTTCTAGTCCCAGAATGCCATATGGTCCCCTGAGCACCACCAGGAGTAATTCCTGAGTGCAGAGGCAGGAGTAACCCCTGAGCATCGTTGGGTGTGACTCAAAAAGAAAAAGAAATTAAAAAAAGGGTTCGCAAGAGGAAAGAAAGGACCGCTTGTCTTTGCTTCAACCATGATCTATCCCGCGGTTAGCATCATCTCAGGGGGCCCCTCTCTCTACTCCTCTCTCTCTGCTGGTTCCTGCCAGGAGAATCCCCCCACACACCCCATTTTAAGAAGACTTTTTGCTCTGGAGTCCCTCCATCATCAACCTGATCTGGTTGCTGGCACTGTATGACTCCATCAGCGTGTCTGGTGGTAGCCTGAAGGCCACTGCAAGCACTGCCAGCCCAAAGACTCAATACTACATTGAACTGTGTGACTCTTACTGGGAGTGATCAGGGACCCCTGACCCGGCTCAGGAGGCTCCCTCTACCACCACCTCCACCCCCAAATCAGAGAGCAAGGCTGGCTGGGATCCTGGACACCAAGTGACTCCCTGCCACTGCAGCCAGGTTCTATGAATACCACCCCAAAAAGGGTGTGCAACCCCCTCATTGAGCATCACAACTGAATAATATGGCCCCCACCTGGGAGCTGGTGTGCAAACACAGCAACCAAAGTGGGGGGCCCCTGTTGAGCCCCCAAGCCCCATGTGCACACAACCACAGCCTGATGAGTGAGACCAGCTAATGCCAAAGCTAATGTGTGAGCACCACAGGCAGACACTGGGTGCTACATCTGGCATCTTAGTGACCACAAAGAGAAATAGGGTCATAAAATAAAAACAAGAAAAAAATTAGTTGCGGAAGGTGATGGTTTGGGCCACACCCAGTGGTGTTTGGAAATCACTTCTGCTGAGAGACCATCATGGTGCCTAGTATTAAACCAGGTCAGCCACATGCAAGGCAAGTGCCTTACCTAACCCCTGTACTATCCAGTTTCTCTTTTAATTTTTTTAGGTATTTTTTTTTTCTTTTGGGGCAAAAAGAAAAGTACAGAGTTAGATAAGGCACTTGAGTTGCATGCAGTTTGAGTCAGGCACCATAATGGTCCCCCAATCCCCACCAGAACTGATCCCCGAGCACAGAGTCAGGAGAATAAGCCCTCAACAACACTGGGTGCACATACAACACACACACACACACACACACATTCACTCACACACACATTGCAGATCAAAGAGATTAAGAGCACAGTGAGCTGGAGCACTTGCTCTACAAGCAGGGGGCCCTGTGTTCAGCACCACGTGGTCTCTCAAGACAAGAGCAATCCTGCCAAGCACAAAATGAAGTGTGGCAAGAAAAAGAATCTTAAAAATAACAATAAATCAAAGCAGCCATGTGGGAGGGTGTGTGGCTGGGAGTGAGTAGAGCAGTGAAATACCTAGTCTGAAGTCAGTTTCACCTCTGCCAATTACTGTGCAGTGTTCTACATTCATGACAATTAACGCAGAGTGGCACTTGCCAACCACTAGGCTCTGGGCAAAGCATTTACTGGGATCACCTCTTCTTCCTCATACACAACCTATATCCTTGGAGAGGGACATTATTACTATTTCCCTTATACAAACATAAAACAACACCAGGCAGGCAGCAAAGAAAGTTCCCAAGTCTCAAAAGGGAAATAATGGACTGAAGTCACAGGAGTAAGGCAGAGAGGAAGGAACTGAAATCCAAGTAGCCACTGCACTAAGCTTAGTACCTTCTCGGCCTCCCAGTTTTAATCTGTCAAATAGTACTTGAACCCCTCACCCAGTTAGGAGCAATAAAACGGGACCACACTGGCAGAGTACCTGCTCCCTAAGTACTAGCTAAATGTGGGTCATTTTACACTAGGAATTGCAAAAGATAAAGAACTCAACTAGGGAAAATGGGGGTGGGGATGGGGGAGCTAGAAGGGGTGAAACCATGCGGCAGGAATTCAGGGTACCACCCGCAATATCACATGGCCCTTCCAGTCAGAGCACCAAGCAAAGCACCACTGGATGTGCCCAATAATGGTGGGCCGGAGCTGTACCACAGGTAAGCACCTACCTTGAAGGCGGCCCACCTGGGTGAGATCCCTGGCACTACCAGAAGTGACCCCTGAACAGAGTGAGGCATAAGGCTGAGCACTGCTGGGTGTGAAAGGGAAGGAAGGAAGGAAGGAAGGAAGGAAGGAAGGAAGGAAGGAAGGAAGGAAGGGAGAAGGGAGGGAGAGAGGGAGAGAGGGCGGGAGGGAGGGAGAGAGGGAGGGAGGAAGAAAAGAAGAGGGAGGGAGGATGAAAAAAACTTTATTTTTTTATTTTATTTTATTATTTTTGCTTTTTGGGTCACACCCGGCGATGCTCAGGGGTTACTCCTGGCTCATGCACTCAGGAATTGCTCCTGGCGGCGCTCGGGGGACCATATGGGACGCTGGGAATCAAACTTGTGTTGGCCATGTTGGCTGCGTGCAAGGCAAACGCCCTACCCGCTGTGCTATCGCTCCAGCCCCTGAAAAAAAACTTTAAACCCAACATTTTTTTTGTTTGATTTTGGAGCCTTGACAGCCCTGACGAGCTTCTTAATTTGCCTTTTATTTAGTCATCATCATCCTAGCTTCCATGAGAAGATCCAGAATATACAAATTAACATAAACTTGGAATCCAAATGCCGGGACACTGACATAGCCTCAGCCAGGTGATAATCAACTACCCTTCCCTTATAGACTGACGTCATGGAAGCATTGTCACAGGCTACCAGGAGTATTTCCCTCCCGCTATGCTCTCGTAGCACCCCCCCCCCCCCATTCAAACCAACCAAGTAGGTTTTACTGAGGGGGCCTGTTCTGACGTTGTAAACTGTTATTATTAGAGTCATTCAGTATGAATTTTACAATGTTTCCAAAGGCCAGAAGGAAACAAGAACGTCTTCCCACATTCTTTACATAAATGAGGTTTAGTTGCAGGAAGCCTTTTTTTTCTTTTTATTTATTTTATTTTTTGTTTTCAGAATTACAAACTTTGGTGCTTACGTTTCAGTCATACAATAATCAAGCGCCCATCCCTCCACCAGTGCCCATTCTCCACCACCAATGATCCCAGGATCCCTCCCACCACCCCCACCCCATCCCCCACCCCTAACTCCTGCCTCTGTGGCAGGAGCATTCCCTTTTACTCTCTCCTTTTGTAAACCCAATATAAAAAGAAAGAAAGAAAGAAAGAAAGAAAGAAAGAAAGAAAGAAAGAAAGAAAGAAAGAAAGAAAGAAAGGAAGGAAGGAAGGAAAGAAAGGAGGGAGGGAGGGAGGGAGGGAGGGAGGGAGGGAGGGAGGGAGGAAGGAAGGAAGGAAGAGAAGATGAAAAGGGGGAAAAAAAGAAAAAATGGAGCCATCCGAGCAAATACCCTCCGGGAAATGAAGCGCTCGGGAAGCGGCCCCTCCCAGGCCTGAGAAACCTTGCTTCACACCCACCGCGGTGATTCTCGCTCCTGAATGGAAATTCTGGGAATTCTGATATTAATCATGCAGTTCCCAGCGAATCACACCCGTCGTTGTCCCGAGGGCTTTCTGCAAACTACTACGTAGGAGAACACACCTGAGTCCAACACGTCTCTCCCCCAGCGCCCGCCCAGCAGTTCCACCAAACGGACCAGCGGAGCGCCCAGGAGCCGACGCTGCGGCCCTTCCCGCACCCTCGGGCCCCAGGCGCCGGGCACCTACCACCACCATCACCAACACCATCACCACCGCCACGGGGCACTCAGGTGTCCCCTTGCTCCTCAAAGTTAAATTTCACGACCAGAACTTCCTATTAGACTGCAGGGTCGCGGAGGGCGGGGGTGTCCGGGGGCGGGGCGGCGGGAGCGGCCACTGGAGGCGGCGCGCACCCCTCGGGGCGGTCGCGGGCGGGCGAGGGAACTCGCGGGCTCCTCGCCGTGCCCCCGAGCCTCGGGACCCCAGCCCAGGTCTTGCCTCGCCTTACCTTCGGGAGCAAGCGTGCCCGGGAGCCGGTAAGGGGAGGAGGCAGCTCCGTTCGGCGCGCGCGGAGAGGGGAACCCCGCACCCCGGCTTACCCAGCAGCGTCTCCGCGAGGATTTCCCTCCATGGGGAGGGCATGGTCGCGGCGCCCCTCGCGTGCCCCTGTGTCCTGGGTCCCCAAGGTGCCGGTCCGCCGCCGTCCGTCCGAGCGCGTGCGGAGCCCGGCGAGGGTGCGGCCCCCGCGGCCCGCCCCCGCCCCACCACGCCCCGCCGGCCCGCCCGATCGCAGAGCGTCGCGCCCCGTCACCTCTCTTTGGGGCTGCACCCGGGACGCACGGACCTGCGCGGGGACCCCGGGACTTCCAGGGCACAGTCGGTTTGCAGAGCTATCTCGGGGTGGAGCACTGCCAACGGCTACCCGGGAGCACAGGGTTGGGCGGGGTGGGGGGGGGGGGGTGCCCGGTTTTGAACGTGGCTGGGAGAAAGCCGAGGGGCGCTGGAGGCCCGTATCCAACTTAGGAGCCCTGACAGCTCTGCGCCAGGACCGGGGCGCTCCTGGTTTGCTATGTTGGCGGCCACTCTCGGAAGTATCAGGGGGCTACTCCTAGCGACGTCTCTCCCAGAGGTGCCCGGGGTGGGTTGGGAGGGTGTCTGGGGTTGCTGGGGTCGCCAGCGATGGGACTCCCTGCACGCAAAGCGCGCGCTCCCGCCCTTTGAGAAGACCCCTCCAACCAGACTTAAGGGCGGATGGAGGTTCTCATAAACCACTTCTTGGTTTGGGTAGCAGCTGCGTCCTGGAAGGATGTTAGAAAATTCTAGAAACTACGGGATGTTCTATGGGTTTTAGAGACTCCGTGTTATGGATGATCTTTTTTTAATATTAAATGATCTAATGTTTTTGTTATGGATAAACAAGCCCATCTCAGTGTTATGGATGATCTTCTTTTTTAATTTTAAATGATCTAATATTTTTGTTACGGACAAACAAGCCCATCTCTAAAAAGGGGAAAGAATGTTCTAGCTAAGCAAGGAGGGCATGAACTAGGTCAGATATTTCTGCTTTAAATAGTGTCATGCCTCACGATGTTTTGAATTTTAAAAATTGGGGAGTGTGGAGGTGAAGAGGGGTCCACACCCAGCGGACCTGGGGCAGGGCTGTGTGGCACCTGTGGTGATCTGGGACCCAGTGTGACTGGGGGTTCAATTAGGGGCTCCTGCACGCTAGTCCATTGAACTCTCTCTCCCACCCCATTAAATTTCTTAACATTGATTCAAAGCTATTTGTGTTATTTCACATCATTATTGTCGTGGTCGTTGTGGTCATTGTCATCAATGTTGTCATCATCATCATTATTGGATATAGGGCAACACCCATCCCAGGAATCACTCCTGGCGGTTCTCGGGGGACCATACGGGGTGGCAGGAACCAACCCTACCTGGCGTACGATCTCTCCAGCCACAAACTCACTTTAATTTTTAAGAAGCGTTTATTATATGTCCCTCTTGAAAGGTTGCTGTAAAATGAAGCCCATGATAATGGCTACTTAAAAAGTGTAAGAATCACTGCAGAATAGTTTTCCCCCTAAGTCCAATCCAGTTTTAAGCAGAGTTGCAAATCATTTACTAGTACTCTTTGCCAAAAAGGGAAACATTGTCCAAAAAATCGTAAATAGCTAAAGTAAAGCCACAGAAGTAATAAAAGTTTATTGTGCACATATTAAAAGATAGTTTGCTACCAGATCGAAACTTGGAATGAGATTCAGGAGACTATTGCTGTAAAGTGGCTCAGAGGCCTGCGAGAGGTCTCAAGCAACTCAAGAGGGAGCCCCTGTTAGATCCCCAGCATAGCCTGGACCCCCAACATCAGTAGGAAGCAAAAAGTACCACCCCTCCACCACAGCACAGTCAGGGTGACCCTTAAAATAAATCAAAATAGGAACCACAAAACTCTGAAAGAAAACATTGGACTACATCCTTATTATGATCTTCAGCTAGGTAATAGCTTCATATAAACCATTTGAAGGCACAAATAAAGAAAGAAACTTGGAGTTCAAAACTTTTGGGCTTCCAAAGACACAAGAATATTTTTTTTAAAAAATTATGCAGCAAATAGGAAAAAATGCTTTAAAATTACATATCTGACCAGGAATTGGTAACCAGGATACATTCTAAAAGATACATGCAGTAATAAAGAGGCAAACCAATGTCAAGAGAAATAATTTGATGATGAGCCTTTCTCCAGAGAAGATATACAAGTAGCTCAGAAACACGGAAAAGATGTTCAGTATCATTTTATCAGGGAAATGCAAATCAAAACCATGGTTATCTGTCACCACACACATGCCAAGATGATATAACTTCAAAGTCAGAAAATAACAAAAGTTGGAAAGAATTTGGGGGAAAGGAATCCTTGGATGTTACTATTGTATGAGCTAAAATGTTGTAGCCACTTTGAAAAAGAGTCTGGTTATATATATATATATATATATATATATATATATATATAGAGAGAGAGAGAGAGAGAGAGAGAGAGAGAAAGAGAGAGAGAGAGAGAGAGAGAGAGAGAGATGACTCTACTGCATGGCAGAGTCTGGCAAACTTCTCGTGTCGTACTCAATATGCCAAATACCAGTAACAATGATGGGTCTCATCCTCCTAATCCTGAAAGAGCATTGAAATGGCTCTTTTAAAATCTCAGGGCTAGGTAGAAGGAAATGCTACTGGTGCCTGCTCGAGACAATCGACAAACAACAGGATGATCGTGATCGTGATATATATATATATTTATTTCCTATATGAATATATATGTGTATATATATGAGCTAAAATGTTGTAGCCACTTTGAAAAAGAGTCTGGTAGTTCATATATATAATTCCTATATGAATATATGTGTATATATACATATATATATTACACTCACCCTCCAGTACTCACATCTGCTTCTCCTGGAAGGGAGCATAAAATGAGGCCCCCATAACTATGCCACTGTGTTGGGTAACATTGCTTTGTCCTTCAAGAAGCTTAGGTTTTATCTGGTTACACCCATTAATCTGGTTACACCCATCAATCTGGTTACACCCACCACAGTGCTCCAGAGGCACTTCCACTTCCATTGTGTTTACATGTAAACATGTAAACAGTCTTCCCTATGCTCTCCTTCCCACCCAGTTAATCAGCTTTCCCCTTAATCAGACTTTGTTAATTTGTAAGATCAGTTTCCCAGAAATCTATGATTTTATATGTATGAGTGAAATATTGCCTTTTTCCCCTCCTTATGCCTTATGAACAGTTTACTTTAAAGTAATATCCTTTTTGTATAGATACAGAAAGACCGTTAACATTATGCTTGTAACTTAGGATTTGATTGGCCTTGAATATTGTTCACTCCTGGGCATCTTTCTCGACTTAAGCCTCAGTTGCCCTTAGTTCCTAACACCCCAACAGCAGGGTCCCGACGAGGGACTGAATGGACCCAGGGCAAGCAGTGAGCTACCCTGGCAGCGAAATGGGCCAGGCCAAAGTGCCACGATTCTTAACCATAAGTTGAGAGCTTGATCATGGACAAATGCTGTCATGATCCAAGGTAACGACAAGATTAGGATCCTGCTACGGGTGGGAAAGACTATCTGGCCTGAGCACCGTAGTCTGAGATCAAGATGGCCCTAGGAGAGCAATTCTATAAGTTTAAGATATTTCTTACTGTATCCATACAAAATGATTTATATTATATTCTTGTATATGCATTCCCCATTTTTGTTTAATGAGCATATCTTTCAGTGTTCTGTTGACTTGTTCTATGATTGGTTGACCAGTGCTGTTATATAGGATACCTGTAACATGATTAATATTATAAGTCTTAAAAATGAAGATAATTTTGTAAGGTGTAAGTTGGAATTCTGAGAGATGGTTGAAGCCAAATTATCACTTAATCACTTAATCACTTAACTTCCCGTTAGTCGTCGATTTGCTCGAGCGGGCGCCAGTAACGTCTCCATTTGTCCCTGTCGCGTGCTAGTGTAGCCCAATGGCATCTCTTCGCTCCGGGAACATGGAGGGCCTCAAACCGATCGTTCATGACCTTGACAAAGAAGTCTGACCATCTGGTAGACTTTTAATTTGATTTTTTTTTAATTTTATTGAAACTCAAATACCCACTGAATTACATTGGGACAGTCACAAAATTCAAGAAAAGGATAGAAATCTCCCTGATTTGAGAGAAAGTCCCTCTGAGAATTAGAGAGTGACAGAATATAAGGATCCTGTAACTCATGAATGAGTCCCTGTGAATACCATACGATGGGGAAGAGGCTTTGCTTTTATACAGGTAAGGAGACTATAAAATCCAGATCCCGGACGAGAAGAGTGCAGTCTCTGCCCCCGCGCCTGGCTGTTCCTTCCCGGAGTCCCTTGGAGGGAGCAGGTTGAGCTTTCCTCCCCGCCCCGGCCAGGGCTCCGGCAGCCGGAGACCTCCAGGACCAGCCACCACCATGCTGAGACCACTCTCCGCACACCTGAAGGTACTGGCAGAGGGACAAAGCCACGCGGGTTCCGGGGCCGAGACCTCCAAGCCTACTCGAATTGGAGTCGAGCATCTTCCACCCAGATCCTCCAAATTCCAGTAGGCGGGGGTCACACCCACCACCTGGCCCCCTGGCGCCGTGTAATCCCATCAGCGGCCAAGACTCAGAGACTATAAAATCCAGATCCCGGACGAGAAGAGTGCAGTCTCTGCCCCCGCGCCTGGCTGTTCCTTCCCGGAGTCCCTTGGAGGGAGCGGGTTGAGCTTTCCTCCCCGCCCCGGCCAGGGCTCCGGCAGCCGGAGACCTCCAGGACCAGCCACCACCATGCTGAGACCACTCTCCGCACACCTGAAGGTACTGGCAGAGGGACAAAGCCACGCGGGTTCCGGGGCCGAGACCTCCAAGCCTACTCGAATTGGAGTCGAGCATCTTCCACCCAGATCCTCCAAATTCCAGTAGGCGGGGGTCACACCCACCACCTGGCCCCCTGGCGCTGTGTAATCCCATCAGCGGCCAAGACTCAGAGACTATAAAATCCAGATCCCGGAACCGCGCGGCCGCATTTGCGGCCGCGCGACATCTTATCAGAACTTTTCTTTATGACATCTTATTATCTCATTCCTGCTTTGGACAAACTTGCAGGCTATCGAATGTAGCCTGCCCATAGGGCAGAGTCTGGCAAACTCCCCGTGGCCTACCAAATATGCCAAATACCAGTAACAATGATGGGTCTCATTCTCCTAAAGAGCCGTGAATATAATCTCAGGGCTAGGATGAAAGAGACGTTACTGGGGCCTGCTCGAGGCAATCGACGATTAACAGGATGATGAAATGAAAAATGAATGAAATATTCTTGTATGCTTGTCGGACAAGGAGAGGAGAGGCACGCCCATGGGATTATGCTCTAGGGTGGGTCCTCATGCTGAGAGAGGATCTGTCCTAGGAGTGGTCTTCCCTGAGGCTAAGATTTCTACCCCTGTTGATCTCTACCCCTATTGATTGTGACCGCACCTATGTAATTGTTTTCCCCAATTCCTCATGGAGAGAGGATTTAACGGTACTGTAGGAGTGGGCTAGGGGCAGAAGGAAGAAGAGAGTTCAGAGAGGATCAGAAGGAAGAGGAGGATGAAGGGTGATGGAGAAGGAGAATGAAGTAGCATGGGGGCAGAGACAGAAGGAGAGATGAAGAATAAACTACGACTAATACCTACCAGCCTGGCCCTCGTTCCTTCCTCTGCCTGACCATCGCCATCGACCTCTCCGGGGTGGGAGAAGGGTGAGACTACTGAACGCGGGCGGCGGGAGAGATAGAGCCACCGCCGCTGTGGGTGCCGAGCCCACTTTGTGTGAGTTTACACACCACTGGACTCCACGCCAGGCTGTTTTCACTCAGGGCACCCCAGAGGGGGGTGGGTGAGAGTCCTCCCCTCCCCAAGGGACCCAGCCCTGGCAGCTGACCTCCACTACCCAACTGCTGCCATGCTCCAGGCCGCTTTCCACATGCTCGGGCTGAGCCTCACTCATGAGCAAAGTCCCATGGAACATCATAAGTCTCATAGAGGGAAAAAAAAAAAAAATATATATATATATATATATATATATATGTATGCCTCTCGGAGAGCCCAGCAAGCTACCAAGATTATCCCACCTGCACAGCAGAGCCTGTCAAGCTCGCCATGGTGTATTCGATAGGACAAAAACAGTAACAATAACACGTCTCATTCCCCTGACCCTGAAACAGCCTCCAATCTTTGAGAAAGACGAGTAAGGAGAGGCTGCTAAAATCGCAGGCTGGGAAGAATAGAGATGTTACTGGCGCCCACTCGAGTAAATCAATTGAACAACAGGATGACAGTGATACAGTGATATATTACACATAGAGTTCCCATATAACTGAGCAATTCCACTCCTATGTATATTTACCCAAGAGACTTATGGAAACTTATGAAATGTGTACACACATGTTTGTAGAGGTATTGTTCACAGCAGTGAAATGTAGGAACGACTCAAATGTGCAGCAGCTAATGAATGAATCAACAAAATGCAGTAGGACCCGCACAATGGAGCATCATTCACCAACAAACAGGAGCGAAGCACTGACAGAGATGAATTCGGCAGCATTGTGCTGAGTGAAGGAAACCAGTCACCTGATAAATCACACACTGTAGGATTCCATTTAAATAAAATGTGAATAGGCAGATCTAACTACCAGTCAATTAGTATTTATTTAGGGCTTGGAGGAGGAGGTGTGAAGGGAGAGGAAATTAATTAGCACACAGTTTCTTTTATAGGGGGAGAAAGGGTTAAAGTTAATTCAAAGGGCTGGAGGACTCCAGGAACCCCAAGGAGAGGCTTTCATTCCCTGGGAGTGACCCACCGAGCACCAAATGAGGAGCAGCCCACAGAGCACCTCTGGGTGTGGCCCAAAATAAATACAGAAATGCAAATGTTCTAAAATTAGATACTGGTGCGGATTGCACAATGCTGGATATACTGAAAATTGCATTGTGCATGCTAACTGGGTGAGTAACACGGCGGGCGGCTGTCTGTCTCAAGAAGGCTGCTTTTTCAAAAGTCAAATTAATTGTAGTTATAGTTTGTAAAAATGTTCAGTCGGGGTTCCAATCGTTTAGTATCATAGTCTTCAATGTGTGAAGGAGTTCAGTGATTAAAAACATCAAATACTGGCATTTTCCTCTCTTTTTTCCACAAGTGTGTATTTTCCATATGGAAAGCATCGAATTCAGGGCTGGGTGTCCCTTGATGGTGTTCTGTAAAAAAATTTGGAGGGGACTTTTGAACCACATCCCAGGGTTCATGGGCACTACTCCTGACTTTGTGGTTAAGTCCTGACAGTGTCAAGGGACTGTGCACTATACAGATTCGAATCCAGCTCGACAAGCTGCGAATCAAGCATCTTAACTCCTGAACTACCCTCTGGACCCTCCTCTGTCAGTTTTTTCCTTTTCAAAGCCAAATGCTAGGAAAAGTTTTGTTTCTAATACGGGTATTTTCTTGGCCACACAGATCTCCATTTTAACTCTCAGTATTTTATTCCCTCTTTAACACTCTGATTGAGTTCCCTGCAAGGGACTCAGGAATAAGCCATGTGGCTGTGGAAAGGAAACCAAAGGATGGAAGGAACCCCTATTTTGGAGACTCACTGTCCAGCTCTACTGTAAAACCTCCTTCATACCTGGTGTGGTTTTGAGGTTAGTAAAGGCTTGAGGGGTTCAGCCCATGCCTGAGGGCTTCCCAGCATTTAGCTAGTGGGAACCCCACCTTCTCATTTGTTCTCACCCTTCAGGTTCAGCCTTTTGCAGAGCACCTGGGTGGTAAGAGCAGGTTTGAAGATTATATCTAAAGCCTTTCCAGCCTGAGCTCATTTAAATTGCTCTGGCTAACTCATTCTGACTTTGTTTGCTTGCTTTTAGGTCACACCCAGTGGTGCAGGGGCCATGTACTCTCAGCTCACTCGGGAATCAGTCAGTCCTGGGAAGGCTCCCGAGATCCAGTGGTGTCCAGACACACATGAGCCTCTCGCCTGCAAGGCATATGCTCCAGCCCTGTGAGCCCATCCCCCCAGCCCTAATGCTAACTGTTGTTCCAATTGCAGAAATAACAATGACGCTCAGAGGGCCAGAGCAAAATTCATTGGAGAATATTCCCCTCAACTCTCAAGGGATAATGAGGGGGCTGGAGTGATAGCACGGTGGGTAGGGCGTTTGCCTTGCCCGTGGTCGACCTGGGTTCGATTCCCAGCATCCTATATGGCCCCCCGAGCACTGCCAGGAGTAATTCCTGAGTGTATGAGCCAGGAGTAACCTCTGTGCAACGCCGGGTGTGACCCCCCCCCCCAAAAAAAGAAAACAAATAAATAAGATAAAGGGATACTGATGTCTCAGTTGTGTTCAGGTCATTTTTCAGGTCTTCCATTCTCTCCCTTTCACACTATGGAGAAATTTTTCATGATTCCTGGGTCTTACCCACAGGGTTTTCAAATTTGAATTATTATTCCTGCCGCTCATGAATTACAAAGTTGTATTTCATTTTATTCCCAAATATCAAAAGTCAAACAGAATACTCCTGGACACTTTTCATTGCCTGGCTCTCCATCAAGTGTCATTTCTGTTTAACTGCTGTTGTGAGGCCAAGAAAGAACCTCCTATATGCATGGCAGGCTGCATTTCAGCAAAACAAGCAGTGGGCCTAAGTTTCTGTTTCCCCAAAAACATTCCCTGACACTGTCCTTGGCCAAAGCTGGAAATCCCCTGGACGCCTCTAGCCAGTCCTATGATAAGTAGAATATCTCTGGATAGATTCTATATCATGCCCACCTGGATAGCAGGTGGGCATGACCAATTAGCTCACAGACTTGTGACTGCTTCGTTGCAATTCTTGGGAAAACTGCCGTTTCTTGTGTAACCATATGCCATATAATGTTCCCTTGGGTTGGGGTCCCTGTCAAGACTCCACTGCGTAGGATGAAGCTTGAACCCTAGCTTGAGCTAGCAATAAAGGTTTCTTTGTTTTTGCATTCTCACTTGTGAACTGGTCCCTCTATGAACGGGAAACTCAGAACCCAGGTATAACACTGTAACTGCACCTTTTTTAGTTCATTTACAGACATGATATGAGTGGCTGGACAGCAGATGATAGCTGAATCTGCTCTGTGCAGTCATTAGAAATATTTTCATATTTACCACCTGCCCCATTTTCATTTCTTCCCCAAGGCCATCACCATCTTTTCATCGCTGTGAGTCTGTCCTTTGGCCTCAGGAGTCATTTACATCCTTATTTTGCATGGAAATGAGCAGTGGCAGGGAAACCATTCATTTTCCTCTGCTGCTTTCTTCCTTCCTTCATTCTTGAATGAACATATTGAGTTCAAGCAGAACAGACTGGCAGACAAATTGTCCTTTCTTTTCATTTTCTCAGAAGACAAGGCGCTCTACTAGGAGATAATACTGATGATGAGGCTTCTGGTCTGCCCACAGCAGAAATGCTGTGCTTTGGGGCAGTGAAGGAATAAGAAACCTCTTTGTGTCATTTCAAGCTCTCAATTGCAATTGGATTGGTTTTCAAACAGGGGCATCCCCTGAGGTGCTGGGGCCCCACACCCTCCCAACGATGACCTAGTGTACTAGTGGCTGCACTTAGCAGTGTTGGGGTGGGGCAGGGGCAGGGGGCAGGGGCAGGGGGCAGGGGCAGGGCAGGGGGCATGCAGTACAGGAGCTGAAGCTCAGCCTCACATAAGCCATGTCTGTGGCCCACTACTTAAGCCAGTTCCTCAGCCATGTGACGAGTAACACTTCACTGTTTTTTGCTTTTTGGGTCACACCTGGCAATGCTCAGGGGTTACTCCTGACTCTGCACTCAGCAATTACTCCTGGTAGTGCTCAGGGGACCATATGGGATGATGGGATTCTAACCCGGGTCGGCCGCATACAAGGCAAACACCCTACCCACTGTGCTATCACTCCAGCCCCCGACGACTAACACTTTAAAATGTGTCTGGGGACCAAAGCAATAGTATAGTGGGTAGAGCGTTTGTTTGCCCTTCCACGTGCTGACCTGGGTTCAATTCCCAGCATCCCATATGGTCCCCTAAGCACTGCCAGGAATAATTCCTGAGTGCAGAGCCAGGAGTAACCCCTGAGCATCGCTGGATGTGACCCCCCCCAAAAAATAATTCAATTAACTAATTAAATGCATCGGTACCCTGTAGGAGCAGCTGAATTTGTGCTTGGCAGTGGCAAGGTTTCATTTCTCACTTGTATCCTGTGACCTGTGTCCAGGGTGGATGGGCCACAGCTGCTATTCTGCCCTATGAGGCCGTAAGAGCAGCCTCCTTCAGGTCTCCTGAAACAAATCCTCATCTACACTCCCAGCAAACCCTCACCTCCATCCCAGCAAATCCTCACCTCCACTCAGCAAATCCTCACCTCCACTCAGCAAACCCTCACCTCCACTCAGCAAACCCTCACCTCCACTCACAGCATGTCCTGCCTGTGACCTGAAAACCTCCCAGAGCCCAAGTCTGTACAAAGGAGCAGGAAGTGGTTTTGAACAGTGATTAGTGCATTACAATCCTTGGCAGGGAAGTGGTTGTACACAGCTGTGCTCAGGGGCTTCTGGTTCTTTGCTCAGGGATCACTCTTAGCAGTGCTCACAGACACATATGTGGTGCCAGCGATGGAACCCAGAGACTGCCTAATTCATACAAGACAGGTGCCTTAACCCCTACAACTCTCTTTCACACACACACACACACACACACACACACACACACACACACACACACACACGAATGGATAGTTCTATTAGTTCTTATCATTTTACTATGCAATTGATTAGTAGTTGTTTGATGATCAATTTTACCTTCACTTGTTGTGTTTTTGCCTACTACATGAAGAATACTTTCTCTTATTCTGCCCTGTGCAATGGGATTTTTCATCACTGTGTATTATATGGAAGTATAGTAAATATGTTATTTAACTATTCCCCTGTGAAAAGCCACATCATCAGAGAGAAAATCGCTCAAGGTCAGGTACCTCCATGCATAGGAGCTGAGTTACAGCTCCATGTGGTCTTCGAGTACTGTTGGGGGTGGACGCCAGCAGCCCCAATACTGCAAGCCCAAGCCCAAGCGCTGCCTCTGGGCCCAGGAGTTGGCCAAGCACCACCAGGGGAAGCCTCAGAACCCCGTGAACATTTCTCAGGAGACCTGAAATAAATAATAGGGTCAGAGAAAAATTCTTTACTGGACTCTTTTGTGTTTAATTGTCTTTTTTTTTGTTTGCTTATTAGATTTTTGGGGGGGCCACACCAAGTACTGGGGGTGGGAATGGAGTATGCTGCTTCTGGCTCAACTCTGCTTGGGGATCTCTTCCAGGACCAGGGGGCCTGTACAGTTTAGAGGATGGCCCCGAGGCTCAAGCATGCAGAGCCTCTGCTCCAGCCCTGGGAACTCTCGCTCTAGCCCTGCTCTACTCTTTTAAAATAAATCCAACTCTGGCCTTGGCTACTGGCATCCAGAGGGTCTTCCAAGCCCCACCAGGACTGATATCTGAGCACAGAGCCAGGAGTAAGCCCTGAGCACATATAGGTATGTCCTCAAAACAGAAAAATAAAATAAATGCGACTCTTGGACTCGGTCAGACTGCTAACATTCCATGAAACTAATGAGAAAGAGCCTTACTATTTGAAAGTGCTGATAAGAGAACTTTTACCCACTTTTTCTTTGAGATCCCTCCACCCTGCCGTTCCAATGAAGGTTAGCTCATCTATTACATCAGCCTTCACTCCTTTATTCTTTTTTTTCCCCTTTATTTTATTTTATTTTTTTAAAGTTGTAGATTTACAATTTTTTGTGCTTTGGTTTCAATTATACAATGATCAGATACCCATCCCTCCACCAGTGCCCATTTTCCACCACCATGGATAATATCCCTCCCACCCACACTCCTTTATTCTTCTTTTTCCCTTTGTAAGAACTCCTGACTTAAGAGAACTTGTAGGTTTCTTTTAATTCACGTTGCCCTGAATTGTAATTCTCTGTTCTCTCCCTACAAGCACATTCGTTCTAGCCGCCTAAATTTGCTGTTCTCTCATTGAAAGGTAACACCCATTTGAATGGCATTTAGGTTGCTTTATATGGAAGGAAACAAAATCACTACCTACAAAATATTAACTTTTTTTGTCATATGTTCATTCAAGTGAAAGCTTTTATATGCCCAATGAAAGAAATAATGAACATCAATACAAAGCCCTGTTTTAGCTGGAGTCTTTCTTTCTTTCTTTCTTTCTTTCTTTCTTTCTTTCTCTATTTATTTATTTATTGCTTTTTGGTCACACCCAGCGATGCACAGAGGTTACTCCTGGCTCATGCACTCAGGAATTACTCCTGGCGGTGCTCGGGGGACCATATGGGATGCTGGGAATCGAACCCAGGTTGGCTGTATGCAATAGCTGTGCTATTGCTCCCACCCCCATTAGCTGGAGTCTTTAAAGTATCAGCTTTTGTTTGAAATTACTGAACTTTAACATGTGACTGTAAAGAAATGGAGGCATATCTAAAAACACAAAACAAAACAAACCAAAAAAACAACACTGGGACTAGAGAGATAATACAGTGGGCAGGGCACTTGCCTTGTATGCTGCTGACATGGGTTTGATTCCTGACATTCCAGATTGCCCGCCCACCCTTTCCCCACCAAGTCCCACGAGGAGTGATCCCGAGTGCAGAGCCAGAAGGAAACCCTGAGCACTTCCAAGTGTGCCCCCTGCCCAAACAAAACCAAAGGTCAAGATCAGTAAGTGCTGGGAGGATGAATGCTATGAAGGAAAAGGAATATGCATTTGTTGTCAATGGGTACGTAAACTGGTTCAGCCTCTATGGAAAACAGTATGGGGATTTCTCAAAACATTAAAAACAGAACTACCATGTGATCCAACAATTCCACTCCTGGATGTCTAGCCCAAGAACACAAAAGTACTAATTCAAAAGGATATCTGTATACCTATGTTTACTGCAGCTTTGTTTATCATAGTCTAGATCGAGAAACAGCCCAGGTGCCTGATGACAGGTGAGTGAATAAAGAAGTTTTGTTTACATACACAGTGAAATATTAATCATTAGAAAAGATAAATTTGGGGGAGCTGAAGAGATCGTAAAATCGACTGAGCACATGCTTTGCATGCTAGAGGCCAGCTCAGATGCCCAGCACCACATAGTCCCCTGAACTTCACCAGCAATAGCCCCCTAAAATCTGACTGATGGAGATTGGACCATGTGTTCTCGTTGTAAGGACACCTGCAGAGTTTTCAGTAGCAAAGGTGACCATGGGGGAAATCATCACCTTAGATACAGGCTAAGACAAAGTAGCGTAAAAGCTGTGTCCCGCTTGACCCAACGGCTGATGCTTAACTTTCGATCACAGGAAGTCACTATCCTTCTCTGGGCACTGAGAATGCTGAGGGGCATCAGTCTCTCCTGGGTCCTGCTCTTGCCTGCAGGCTTCTTATAAAATCAGACTCGGGCCTTCCAAGCCTCAGTTTCCCCTCTCAGAATACTTCCATTGCAGGCTTGAGAGGAGGATTTGCATTCCTGGGCAGAGATGGATAGACCCAGAATGGGTGGTAAGAAAATACACAGGCTCTGGGGCTGGAGTGAGAGCACAGCAGGTAGGGCGTTTGTCTTGCATGTGGCCAACTCGAGTCATTTCATTATTATTCTTATCAAAATGATAGAAGACCCAGTCTATTTTGGGCGAGCAGATTGGGGAACTATACCTGGCTTTGCTCTTAAGATACCGTGCTGGACTTAAGGCGCTCGTCTGTACCCCATCAGGTCCAGTTCCACCTCCACATACAGCTTCCTGAGCATCACCCGTGGAGCCGCAGGCCCAGTAATGATACCACTTGTTAAAATTATAACTGCTCTTTCCGAAGTGTCTGTGCCTATAACAATTCACAAAATGAGGTCGAGCTTGGGGCTTGGGTGGGTCAAGCTTCTGGGTGGCCAGTTTCTCAGCTTTGCTCTCCATGTTGCCTGAAATTCTCCTGCCAAATGCCGTGCGTGGAGCCAGGCTTGGAAAGGGGTGAGAAGTGCCCGTGAATACAGATGGAAAGGGTTCTGTCTTTTAAGCCCAAATCTGTGTACTATTGGATTCATTTCTAAAGTGAAGTATTTTTATAGTGATTCTTATGACATGGGAGAGAAAATAATTCTAGAATATAGAATTGTTTTTTATTAGAAACAAAATCAATAGCACAATGGGTAGGGCATTTGCCTTGCACACGGCCAACCGTGCCAACCTGAGTTCGATTCCTCCACCCCTCTCAGAGAGCCCGGCAAGCTACTGAGAGTATCTCACCTGAACGGGAAAGCCTGGCAAGCTACCCGTGACGTATTCGATATGCCAAACACAGTAACAACAAGTCTCACAATGGAGACATTACTGGGCTCACTCGAGCAAATAGATGAACAACGGGAGGACAGTGCTACAGTGCTACTCCTGGTACTGTGCTAATGGCAGGGCCCAGAGGACTCTATGCAGGGCTGGAGATCAAACCGGAGTCAGCTGTGTACCAGGCAAACAGCCTGGCCCCTGTGCTATCTCTGTGGTCCAGAAAACATCGTCTTAAGAGTCTCCTGGCTCACCTTGCCCTGCCTCTCCCCATTCCTCGGAGGTAACTGCTTTCAATTTCTTAACTGTTTCTCTGACACTCACTTCCATATGACTGCCTTTTAAACTTTGTAAAATTAAGATGTTATTGGTTTACGTTTTTTTAGTGAACAGGATAGGGATTTAAATCTCTTCTCCCCCCATATTTATTCAAGTCAACAAGAACAAGGGGTTGGGGGGGGAGGTCAGAGGACCACCTATTAAGATCATTTCCCAAGGCTCACACACCTCTTCCACTTACTACCCACTGAGCAAACGAAGTCTTTCAATTGCCTTCACCTTCTATCCTTCTTTATCCTCGCTTTCCTGCCTTATTTTCATGACACCTCCCACAGATTTTATTGTGGCTGTATATGTGCCCCATAAATATTATTAGCTTTGAAGTACACGGTGTGAAGTAAACATGCCTCTTCCCTTTCATTACTTTCGTAGCTCTTCTTCTTAACCCAGATGTTGCTGCCACCCACCACCAATTCTGTTTTCTAGGCTAGACCAAGTTTGAAGCGCACAACACAGCTCCCCAAAGAATCACCACCCAACAAATGAATAATCATGACATCTACAGGGGCCACCTCCGGTAGTGCTGGGGGCACTCCTTGTGAAGCTCAAAGGCTTAGTGAAGGGGACGGGGTTGTCCAGGCAAGCACATAGTGGGGGGGCACCAGAGCTACATCTGGAGGTTCTCAAGGATCAAGCAGAGGGGCTGGAGTGATAACACAGCGGGTAGGGTGTTTGCCTTGCACGCGGCCGACCCAGGTTCGATTCCCAGCATCCCATATGGTCCCCCGAGCACCGCCAGGAGTGATTCCTGAGTGCAAAGCCAGGAGTAACCCCTGAGCATTGCCGGGTCTGACCCAAAAAGCAAAAAGGAATCAAGCAGAGTGGCAGAAGAAACTCGGGACCTCAGGACCTTGCCTTGCATGCAGCCGACCCGGGTTCAATTCCCAGAATCCCATATGGTCCCCCGAGCACCGCCAGGAGTGATTCCTGAGTGCAAAGCCAGGAGTAACCCCTGAGCATTGCCGGGTCTGACCCAAAAAGCAAAAAGGAATCAAGCAGAGTGGCAGAAGAAACTCGGGACCTCAGGACCTTGCCTTGCATGCAGCCGACTCGGGTTCAATTCCCAGAATCCCATATGGTCCCCCGAGCACCGCCAGGAGTGATTCCTGAGTGCAAAGCCAGGAGTAACCCCTGAGCATTGCCGGGTCTGACCCAAAAAGCAAAAAGGAATCAAGCAGAGTGGCAGAAGAAACTCAGGACCTCATGCCTGTAGAGCATATGCTCCCCTGCTTGAGCTCTCCGTAACTCCAGAATAATATTTTTTGAAGGAATAGAGAGAGTGTGTGTGTATGTGTGTATGTTTGTGTGTGTGTGTGTGTGTGTGTGTGTGTGTATAGCAGGTAAGCTGCTTGCATGCAGCCAACCCAGGTTCCATCCCCACCAGCACCCTATATGGTACCCAAGCTCTTCCAGGAGTGTTCCCTGACTATAGAGCCAGGAGTAAAACCTGAGCACCACCAGGTGTGACCCAAAAACAAACGAACAAACAAAGCAGATGCAAACTACATGCCTCTCTTCAAGAGTACACACCCTGAGCTGCAGCAAGAGCCCTGAACAAAGAAGCCCAGCAGCTACTGTGCTGGGCTTTTGGGGATGGCCACTTCCATTCCTGTCAGCCACCTCTGCAGTAGACTCCTGCCATGAAGAGTCAGTGTGGGGCCCTCACTTAGAAGAGAAGAACTTCAGCAAGTGGCCCTGGAAGGAAACCTTTGGAAACGGCAGAGGAAAGGTCCTTCTTACAGAGAGCAGAAGTTCACTTGGGAGAAGCTGATCCAGGCAGCAGTGACTTGGGAAGAGAGAGGAGAGTCCCAAGGATAGGGCTGGCGAGAGGCCATTCCGGGTGAACTGGGTGAGGTCCAACAAAAAAGCCTGGTTCAGGGATTCAGGGAGCGATTCATTGATCAGAAGAGAGTTGCCAGACACGCCAGCTCAGTCTAGTGAAAGGGACCTCAAGGACAGAGTGTGCAGAGTGGCCCTGCCACCCTGCTCCACTTCACGCAGCCCGCTGATTCAGCAGACAGGACCAGACCATGTGACCCTGCCCTCCAGGGCTACACTGGCGAGTTCAAACCTGCTCAGTGCCAGAGAGGACTGGCTGGGAAACTCTCCAAGTTCCTTCCTACTCCTCTTCCCTTACCTCATCGCCTCTGCGTGCCCATCCCAACACAGGCACGAAGAAAGTGCTTTGCAGCCCTTAGTAACCCCACCAATTCTTCCTCGAATCCGTTGAGAGTAACTTCATCAGTTCCAGTGAGAGTCAGAAGGGGGTCCCTTGGGTGACTCATCCAAGGGTGAAATAACTCTTGCTGGTGCATAAAGGCCTTGATTGCCCCATTGTTGGTGTGTGGTACTCTTGCAAATTGTTTTTAGGTCTTCCTAGTTGCTAGATGATTCACTCATTCTGGGAAGGAATTGGGCCTTGGTTAACTTTGTTCCCTTTGTCTTGGTGCAGAGTACTCAGGGAGCTTGATTAATAACACCTTTCTTCTCCCCACCCCACCCCTTGGGCCAGTCGAGAGATGGAAAGGAAGCAAGCAGATGGAGATTAAAGTGAACAGCCTCGTGGCAGTATGAGCTGAATGGGAGCATGGGGTTCAGGAAGCAGCAATGATGGGTTCCCTCAAGAAGCAGAGGTGCCAGTTTAGAGGATGAGCCAGAGTCCCACGTGCAGTCACAGGCGGCCCCAGGAAACCATAAGTGTCCGTCAAGCTCACAGATTCCTGATTGGGTGTCCAGGGCCTGAGCTGTCAGCCCACAGCTCTCAGCAAGACTGGAAGAGGAAGAGGAAGAGGAAGATCTGAATGCAACCCCCCCACACACACACACCAACACACACACACACATACACACACTCACTCACTCACTCACTCACTCACTCCAAGCCACCAGTACCTCCTGCGAAGGTTCTAGCATGGTGGCACAGAGGACCAGGTGTGTTAGCCTGGAAAGTGTCCTCAGTGCATTGTTAGTGGCATTACTGAGGTCGGTGAGCCCCTGTGGGTAGCTTACGTGAGGCGGGGAGGAGAGAGACAGTCACTTTCTCCCAGTCCAACTCTGCCACCCTGGGGACCTAGGCTTACCGTATTCTCTCACCTTGCAGAAAAGAGTTTGAGACTTCATCTCTCCTGACAGCTGCATAGTATTCCATTGTGAGGAGGTACCAAAGTTCCTTTAACCAGTCATCTGTTCTAGGGCACTTGGGTTGTTTCCAGATTTGTGCAGAAAGTAGATAAAGGACCAAACATGATAACCTCTCAGTGTCTGTATTGCAAATCATAATGCCCAAAAGTAGAGAGAGATTATGGGGAATCATGTCTGCCATGGAGGCAGGGGAAGTGTGGGAAAGGGGGGGTATACCGGGGATATTGGTGGTGGAGAACGTGCACTGGTGGAGGGATGGGTGTTTGATCATTGTCTGATTGTAACCCAAACATGAAAGCGTGTAACTATTTCACGGTGATTCAATAAAATTTTAAGAAAGAAAGAAAGAAAGAGAGAGAGAGAGAGAGAGAGAGAGAGAGAGAGGGAAGGAAGGAAGGAAGGAAGGAAGGAAGGAAAGAAAGAAAGAAAGAAAGAAAGAAAGAAAGAAAGAAAGAAAGAAAGAATTTCAGGAATAGACGAGCAATGAGGTAAAACAGATTTTATTTGGAGGTTTTCAGTAAGAGGAAGGAGGGAGAGTAAGAGAGAGTAACGCATTAAAGAGAAAACACGGCTTCTCCAAAGGCGGAGAGAGCCCCTACATACCCCCTGGCATTAGATAGCAAAGTCCGCATCTCAAGAGGGGAGATGTGGGCGCCGTATGTGCTCAGCCACATGGACACAAGCAACCTATGGGCTCGGGCAGCTTGTGTGCGCCCTTCTTATGTTCAAGGTGGCTTTTTATAGGGTTTTCCCAAACTGCCCCATGTGGGGCTTCTAGCTAGGTCAGAGTCTATTGGTAGGGAAGTTTCCAAGAGGGTAGAGTTGGGAGTGGTGATGGCTTTCTTTGAAATTCCTGGCCTTTTGTTCCTGCTGCAGCTTCTCTCAGAGGGGGATGGTCCAGCCTTCTCTGGGTCTGCTGGAACCAGGTGAAAGTCTTATCAGGCCTTAGTTCCTATGCTCACTGGTGGGCCCTGATGGCCTTAAGGCTGGGTAGTTTTATTGTATTGGGAATTCCATTACCACGGCGGCCTTTTTCTGTCTACTTGCCTATATCACTACTAACCACGGGCTGGCTGAAATGGGATGTTTTCTAATGCCAACTTTATTTCTTTCACATTTACTGCAGGGGTGAGGTGAGACACCTGCAGGTGCTCAAAGCAACTAGAGGGTCCAAGTGTGCTGGGAATTAAACCCAGAGCATGCACTGCAGTCCTTCCTGACATCTCCCCACCAAACCAGGGTCTCACTGGGTCTAGTCTAGAAGTTGCTGAGCCCCCTGGGAAGAGCCATTTGATCTGCCATTGATCTGGTGAAACCTCCCAGAAGTGTGGGAGGGGTGGGGTGTGCTGGAGAAAGCTGGCCTATTCCTCCCCAACACCTCTAGAATGCTAAGTAGGCCAGGAGGAGAGGAGAATGAATTTGTACAAAGAGCCCAGAGCCTTCTGGGGGAGAATAGCAGAGACACCATCATTCAAGGTCCCCCTACCCCTGCTTTGGAAATCTAAATTTGCAAAATGATCATGGGGAAAGAGCATCATCTTTTCTCATATACAATAAAAAAGTAGAATGGCAAAGACAGTGCAGTAAACATTCCATCAAAGAAGATGCCAGAAACCTTTGCCTGCCTCTACAAGGGAGGTACAGAGATAAACAGGTTAATAAGCACATCAAGTATTCAAGAGCTAACGCTGTGCAAGAAAAAATTTTTTTAAAAAGTCTTCTGAAATATTAGGTCTCTTAATTAGTGATAGAGATTTCCTCAGATTTGACTGATTCAGACATGAGCTACAAATGAATTGTGAAGTTGAGAGAAATTCATTTCAATAGTAACCAGAGCTGATCAATCATGATCTCACCATCATTTGTTTTCCAATGAAGAAAATAAAGGAAAACTTTACCATCATTTATTTTCCAATGAAGAAATAATTTTTTAATGCAAACAAATGTTTGAATGTGTCAAAAGGTCAGCTGCATGACCCAAGAAATAGGACAGTGGGTAGGGCACTTGCCTTGCACGTGGCCAACCCAGGTTTGGTTCCCAGCACCCCAGATGGTCCCCTGAGGTCCACCAGGAGTGATCCCTGAATGCAGAGCCAGCAGTAAGTCCTGAGCACCACTGCCACTGGGAGTGACCCCAAAATAAACAAAACTGGTTAGATGCATAGGGCAGATAATAAACATAAGTATTTCATCTTTCTGAATTTTCGGGCTTGACTGTTTTAAACTTTTCCTTTGTCTTTTCTTTTGTCGTGCAAAAATATATTTTCTCTTGGGGCAGAGGTAATAGCTCAAAAAGTTGGAGCACATGGAGGACCTGGTCTTGATCCCTGGCACTTCATCACCCTCCACCACGGTCCACCATCTCCAACACCAGTTGCTATAGCCCTGAGCCCTCCAGCGCTGTCGAAGGGACTCTGAGGTCCCCAGCTGGCTGTGCTCAAATAGCCACTTTACAAGCCTGAGCGTTGGACAATCCAGCCCCATGAGCAATTGTCTATTTTTTTTTTTTTTGCTTTTTGAGGGTCACACCCAGCGATGCTCAAGGGTTACTCCTGCCTCTGCACTCAGGAGTTGCTACTGGTGGTGCTGGGGGGAGGGGGGGAGAACCATATGGGATACTGGGAATCGAACCTGGTCCACGGCACACAAGGCAAACGCCCTACCGCTGTACTATCTCTCTAGCCCTGAGCGATTGTCTCTAGGAGCTGCCCTGAGACTTACTCAGCTTTGCTTAGGAGGCCTGTAACTAGGTAAATAAATTCCATGCTCTCTTCCATACCTGGTTTTGCATTTTAACTTTGTGTTTTTCGTTTTAAAGTGCCCCCCTCCACACACACACACACACACACACACACACACACACACACACACACACACACACACACACCCCTAAGGTGAATCCACTACAGGTTGCACCTCATCAGAACTTTGGCCTGGGGATAAGTTAAAATAGCGAAGTCCTGGCCTCTTCCCGGAGCTTTTGCAGTGAAGAGGAAGATCCCAATACCCTCACCGGACTGTCGGCTGTTCCGGCCTTGACCAGTAGGTGGCAGTAAGATCGAGCAGTTCCAAGCTAACCGTCCCATTTGTTGCCATCAAAAATAGCAGCGAGATAAAAGGTTATTTTTTGCCCACTGCCTGGTACCAGGTGTTTTACTTTATTGCTTTGCAGTATTTTAGAGGAAGTGTTTTAACAATGATAAGAAACTCATATATATCTTCCCCAGATGGTTAAAATCTACCCCCCAAGAGTCTTAGATTTAATACCATGTAGGCTGTATCCGTGATATGATGATCTGGTTTAATCATTTATTGTTAGGAGGGGGCTTCCAAGCAGCTCTCAGGAGATCCGGGGGCCCCCACTGGCGATTCTCAGCCAACTAGACAGTGGTTCATTCAGGGCCGGAGGAGGCGGTACTGCTCCTAGCTCCTGGGCGCAGGTTAAACCTTCTCAGCTCTGTGCTTCAGAATTTTACCAGAACAAAACAAATCTCTCTTGAAGGGTCTTCCTTGCTACCTTGCAGGGGAAGCATTGTTTTTTTCTTCTAAAAACAGCCTTTTCAAACCTTAAAAAGCAACTGTTTGAAGGATCTGATACAATCAAAGTGAAAAGAAGTGTGTGTTAGTGAAGGCCAGCCAGAGCCGGCAAGGCAGTGGCAGTGGAACAATCATGGTCGGTCCAACCCAGAGTCCTTCCCAGCACTGATGCCAAGGGCCCTTGGCCTAACTATTAGCAGTGGAACCAATCCTTCTGCAGCTGCTCTGAGCAAGGTATTACTCTGAGTCCTTCACGCTCTCTTCATCCATTCAAACCATGCATCCTTCAATTGCCGGAAGAGTCACTGTTCTGACTCTTGTTTCAGTGGGGAAACTAGCCTCGAGAGAGGCTAAATAACTTACCCACGGTCACCCAGGAAGTAGTAGAGAGCTGGGCTTCGAGTCTAGGCAGCACCTTAAGAGATTCTTTCTAGTCAATATCCTACAGTCAGTGTTTCCACACCCCTGTAGACTCATATTCTACACTGTTCCACCTTTTTTTTTTTTTGAAGATCCCTTGCTTCTTCTTCTTTTTTTTCTTTTTTTACTTGACCACTTGACCATTCGCTGGGATCTTCTTGGCTTCTTTTGTTCCTGTTTCAAAGTTGATTTCACATTATCTTTACTCTTGGTTTTCTATCTGTGCCACCCTCCAAAAAATTTCTCTCTGTCCATTGCCTCTGTTTCTAGAATTCACTTTTTTTACCACCAAGTGCCCAAATTTCCCTTCAGGATCTAGACAGCATCTGCTGTCATCTGCTCTCAGCGTCTGGGTCCCTCCAGCCAGCAGTGACCTTTGTCAGCACTTAATGTGTGTTTCTTTATATCCCAACCAGAGCATAAGGCTGACTTTCTGCTCAGTCTTGTCACTAGAAGAAGGTTCCCAGACAGGAGGACATATGGTGTAAAAATAGTAAACAACAGATCTAGATGGGGATAAGACTCAGAAGGCCTTGGCTCTTGTGGAAAAATATTCCTTGGTGCAGACATTGCAAAGCTGAACAACGTGTGACACTCTCTCACTCCCTTAAGCAAATGCTTTGGTGCTTACACAAGAATGAGTAATTTAAATTGGTAACTTCACACCCCACCCATCTTTGATCAGTTCTCATCTTTGATCAGACCTCTCGTAGGCAGTCACATACAATGCTGGGTCACTTCATATTTTTGCCAAAGGAGGTGATGAGTTACAGATACTGAACACCTCATATGGTAAGAGCAACAAGGTTGGAGAAGATTGGCTGAAGTCAAGAAAAGCCAAGATAGCGGACAGGGTGGGTGATGGGAGACTTCCAGCTTTTTAACAGGCTCATTGTATTAAATATTTACATAGGAAAATATCACCCAACTGTGTGTATGGCCATTTTTAAATTGCCATAGCAACCCCAGGAACTGACCAAATAGGTTTAGAATCTGGTCAGCACTTCCTTCTTAAGGAAAGGCCGCTGTTATTTATATTTTCTTTTCTAATCATAAGCAACTCTGCAATTCAACTAGACTTGGTGGGCGGGGGTGGGGGGAAATAGGAAAATACAGAACCCAAAGAACTACAGAATAAGCACCAGAATTATATGGTATTTTGAGCACGTGGAGGTGAAGGGGCATTTTCTGAGCTCAGAGAAATTCTCTGGTGGTCAAAATGAGAGTTGAGTTTATGAGGAGACTTTCCTACATTCAGAAATCATTAGCTTCTTGTTGGTTTCGCCCGACCCCAAGCACTCCATGGTTTCCCCAACATTCATGCCCTCCTGTACAGTGCTGAATCCCAAACGCTTGACATTGAACCTCAGTTTTGGCCATGCAAATGAGAAACTAGAAATCATCTGTATTGAATCCAGCATTCGCTGTGGGTATAATGCACAGACCCAAGCACTCCAGAGTGAAATCCTCATCCTCAGATTTCTCCCCATCCATGGACTTGCTGCCAGTACCTTTATGGTGAGGGACATCTACAAGGAAATCCTAGAATGATTCTGTGAAAGCAGGAAACTTTAGACCCAAATCCTTTTTCCCTAGTGCTCAGAGCAGGAACATTTTCTTCTGCCTTTTGAACTTTCTCTGCAAATAGTTCAAAGGAGATGGGCCCAAAGGCTCTCCGTTGGTGGTGAAATCAGATTCCATGGTAAAGTTCACCAGAGCTGCAGGCAGGGAAATCAGACCCTGTCTGCAATCTCAAATTCTCCTTCTCTGACCTCCAGGACTATCCCCCCCACCCCATTAATTCATGCCATGACTATCTCTGAATGAACTAGAAACACGTAGAAACAGCTCTCCTCTCTCGGGAGTAGACCGTACTATGACCCTTGAGTATGTCAGTCTTATTGGACTGTTTATTTTATGCCTCCCTCTACTTTTCAAGTGTGCTCTGCTCTCGAGTAATAAACTTTTTCTAGACTTGGTTTCTCTGACTCATGCAGGTCAAACAATCCTGGTCCCTGGGCCAGAACCTGCCGTCTTTAGCCCTGACCCGACCCTTCCTACAATAATTTCAGCCCTTACAGAGTATCTATCCTGGAACGAGTTTTATAAGCCTTTACAGCACTTTGAAGCAATATAATCAAGAATATCTAGATTTCTTCTCGGAATAAGACAGCAGAGCACCTTACAGAGTCAGGCAGTGACGCCCTGCATGTTCCTGGGTGGTTTAAGAAAACTCTGGTTCTGCCCGAGAACAGATGACTGGTTAAAGAAACTTTGGTACAAAGGAATACTATGCAGTTGTTAGGAAATATGAAGTCATAAATTTGCTTATAAGTGGATGGACATAGAGAGTATCATGCTAAGTGAAGTGAATCAGAAAGAGAGGGACAGCCAGAATGATTGTGCTCATTTGTGGAATATAAAATAACATAATATGAGACTGACACCCAAGGAAAGTAGACACAAGGGCCAGGAAGATTGCTCCATGGTTGGAAGCCTGCCTCATGAGCTGGGGGAGAAGGCAGCTGGAATAGAGAAGGGATCACTAAGTCAATGGTGGTTGGAAAGATCAATCGGGATGGGAGATGTGTGGCTGAAAGTGAATAATGGATCAAATGTGATAGCCTCTCAGTATATATATTGCAAACCATAATGCCCAAAAGTAGAAAGAGTATGGGGGAAAATGTCTGTCATAGAGGCAGGGGGAGGGTTGGGAAATGGGAGGGTATACTGAGGACATTGGTGGTGGAGAATGTGCACTGGTGCAGAGATGAGTGTTCGATCATTGTATGACTGAAACTCAAACATGAAAGCCTTGTAGCTGTATTTCACAGTGATTCAATTAAAAATAATAATAGGTAAAGTAAAGGTAAAGGCCCTCCCGTTGATCATCGATTTGCTCGAGCGGGCCCAGTAACGTCTCCATTGGAGACTTTGTTGTTACTGTGTCTGGCATATCGAATACTCTCGGTAGCTTGCCAGGCTCTCCGAGAGGGGCGGAGGAATCGAACTCGGGTCGGCCATGTTGGCCGCTTGTAAGGCGAACGCCCTACCGCTGTGCTATCGCTTCAGCCCAAAAATAATAATAATAATAATAAAGAAAACTCTGGTTCTGCACACACACCCACAAACACTTCCTTGTCCTTCACATAACATTGTCCGGAGAGGGAAGCCTCCGTCATCATTCCCAGGGAGAAGGTAAGTTTCCCCTGTGATCAGTCAGCAGATACTGATGAGAAAACTCTGAGCTAAAAAAAGAAATGGTTCCTTCTTGTTGCTTTCCCCCGCTCCAACCCTCTCTCCTTACAAATAGCTGGAAGGAATGGGGACTGGAGCAGAAAAGGGGAGAGAGATGAAGGTTAACTTAAGGTGTGCGATAGTCCTACCTAGGAACCCTGGCTGGGCTGATGGTTATTTTCCATAAGAAGGGAGGGAGGAGAAACAGAGAGAAGGGAGGGAGGGAGGGAGAAAGAAAGGAGAGAAAGAGAGAAAATGGGAAGGGAAGGAAAGAGAAAAAGGCGAAAAGGAAAGGGAAGGTAAGGGACGATGGGAGAAGCCTGCGCCAGCATTCCTGTTTTTGTTTTTTTTTAATGTTATCAATTTCTTTTGCTTTATTTTTTGACTAGAACTTGCAGTGCGCAGGGACTTATTTCTAGCTCTTTGCTCGGCATCACTTTTTTTTTTTTACTTTTATTATTTTTTTCACTTCTTTTGTTTTTTTTGGGGGTTTTTTTTTGTGTGTGTGTTTGTTTGTTTGCTTGCTTTTTGGGTCACACCTGGCGATGCACAGGGGTCACTCCTGGCTCATGCACTCAGGAATTACTCCTGACCATGCTGGGTGGGGGTGGGGGGACCATATGGGATGCTGGGTCAGCCTCCTGCAAGGCAGATGCCCTGCCCGCTGTGCTATTGTTCCAGCAGAGTGGTAGGGCATTTATTTGCCTTGCACGCGGCCCTAGTGACCCCAGTTCAATTCCTCCACCCCTCTCGGAGAGCCCATGCAAGCTACAGAGAGTATCTCCCCCGCATGGCAAAGCCTGGCAGGCTATCCGTGACATATTCAATATGCCAAACACAGTAACAAGTCTCACAATGTTACTGGGCCCGCTCGAGCAAATCGATGAACAACGGGAGGACAGTGACAATGACAGTGGCTGTGTGGACAGGAAGACTATCTATGATATGAAACAATCACTAATCTCAATTTTTTTTTATTAGTGAGACACCATGAGGTACAGTTGTAGACTTACAAACTTTCATGTTTGGGTTTCAGTTATACAATGACCAAGTACCCATCCCTCCACCAGTGCCCATCCTCCACCACCAATGAACCCAGTTGCCCTCCCACCCCCCATCTCCCCCCACCCGCCCCACCTCTACGGCAGGGCATTAAGCGGGCTTCTTCTTAAACGCTCTCCTAATATATAACACAGTAGGTAGAAACTAGTTATTTCCTAGTATATATCCACAGTCTTTCCTAATACCCAGGGGAATTTGAAAACTGCTTGCATGAATGAAGCCACTCAGAAGTAACTCACAAAAAGCCACGGATTACCAGACTGTGGATAGGAAACATCTAGACTAGGCGGCTGGGGGACGGACAGAAGGTGGCTTTAGCAGTTTCCAGGAGCTGGGGAAAGAGGAAGTGGGAGTGATTACTAATGGGGTTTCTTTCTGGGGTTATGAACAATGTCCTGAGATTAGTGTTAATGGTTGTGCTGCTTTTTGAATGTCCTAGAAAGAAAACTACTCACTTGAGTGTTTTCAAAAGGTGAATCTTATGGCCTGTAATAATATCTAAACCAAGCTGTACTTTTAAAAATATTTTTATTTTATTTTTTATATTATATCACCGTGAGATAGTTACAAACTTTCATGATTAAGTTTCAGTCATACAATGGTCGCACACCCACCCCTCCACCAGTGCTCATTTTCCACTACCAATGGGAGGGAGGGAGGGAGGGAGGAAGGAAGGAAGAAAGGAGAAGGGAAGGAAGGAAAAAAGGAAGGAAGGAAGGAAGGAAGGAAGGAAGGAAGGAAGGAAGGAAGGAAGGAAGGGAGGGAGGGAGGGAGGGAGGGAGGGAGGGAGGAGGGAAGGAGGGAAGGACAGAGGGAAGAGTGATAAAGAGTGGGAGAGAGAAGAAAGAAATATGAAAAGATGGGAAGGGGGGCATTCCGGTCCGTCCTTCACGCCCTACCGAGGTCACCAGTTGCCCCCCACGAGCGGCTCTTCAGCACGGCCACAGCCCCAGAAGCACAAGGACTTAATGCAGAACCCAGCAGCTTGGAGCAGAAAAGTGAAAGGACTATGCGTTAATCCAGGCCATCATGTCTGCCCGGAGGGGAAAGGGTGTTGCTCCCTTCCGCCCTCCTCCCTCTGGAAAGAAAGATGGCGGCTGCATGGGAGCCTTGTGGACAGCAGGTATGAGCCGGGGGTGTGGGGGCGACTAAAACCTCATGGGAAGGGGGGCGTTTTGGTCCGCCCTTCACGCCCTACCAAGGCCACCAGTTGCCCCCCACGAGCGGCTCTCCAGCACGGCCACGACTCCAGAGCACAGAAACCAATATCTTAACTGTCTGACTTTCAGTAGAAATACTTCCAGGGTCAATAAGTAAAATAGCAGAAATCCAAAACCAACATTTAATTCTTGAACCCAGCTGTAGAAAGCAAATCACTTCACAATGCTTTTTCAGCATGTCTGATTTGGGGGAGGGGGTAAACTCTAAATAATAGTGGTGAATCTTTTAATGAAACAATGAATCTAATCAAAGCAGATAGAGTGTTAACTAGAATTCATCTGCCTCACAGGGACTGGGAGGGGTGGGGGTAGGGTCTTATTGGGGTTCTTCATGGTAAAAAATAAGTATTGGTAAAGGGAAATGTGTTTGATATTTGCATGACTGAGACCTAAACCTGAAAGCTTTGTAACCTTTCCCACAGTGATTCAATAAATAAATAAATAAATAAATAAAAAGAAATATGAAAAGAAAGAAGGAAGGAAGGAAGGAAGGAAGGAAGGAAGGAAGGAAGGAAGGAAGGAAAGAAGGGAGAGAGGGAGGGAGGAAGGGAGGGAGGAAGGGAGGGAGGGAGGGAGGGAGGAAGGGAGGGAGGGGGAGGGAAGGAGGGAAGGATGGAGGGAAGAGTGATAAAGAGTGGGAGAGAGAAGAAAGAAATATGGACGGAAGGAAGGAAGGAAGGAAGGAAGGAAGGAAGGAAGGAAGGAAGGGAAGGATGGAGGGAAGGAGAGAAGAGCGATAAAGAGTGGGAGAGAGAAGAAAGAAATAGGAAGGAAGGAAGGAAGGAAGGAAGGAAGGAAGGAAGGAAGGAAGGGAGGGAGGGAGGAAGGAAGGGAGGGAGGAAGGAAGCGAGGGAGGGAGGGAGGGAGAGAGGGAGGGAGGGAGGGAGGGAGGGAGGGAGGGAGGGAGGGAGGGAGGGAAAAAGAAGGGGGGAGAAAGGAAGGTGGAAGGAAGAGGGAAGGATATAATAATCACATTCACATCTGACTCCACTTCCTTACAGAATAAGAATGCTCCAGAAAGTAGTCTTGCCTGAGTAACCTCCTCTCCACTCCGCTTTCTGGCCTGGTGGTCCCTTGCATCATTTTGTAATGTTTTCTGAACGGAACTCAATTTGAAATTTGTCTTCTAGCAATACTCCTATCTGCTCAGCAATGCTTCAAGTTTTAAATAATGCTGCTTAGTTCTAAGAATAAACGTTTGCTAGTTGTCACTCGACCAACCGTACTTGTGTTGAGAAGTTTTTCCGAAGCTCTGTGCCTGCTTGCAGGTTATCTTGCTGCACTGTTCTCTTGGGCAGCACTTGGGAACTTGGATGTTTCCAAAGACAAGGAAAGAAAAGCACAGGAAGTGGAAAGATCCATGAGTCCTTGTGCCAACAAGTCGCAGCTAGCACTTGCTATGAAAGGTGCCAAGAGGGAGCGTCTTTTGTGAGTCAACCATGGTGCCCATGACAAGGGAAGGAAAGCACGGAGAGTGGAAAGAGCCATAAATCCTCTTTGTGCCAACAAGTTGCAGCGAACACTTGCTATAGAAGGTGCCAAGAGGGAGAGTCTCTTGTGAGTTGACCATGGTGCCCATGAAAACAAAGAAAAAAGCCATCCCAAAACTTAGCCACCAGAAAACTGCTCTGTCATTCTCACTTAATTTCTTATGTGGCTGGAAAGGTCATAAAGTACTTGGCATTTTTATTTCTTGGACTTCCAGCCAAGTTAAACTTTTACCCTGTCAATTTCGCCTTGCCAGATAAAACTATAAAAGTCAGCTTGAATTAAACCTCAATAAAGGAATATCTTATTTGTTTTATTTTTAAATAGAATTTTATGTAAAGTAAAGTAAAGGCCCTCCCGTTGATCATCGATTTGCTTGAGCGGGCCCAGTAACGTCTCCATTGGAGACTTTGTTGTTACTGTGTCTGGCATATCGAATACGTCACGGGGAGCTTGCCAGGCTCTGCCGTGCGGGCGAGATACTCTCGGTAGCTTGCCGGGCTCTCCGAGAGGGGCGGAGGAATCGAACTCGGGTCAGCCATGTTGGCTGCGTGCAAGGCAAACGCCCTACCGCTGTGCTATTGCTCATTTGCGGCACCGTCATGGAAGGGGCTGGAGTGATAGCACAGTGGTAGGGCATTTGCCTTGCATGCAGCCGACCCAGGTTCAATTCCTCCATCTCTCTCAGAGAGCCCGACAAGCTACTGAGAGTATCCAGCCTGCACGGCAGAGCCTGGCAAGCTCCCCGTGGCATATTCGATATGCCAAAAACAGTAACAACAAGTCTCACAATGGAGACGTTACTGGTGCCTGCTCGAGCAAAATCAATGAACAACGGGAGGACAGTGCTACAGTGCTACAGTTTATGGGAGGGTCTCATGCTACCACGTTCCAACACTGCACCCTCCATCATTGTCTCAGGGGGTTCCACATTTTATTCAGAACTTCTTGTGCATGGCCCTGCCTTACAGTGGGAAACTTAGCCGAAACTTCACCAGAAGAAGATCAGCAGAGCGACTCTCCCTTTGTCAGCTGCTAAATTGTTTGAGCTTCAGATCTGCATGTCTTGGGATGTGAAATACCATTTCATTTCCCTTCGAAATTCTTTCTTTTGGGATCTGTCTGCCACGTTGACCCATGGAGCTTTGGAGGGCAGTCTCTCCTACGCTAATCAGGAATACATTTCCTCACCCTTCACACAGTTGAGACAGGATAGAATTTTCAATAAGGACTTTACCAAATGCCAAGGAGCACCCAAGGGAGGTAAATCCAGATTCATATTCAGCAGCTTCCAGATGGGCTTTGCCAGGGACATTTGGCAATAACTCGAGACATTTTTCATAGTCCTAACTGGGGAGAAGCTATGGCATGTCGTGAGTAGAACATTCTACCCCCCACCACTCGCTCTAGTACCAACAGTGCAGTGCTGTTAACTCTTCCCCAACACCCAAGAAGCCCCTGCCACAAAGAACTATCCAGTCTCACACAGCAGCAGTGAAAAAGGGACTCTGCTCATGGGTTAAGAGCCATGAAAGACGGCAGAGGCAGAGGGGGGGGGGGGAAGAGAGAGAGAGAGAGAGAGAGAGAGAGAGAGAGAGAAGGCATACAAGGGTTAAGCATTGCCAGCTTGACCCTGGCACCACCAGATTGAACCCCAAGCATTACTGAATGCATCCTTGAAGGCCCCCAGGAACCTCCATCACCTTGAAATCCCAGAAATCCTTAGCACAATCCACAAGGCAGCTTCAGATTTTTCCAAACCCCAAGCCCCATGCCCCCACTCCACCCCTGAGATCAACAGAATACTTGGAGGGGGCTTTGGGCCACACCTGGAGGCTCAAGGGTTTATTTCTGGTTCTACTTTCAGGGATCACTCTCTGGCAGGCTCAGAGGACCATATGGGATGCTGGGGATTGAATACAGGTTAGCCATGAGCAAAGCAAGCACCTTAACAGCTGTGCTAACACTCTGACCCTCAGCAGAGACTTTGTTGCAGGCTTCTCCTATGCACCCTTCTCCCTCACTCCTTTACTCCCCGTTATGTTTCATGCACCACTCGGCAAGCCCAGGGTGATACCTAGTGCTGCCTGAGTCATGGCTCATTTCCTGCCTGTGCCATCCCTTAGAATGTCAGTTCCAGAAGGGCAGTGACAGGGGCCAGGATCCCACTGTCTCCCCAGAATAGGGATAGATGCCAATACCTGTTTACATGGGCACATAAAGTGGCTCAGTGGCTGAAGACCCTTGCCTGGCCATCCTGAGTTTCGAGTTTAAATCCTGATGCCAACTGTGTGAGCAAAGGTGACGTTGACATCCCACGGTGGCGATTCTGGTGGAGGGAAAACATAGAAAACAAATGCTTGTTAAATCAATGAAAGGACAAGAGTGCCAAGATCTGGTTGTTTGCAAAAGTCACCACCACACACGATGGATTAAGATTCAAATTTGTGCCTTTTCACCTCAGAACAGGCCATCTGAGGTCCAAAGAAGCCTGACCATTTTTTTTTCCCTAGGGCTGTAAACTACTTCTGGAAAACATCAAAGACAAGAGGAGATTTGGTTACAGGTGCTCTGAAACCAACATCTGAGAGGCTTGTTGAGACATTTTATCTATCTATCTGTATGCCAGGAATATTAACATTGGAAGGGTAAATCTTATTCTCTCTAATACTAAAATAATGAGTGGAACAATGGGGAGGAGGGAAAAATTTCTAACTACATCCAGTTGAAAACTCTTTCAGAAATGCATTGTCTATTTTGGCAAGCTTTTCTAAGTTTTGATAATGGTTCAGTGGTTTTCTTTAAAATGAAGGGTATCTGTATAATGGAGTTTGCCAAGTGAAACCGAGAAATAAAAGACATTTAAATCCTATTACTGATCGTTTTCACTTGCCTTCCACACAACCAACCCAGGTTTGATTCCTGGCATCCAGATGGTCCCTCAAACCCATAGGATCGATTCCTGAGTGCAGAGCCAGGAGGAAGCCCTGAGTATCGTTGAGTGTGGCAGCCCCAAGAAGCCTGTGCAAACAAGATCTGTGAGGTTCATTATCCTATAAACTGAGAACCCTCACAGCATGTGAGCTCTCTCTTTTCTTTCTTTCTCTTTCTCTTTCTCTTTCTCTTTCTTTCTTTCTTTCTTTCTCTTTCTTTCTTTCTTTCTTTCTTTCTTTCTTTCTTTCTTTCCTTCCTTTCTCTCTCCTTCCTTCCTTCCTTCCTTCCTTCCTGTCTTTCTTTCTTTCTTTCTTTCTTTCTTTCTTTCTTTCTTTCTTTTTATTGAATCACTGTGAGATAGTCACAACCTTTCATGTTTGAGTTTCAGTCATACAATGATTGAACACCCATCCCTCCACCAGTGCACATTTTCCACCACCAATGTCCCCAGTATACTCCCCTTTCCACCCCTCCCCCTGCCTCTATGGCAGACAATCCACCCCCCCCCAACTCTCTCTCTCTACTTTTGAGCATTATCGTTTGCAATACAGATACTGAGAGGTTATCACGTTTGGTCCTTTATCTACTTTCAGAACTCATCTCCCATCCCAAACGATTTCTCCAACCATCATTGTCTTAGTGATCCCTTCTATATTCCAGCTACCTTCTCCTCCAGCTCATGGAGCTCTCTCTTTTCTTTTTTTTTTAAAGTTTTTATTTTTATTTTATTTTTGTTGTTGTTGTTGCTTAGCTGAAATTCTCATTTCACTGGGTGTTTTTTTGGGGGGGAGGGGGCTGGAGCGATAGCACAGCAGGTAGGGCGTTTGCCTTGCAAGTGCCCAAGATGGCCAACCCGAGTTCGATTCCTCCGCCCCTATCGGATAGCCCAGCAAGCTACTGAGAGTATCTCGCCTGTACGGCAAAGCCTGGCAAGCTACCCGTGACATATTTGACATTCCAAACACAGTAACAATTGTCACAATGGAGACATTACTGGGCCCGCTCAAGCAAATTGATGAACAATGGGAGGACAGTGACAGTGATTTATTGAATCATTGTGAGAGCAGTTACAAAGCTTTCAGGTTTAGGTCTCAGTCATACAATGAAACACCCGTCCCTTCACCAGTGCCCATTTTCCACCACCAAAAAAACCTAGTATGCTCCCCATCCCACACCCTCCCCCTACCTGTGGGGCAGATGATTTCCGCATTACTGTCTTCTTCTACTTTGATTACATTCAATATTTTGACACCAGACCAATCATTATTATTTGGAATTTTACCCCAATACTCAGATCTGCTGAAAAGCCAACAATAAACACTTTGTTTTACATTGCTGACTATGATTAACATATGATGTCGTGCAGCCACAGTAGTGGATACGCAATCTTGGAATTCCGAAATTTTAACAATTAAATCTGGAGGGATTTCTGCCAAAACCTGCTGCTGCTGGGTTCTGAGATTTGTTCCTGAGTCTCTGGGATCATGACCATTAGCAGCTTGATCAGGAGCCAGAGAGGCCATTCGTGTGTGGCAACTCAGGGTCTTGTTGGGGCGGGGAGGAAATGGCCAGCTCCACCCCCATCCCATGAGGCCCCATGTGTCTTGTCACTGCAGATCCAAACCTGACTGTCTAATGGCATCTGGAAGATGGCGGCCACCGAGCCGCCAAGGGGGAGCAGGTGGAGGAACATTACCCTTTCCCCCCTTTGGGTGGGGGTAACCTACTGTGGGGTCCGGACACATTTCTGCCAAAAGCCTCTGGGTTCTGAGATTTGTTTCTGAGTCTCTGGGATCATGGCCAGTAAGCAGTTTGATCAGGAACCAGAGAGGCCTTGCCTCCTATTATATAGCTGAGCTGGAGGTGGTTTATGGGTAGATCTCCCACATACCTAACTTTTGGTCATTTACTTTCTTGGTAAACTTAGCCCCAACTAGTTTGGGTCTGGCCAAAGGCACAGCAGCAGTTTTGGGGTGTTTGGAAGTCTAAAGGCACCATCAGGCTGCTGATGCACTTGCCTCACAGGTACAGATTGACCTGCTGGCAGCACCATACTCCAGGAGCTCTCTCTTTTATATCCCAGCTGAAGCCCCTGGTGTCAGGGTAAACACCCCCCACAAACATATACACATACATAATCCCATGTGCACAGATGTATAGATACAAGGCAAAAGGTACATACACAGTTGGGTTACAGTTATAAATCCAATATTTAGGAATATCCCAGGTCTTAGTTATGACTTTCTAGAGTTCTCAGAATGGAATTAGAATCCTTTCCAATACTCTTGCCTCAGGCTCTATATCCTCCATTTGTGCCTCCAAATCCATTTCCCGCCACAGTTGGTGTTCGGAAACTATGCAACCAGGCCTGCAGCTTTGGAAGGAAGTGTGTGGAGGCTGAGCCCAGGATGCCCAATTTCCAGCCTTACCCAGGAGGATTCCAGGTGTTACTTCCCTTGAAGGACCCTTTATAGTAATAGCTCTATGTGAAACCAGATGACTGGGGGAGAGGAGACCCCACTTGTGCTCATTTATGAGCCTTGATGAGGAAGCAATGGAATGAACTGGAAATAAGTTGGGCTGAGTTCTTGATAGTTTTTAATGTGGCTTTCTTTGAGACCAAATAGTCTGTTTTCAGGAACATGTTCTAATAATATTAAGCTATGATATGTATATTTTATAGCTGCTGTAGAATCAGACTTTTTCTCATATCTAGTTCGCTCTGTGGAGAATAAGCATATCCAACTCCCATTCATTCAGGCAATAGATGAAGTGTCTAAGTCAGACAGGCCAAAAGATGTATATGAGGAAGAAACATTTGCCACTAGGGATTTAAGAGTTGGCATAAATTCTGAAGGATGTAGAACCTTCTAGGAGGGACACAACTATCCAAGATCAGGGAAAAGAAACCTGGGGTTTTACTGAGAGAATCTGAGTACCAATCTATCTCTTTCTCCTTTATTGCAAATCTCTTCTATTATTAACAGGTCTTGAGGAAACTAGTCTAGAAATAGAGGTTTTTAGAGGGAGTGCAAGCAGAGAGATAGAATACAGATTAAGGAGTTTGGTTGACACCCTGCAGCTCTCTGTTCAAAATCCAGCACCAAGTAAGATCCCCCTGAGCACTACCAAGGAGTGATGCCTGAAGAGAGAGCCAGGAATAGCCCCTGAGCATTCCCAGGTGAGGTCTAAAACCCAAACAACAAACAAACCAAACACCTTCTAGATATTAGGAATTGGGAGTAGGAGCCACATTCCCTTCATCCACATTCAGTGCTGGGAATGGCATCCCTTAGCAGTCTAACAACATGTCAGCCAACAGAGAAGAGGAACAAATATGGGGAAACAATATTATTGAGTTGGCTCAGAAACTACTACAGGAAACTGAGAGGAATTAACTTCTAGTAGTGACCATTGGGACTGGAGCAATAGCACAGTGGGTAGGGTGTTTGCCTTGAATGCGGCCGACCCTAGTTCAAGTCTTCCACCCCTCTCGGAGAGCCTGGCAAGCTACCGAGAGTATCTCGCCTGCACAGCAAAGCCTGTCAAGCTACCAGTGACGTATTGGATATGCCAAACATGGTAACAACAAGTCTCACAATGTTACTGGGCCTGCTTGAGCAAAACCGATGAAAAACGGGGTGACAGTGACAATGACCATTGAGTTAGGGATGAGAGAGATCCATTCTAATGACTAACAAAGAGAGCACTGCATCCACGCTTTGCTTACAGAAGGCAGAAAGAAAGAAAGAAAGAAAGAAAGAAAGAAAGAAAGAAAGAAAGAAAGAGAAAGGGACAAACACCATATTCCCAAAGGCCAACTTGCCCTTAAACTAGAAAATGAAGGAATCCTTTCACATCAGTTCCTACCAATCTCTCTCATGCCCCAAGACACTAAAATTTTCTGATGGGTTAGCACTTACTTTATCAGAGATCTTTGCTCATAATACACCTTTTAAAGTGCATCCAGGTCTGCTGCTAATAACAGCCATGAATCACATCATCACACAGAAGACTGGACAAGATGTAATTATGTAAGGCAATAAAATTGAGAAATGACCTTTAGAACTGGAAAGCTATTTTTGTACAAAGAACAGAATCAGTGTGACACAGTCAAGATGGATACAGCTATGTTTAAGCAGCAGAGGTAGAGAAAAGCCAGTCCAGAATCAATGTCTCTACTAAGGAAGCCAAGGAAGATTAGGGTCGACTCAATCTAAGTGGGGTGGGATTGCACAGGGGAGGCAGACAGGGGCCCAGGGTCAAGCATGGGCGCTCAGCTCCTTACTGCAGGTCTCTCCCAAACCCCTGAGCCACACTGGGAGTCAGTTTTAACCGCAAAAGATGGAGTAGAGATAAATATATACACTCTGTGTTCCTTTCTAATCCCAAATTTGTCTTTATAAATAATTCAGAATTTGTTTAGTATTCACCAGCCAAAGAAATAAACCCAGACTTTATTAAAGACCCTGACAAAATTCACAGGTCTTCCCCTGGTGTCCATCTGACCTTGAGAAATAGAGTTCTGACCCTGTGATTCCAAAGTGGATTCCAAGAGATGGTGGATTTCATAAACGTCTGGAATGACTCTGACGTGCTCTGAAATCTTAGGACTACTTGTTCTGCTAAGTCCTTAGCACGATGACTAGTTATTGGAAGAGACTGAGAAGAGAAGAGAATTTATTGAAAACCTTCTCTGTGCCAATACTGAACATATGTTATCTTGTTTAATCTTCATAAAAGTTTTTGGTTCAGAAAGAAATAAAATCTTCCTTTAGCAGGAAAAATCAATCCCAGTTGGAAGTCAGGCAATAAAGAATTCAAAATTAGCCCCATAAATTATATTTCCTACTAGCTCATGCCCAGTTAAAAAAAAGTAATATAATGACAAATATATTTTTTTAGTTTTTGCTTTTTGAGGGGAATTGGGTAGGGGGCAGAGAGAGATGTTTGTGACCCCAGCAGTATTCAGGGTTTACTCCTGCTCTGTGTCAGGGATTACTCCTGGTGGTGCTCAGAGGACCCTATGCAGTGCCAATGATTAAAATGGGGTCAGCCACAAACAAGGCAAGTGTGTTGAATAATCCCTTCTCTTCAGCCCTAACATTTTCTCCCCCACCCTTCACTTTATTTTTTGAAGTAGGGTGGTAGGTAAAAAGATAAATAATTTTTTTTTGTCTTTTTGGATCACACCCAGCGATGCTTAGGGGTTACTCCTGGCTCGGCACACAGGAATTATGCCTGGAGTGCTGGGAAGATCATTTCGGATGACAGGGATCGAATTGGGGTTGGCTGCGTGCAAGGCAAACGCCCTACCCACTGTACTATCACTCTGGCCCCAAGATAAAGAAATTAAATAAATTCAAAGTAGTTGCATGACTATACTATTCCCCATTTCTAAGGAAGCTAACGGAAGCAGAACGATAAAAAACAAGGGCTCGCATGTGTAGAGCATTTGCTTTGCATGTATGAAGCCCTGGGTTTGATCTGGGCTCTGAAAAGTGAAAAAAGAACAAGATAAATAAAGACCTCCTTTGGAATGTGAAAATTGTCAAGCCATAATTTAACTGTACATTTCATTTTATGTGTGCCAACCAACGCTCCAGAAGAAGACTGTTCAACTGCAATAGAAAATGAAGAGCTCTTATGCCTCACAGACTCGCCATTTAATGCTGTCTCCCTTTCAGATATACCCAGCACAAGGCAAGACAATAAAAACGTTCATTCCAGGTTGCTAGCACACATTATCCCTTTACTCTGAAATATTCATCTCCATTCTTTCTCCTTCTGGGAGAAATAATCACTACAAAGAAATTTAGAAATACAGTCAGTTCTCAAAGTTCTTTTCCCAGAATATGTATTCAAATCCTCAATTCAAATTGAGGAACTCCTCTTCTTTATTCTTAGCAACCTGGGACACGTACTGACAGACAGTCCTACTGGTTGGCATTTGGTAAGGCACTCACACCCCATGCATAGTTCAACCAGCAGAGAAGAGAAACGCAAAGGTATTTTGGAACTTCAGAGTAAAAATAGAACTTGACCTTTTGGGAGAAGGACGGTGTGAAGAAAGTGGAAAAGTTTCCCTGATATTTAGTTCTAGTGTCCTCTCAGATCTGGTCATCTCGGTCAACAATAGGAAAATTTGATGATCATAGTTTATCTACCAAATCCTCATGTGTGAGGCCTTGTTTATCTACCAAATCTTCACATGTGAGGTCTTGTTGTATGCATAGTGGGTGGGGGGAGAGTGTCCCAAGCAGTGCTCAGGGGTCCCGAGGGACCTCAACATTTTGCTCTTCCCATCACGCTTAGCTACGTAGGATAACAAATTTACAGATCCTGGAAATTAGAATGAGGATCTCTGGGAGTTATTATTCATCTACATCTGCCATCTAGAGATTTCAGCGAGCAGTGCCCACCTGCCAAACTTCATTAGACATGCATTAGAAGACAAAAAAGAGACCAAACTTTTCTGACAGTGAGTTGCAAAGCATCAGAAGGCTGTCTGTCACAGATGCACGCTTCTGTCCACAGTTACACCCTGTTCCTCTTCTGGCTTCTCTCTATATTTTTGAAAGTTTTTTTTAAAAATAACTTGATGTATGAAATATGACAATTTCCTGCTGAAAGTACACTTTAAAAATAGTATGCGCCATCATAACCTTGTTATCACCACAACAATAAAAATAGTATTAGCTCTAAATACTCTCTGATAGGAATGTAATAGGGATGGAATAAATAAAACTTATTTTAAAAGCTAAAATGAGCTAGCTGTAAGTCATCGGTCGGTGAACAAATAGGGTGGGGGTGTGGTTCTTTAACGAGAAGCACTGCTCTGAAGTAAAGCTGACCTGAGGCCCAGGATGACTCTGTGGAGGAGGCCACCCTCTGTGTGTTCACAGGGAAGCATCACTTGGTGGGGGATGCAGGATAACATAGGTATGTCCTTTCTCCCTGGCCACAGGGAGTTTAGGTTTACTGAGTAATACCCATTACAATGCTCCTGAGGAACCCCCATTCCTCTGTTTATTGGAATATAGCGCTAACCATTTTATGGTGAGATTGGCATGTTCTTTCTCCCTTGCCACAAGGAGCTTAGGTTTATTGGGTTACACCCATCACGGTGCTCCTGAGGCACTCCCATTCCTCTGTATTTATCTGTAACTTCTTTCTCTATGCTCTGCTTCCCTAACCGGTCTCTCACCTCTACCCCCAATCAGACTCTGTTGATTTGTAAGTTCAGATCCTTTTAGGACACTGGATTTATATTTGTAAGTGGAATATTGCTTTTCTCTTCTCCTTATGTCCTTTTCATGGTTACTTTAAAACAATGTCCCTTTTTGTATAGACACAGGAAGACAGTTAATGCCATGCTTTTGTAACATGGGAGTTAATTGACTCCAAATAATATTCACTCCTGGGCATCTGTTTTCTCGACTTAAGCCTCAGTTGTTCTTAGTTTCTAGCACCCCAAAAGCAGAGTCCCAATGAAGGACTTGATGGATCCAGGGCAAGCTTTGAGCTACCCTGGCATCGAAATGGGCCAGGCCAAGAGCCATAATACTTAACTATAAGTTAAGGGCATGGTCATGGACAAATTCTGTCATGATCCAAAGTAACAACTGGATTAGGACACTGCTAAGGAAAGACTAGTTAGGAAAGACTAGTGCCTGAGCACTGTAGTCTGAGATCTATAGCAAGATGTCCCCAGGAGGGGATGTCCCCTACAAGCTTAATGCATCTCTTAATGTGTCCATACAAAATGGCTAATATTAAGAAGTAGAGTTAAGATGATTGTTTGAATGGATAAAGGACTAAGAAAAGGAGAAATACACCCCTAGGTGGTATTTTACCCTTGAGAGGATCTCCTGGCTGCAGGAGATCAGGAGGGGCTTTCACACGTTAATTGTGCTACAGGACCTAGATGTGGTTGCTACCCCCAAGTCTTGGAGGTTGGGGCTAGACCAAGGCTGAGAAACGGAGCACAGAGAGACAGGAGGGACAGGAGGAGATGGGAATGAGGGGCAGTGTGAGACTGGAATGGGGTGACTAGTGAGACTGGAACAGGCACATGGGGAGAATGGAATAAATGGCAACTGATCACCAACCAGCCTGGTGGCTCTGTTTCCTCCTTCCTGCATCTGTTGGCAGGGACTGTAAGCCCAGATGGGGAAGTGGAACACGGCCACTGAATGCATGCTGCAGGTGAGAGAGAATGCCACCACAGCGGATCACTTATTCATTTTTTGATCACACGGGGGTTCTGGGGTCCCTGAAGTTGGGGTTGGGGTAGGGACGCAGCATTCAGAAAGAAGTGACCCCAGAGTCTGAAACATCAGAGCAAAGTGACTCATGTCACCTCTGAGAGTGTCCCTAAACGCATCTATGCACCTCTAAGATGTGATGGCAGCTGCCTACTCTCTGTCCCCAGCCCTCATTTTCCCCGTCAGTCACAGCCCTACGGGCAGGCTGGGATCCAGGCATCTGCATCGAGGGCTTCCAGCCTAGCTGACATAGTGGGAATCCACTACTACTCCTTCCGGGGCCAATGACCGTGTGCCCGGGATAGTGTCAGCTGAGAGTTGGGCTCAGTGTGGGAGGCACCCTGTGCCCGCCCCTCCAGGGATCGCTGCTCTGTCCTCAGTGGTGACGGATTGGAACCTGGCCAGAGGGCCTTCACCCCTGCACCGTGTTCGAGTCCTTCCCCTCCACAGAATGAGTCAGATAATGTAGGCCTTTGGGAGGCCACAAGCTCATGAAGGTGGAGCCCTCCGGAGCTGGGTCCCTGCCCCTCTGAGTGTCGCCCCACAGAGCTGGCCCCAGACCTTTCTGGCTTATGAGAAGTTGGCAAGAAGCCCCCGGCTCAAGGGTGGACAGCCTGACCCTGCACAGGAGCCCTCCTGTGACACAGGCCTGTTCAAAGCCACCCAGCCTGTGGCTTTGTTTGAATAGCTCAAAGGGATTAAGCATCTCTCCGCGGGCTGCCAGGGACTCCCGGAGCCCAGGGGTCAGAGCTGCTCCAGCAGAGCCCCTCCCTCTGCGCTTCCCCAGCTCTCCTGCCTCTGCAGAAGACAAACATCTAATTGGCTCTGCCAAAGGCTTCCTGAATTGGGCCGCATCCCATCTAGCAAGAAGAAAGGTGCTGTGAAAAAGGACTCGAAATGAAAGGTTTTCATAGGCAGAAAAAAAAGGGGCAAGATCAGGAAAGAGGGGATGACTCAGGTTTGGCTAACCTGGGGAACAGATGAAAGTCTTGTGACAGGGCACTGGGGCTGGGCTGCAGGGGCGGAGGGGGGGAGAGGGGAGGGTGGCGGGGGGGAGAGTGTGGGCAGGGAATGGTGCCACTAGTGGTCAGCAGAAAATCCCTGACAGGCTAGTTAAGATGACTTTCCTGGGGAAGGTGGAAGCTGAGAACCAAAATTAAGGTTGGTATTACATCTTGGTGAGCTTAGCACAAATGCCTCCATTTTGACCTTTTATTTTTTTTTAAGATCCTAGTCTATGTTTTTTTTTTTAAAGCCTTGCCCTGCCCCCATCCCCACCCCACCCCCACCCCACCCTTCCCTGGTTGTGGCTGTGTCAGTCTTGGTCATGGGTTGTACACACAGTTGCTCATGGTGTTCACACACTTGGTTGTGGCACTCACTGGGGTGTCACACACTTTTTTGTGTTTATCTTGTTTGGGGAGGGTGGGAGAGCTGCAGTTACTGGCAGCAGGTGCTGGGGTGGGGTTACCCTGGGGACCCTGCATGCAAAGCCTGTGAGTCACTGCTCCAGTTCTGGTCACAGACTTTTTCTTGTACAATTTAGAAAAAAATATTATTTATTTTATTTATTTTAGTAGGGCTGGAGCGATAGCACAGCGGGTAGGGCATTCGCCTTGCATGCAGCCGACCCAGGTTTGATTCCTCCATCCCTCTTAGAGAGCCCAGTAAGCTACCGAGAGTATTCTGCCCGCACGGCAGAGCCTAGTAAGCTCCCCATGGCATATCTGATATGCCAAAAACAGTAACAAGTCTCACAAGGGAGATGTTACTGGTGTCCACTCGAGACACTCCACCATTGCCTTTATGTCACTTATGTATACCGCAATGTCTTTATCCACTTTATGAACATTTGGGTTGTTTCCTTGTCTTGGTTATTGTACCAAGCGTCACAATGAACATAGGTGTGCATAGACCTTTTCAGCAGTGAGAGTGATAGTATAGCAGGTAGGGTGCCTGCCTTACACTCAGCTGACTCAGGCTTGATCCCAGCTCCCAGAGTCCACCAGAAGTGATCCCTGAGCACAGAGCCAGGAGTTATCTCTGAGCACTGCTGGGTGTAGCTCAAAACCAAACAAAAAGTTTTATGAATCTCATTTTGCTGATAAGAAAACGGTTTTGAAGAACTTTTCCAAAGGTCATTCGCTTCCAAGTGATAGACCAGCCTTGGGAGCAAGGCTGTTTGACACCAGCCCTGGGGTCGCCCTGTAACCATGATTGATACAACTCACTTTCTGGGTTAGTTGCTAGAGTTCTTCTGCTCAAAAATACAAGCTCCCTGAGGATATGGGTTCTATCTGTTTGGTTCACTGCTGAATCCCTTAGTACCTAGAGAACTGTAGATTCCATCCTAGATCCTCAAATATTGAGATTGATAACAACTGTGACTTCAAACCCTTTGCTCTGGGTTCAAGGGAAAACATACTGTGAAAAAGGGCAGACAGGTTTATTCAAATTTCAACCCAATTTATTGTTTGGGGCTTTGGGACTATACCCAGCTGATGCAAGGCAAGTGCTTTTCCTCCATCCATTCCTGTGACTCAACCATATTTGAATTTCATTCAAGTCAAGTCATCCAGCCATTCACCTTGACTCAGTTTCTCCTTCTTCTTCTCCCCGTTTCCTTCTCCTTTTTCCTCTTTCTCTTCTTCCTCTTCTCCCTCTCCCTTTTCTCCTTCTTCATCTTCCTCGTCTTCCTCCTTGTCTTCCTTCTCTTCCTCCTTGTCTTCCTTCTCCTCCTCCTTCTCTTCCTCCTCCTCCTCTTCTTGTTTTTGGAACACACTCAGAAGTGTTCAGGGCTTACTCCTGTCGATGTGCTCAGGGATCACTCCTGGAAAAACACCGGGGACCATATGGGGTGCTGGGGATCAAACTCAGGTCAGCTATATGCAAGGCAAGCGCCCTGCCCACTGGACTCTCTGTCCAGCTTCTTGACTCAGTTTTGTAATAAGCTGGAGGCACATGGCAAGGGCTGAAATATTCAGCTTCCACTTTAGAAATAAGTTCCCTGCAGCTGTGGAACTGTTGACTGAGAGGATGATCTCTGGCTTCTGAGTGTCAAAATTTACGGTAACCTTGTCAAGGTCAGGCTGGAAATGATCAAGGGTCAGGGGTGGGATGAGGAAAGAATTCGCAAATGAATCTAAGTGAAAAGTTCTTGGCCAAAGGCGTTTGTTATTCCAATGAAGTACTGCTTGTACAGACTTCAGGTAAGGCCTATAAATAATATTATCTCACCCAAATTTTGAACAGCTTGAGAAATAGACTAAGAAAATGTGAGATTCCAGGAAACCCAGATATCATATTCACCATTAAGTAATCTGATGTTACAGATTATGGTTTAGATTTAAGAGCCAAATGGTTTAGCCTAACACTAAGCCAAGAATTAGGCAAGCTTAGCCCTGGACAGCTGCAGAGCTCCCTGGGCTGAGACTGGGCCTGAAAGACTTTTTCTCTTCTCTTCCCTTCCCTTTACTGTTGTGGTTGTGATGATGAGCCATGGGACGTGCACATGCTTGGGTTGCACACACTGTGGCATCTGGGATCACAAAAACCAGGATTGTACTGGAATATGGAGTAGGGGCAGAGATGGGACTTAGGGCCTCTTTGGCCTATTTGGAAGGCACGATACACCAAAGACACACTAAAGGCAGTGACCCGGTACACTTTATGAGGAAGAGAAGAGTCAGGATCCACTCTCTGCGGTGATACCAGCTCCCAGCTGGAGAGCAAATGACTCTTCTACCCAGATATTTGTTTATATCTGGCAATGCTTAGGTATCACTCCTCAGGGATCACTCCTGACAGAGCTCAAAGGGACCATATGTGGTGTTGGGGATCATACTGGGGTCTATCTCATGCAAGGCAAGTGCCTTAATCCCTGTTCTATCTCTCCATCCCCAAAATCTTCTCACTCACCAGTGCATCTTCCAAGAAAAGAGTGAGTAAAGGTTCAGAGAGCAGCCTGGAGTGGCCTGCTGATGTTTTCTTTCAAGTGAAAGGCAACATTTGTCTAGTCTACAAGGAACTTCCTCTGGATCATTGCTGTAGGATTTTGGTCTTATAGGATATGCAGTAATTAGCTTCTTACAGCTACCATTTTGCTTCTTAATTACCATAGCTATAAATGATAACATTTTACAGCTAGAAACCAGATAATGTAGCAGGAAGGGCACTTACCTTGCACACAGCTGATCTGGATTCCATCTCTGGCACCCAAGATGGCACTCATAGCCCTGCCAGGAGTGATCCCTGAGCACAGACCAGCAGAAGGCTATGGGCGTAGGTGGAAGTGAGAAAAAAATATATATATTTTTTTGCAGCCAAAAGTGAAATTTTGAAGATCACCAAGGCACTCACTGCTTTCCTTTTCACAGATAAGGAAACTGAGGTTTGGGGTTAGAGTGATAGCACAGTGGGTAGGGCATTTGCCTTGCATGCGGTCAACTCAGGTTCGACTCCCAGCATTCCATATGGTCCCCCGAGCACCCCTAGGAGTAATTCCTGAGTGCAGAGCCAGGAGTAAGTCCTGTGCATCACCAGGTGTGACCCAAAAAGCAAAAAAGGGGGGAAAAAGGAACCTGAGGCTTAGAGGGATGAAATATTTTTGTTCTAGAATATAAATCTAGGCCAGTATCTCCTGGTTGTCTTTACTCTCAGTCCAAGTTTTTTTATCCACACAACAGCCTATTGGACAGTTAGTCATAAAATAGTCTCTGGTGGCAAGAAGGAGGAAAAAAAATCCCTCCGCCAAAAAATAAGATACAAAAATAAAACACATGTTAATTTTACTTGCAAGAGTATGAGGGGACAGTAAGAGGCTTTCAAGAGGAAATCAACCGCTTCTCTAAAAGACGTCAAAGCGAGTCGTCAACCCTCATGGCACCTTTCAAAGTTTAATGCTGGGCATTGAAATCTCCAATCTCCTTGGTGTTAGAGTTGTCCCTGTCCCTGTTTAGGCAAATTGAGCTCCTTCACATTCTGAAGATGCACAAGAACTGGATCCATTTTCATGTGAATGTGAACTTCAGCATCCTCACGATGGCTGTTTTAAATTATTCAAGCACAGTTCAACCTTCTGGGCATTGTTTTTATTTTTCAAATCCTACATTAATATGAATCATCTGAGGTTTTTCTCTGAACGGTGAGAGAAATGTGCACTCTCCTCAGAAACTTAGAAAGGAAATCTCATTTCAAAATTCACTTTAAATAATGCAGCGTTATGTTTGTATTGACTGTGGAAGGGGATTCATAGTGAAAGGCCATAAATCATCATGCTTGAAAATTGAAATGAAAGAAACAGGGGCTGGAAGATACAATATAATGATGAGAGTGCATGCGTATATCCTACCCATGTTTGATCCCCAACAGCATATGGGCCCTTGAACACTGCTGGGTACAACCCTGGAGGGCCCCAGCAGCACTGGGAAGACCCACACCATCCTTGGCATTACAAAGATTGATTGGACAGCATCGTATCCCCAGGTCCTGGCACTGAAGAGCCAACATAATTGGCTTTAATTGTCATAATAGGTGAGAAATACCAATGGGGCCCTTAGGCCTCTTGAGCACTGCTTGGGATCCATCCCCCCACAAAAGGAATTAAGAAATAAATAATTCATTCATTATAAATATATGTAGAATACAAGTGGTACTACATGGAAAGTATCATGCAAAGCAAAATGAGCCAGAAAGAGAGGGACAGACATAGAAAGATTGCATTCATCTGGGGAATATAAAGTAACAGATTGGGAGACTAACACCCAAGAATAGCCAAGATAAGTACCAGGAGGTTCACTCCATAGCTTGGAGGCCAGTTGCACATGCTGGGGGAGAAGGCAGCTCAGATAGAGAGGGGAGCACCAAGTAAAGGGTGTTGGGAGGATCCTCCCAGGATGAGAGATGCATGCTAAAAGTAGACTATAGAATGAACATAATTGCTACTCAATGCCTCTTTTGCAAACCACAGCACCCCAAAAGAGAGAGAGAGAACAAAAGGGAATGCCCTGCTACAGGGCTGGGGTGGTATGGGGGTATGGGCGGGGGACGGATGCTGGGAACATTGGAGGTGGGGAATGGGCACTGGTGGAGGGAAGGGTACTCAATCATTGTATAACTGAAAGTAGTCTATAGACCGAACATGACTGCCACCCAATGTCTCTTCTTCAGACCACAGCACCCAAAAGGAGAGATAGAACAAAAGGGAGTGCTCTGCCACAGAGGCAGGGTGGGATGGGGGATGGGGGGTGGGAGGGATACTGGAATTGGTGGGGGTGGAGAATGGGCACTGGTAGTGAGATCGGTACTCGATCATTGTATAACTAAAACCCAAGCACAACAACTTGTAAGTCTACAACTGTACCTCATGTTGTTTCACTAATAAAAATTTTTTGAAAAATAATAAAAGTTAGTATCGCACACATATTTAAAATATATATGTAGAATAATATTAGTAGTAAATTTTGAAATTCTATATATCCATGACAACTAAGAAGGGCATTCAGCTTATGTCAATGATTTTCAATATGAAAAACAAGAGTTCTATTTTATTGACTGAGGGTAAGGTGTCGAATTCAAGCCCAGAGGGGCTGAAACCCCTGTACTCTCCTCACCAGCCCCTCTCGAGCCCCTCTGTATGCACTGCACTGTCCTCCCATTGTTCATAGATTAGCTCGAGCGAGCACCAGAAATATCTCCATTGTGAGACTTCTTGTTACTGTGTTTGACATATGAATACGTCACAAGTAGCTTGCCAGGCTTTGCCATGCGGGAGAGATACTCTTGGCAGCTTGCCGTACTCTCTGAGAGGGCCGGAGGAATTGAACCCGGATCGGTTGGTCCGGCTGCATGCAAGGTAAACGCCCTACCATGAAGCTATTACCAACTGTTTGGGGCTCAGGCACAGTGGTGGCGGGATCAAACCCGAGTTGGCCACGTACACAGCGAACTCCGTCCCCTCTGGACCATGGGCCCTCTGTAACTGGCTTGTAGTAGCCAAGCATCTTTAGTGTAGTAGCACCTAATTTAACTTTCAGTTTAGATTGGACTGACAGTAACTGCAGGGAGGTTGGTGCACTTCTACTGTAACAGAGTAGAGTAGGGGCTGGGAAACTAGCTCAAAGTATAATTTTAAATTACACAAAATTGAGGCAGATATGAAATGATGCTGATTGTTTCAAAACTCCTTACTGAAGCTACTTGCCCAGATAACCTAACAGCAACAACCTTGAACCACGACTTGGGGGTTGGATGTGCCCTCGGTCTTCGGAGGCGCAGGTGCTTCTGCGCACTGGCTCTGGGCTCTGCAACTAGGTCAGGCGATGCTGAGTCTGCTGTGCACTGCAACGAAAGGGCACTTGTGCTGCTCAGGGAGTAAGAGCTGTATCTGACTGAAATGCAGGCTCTCCCTGCAATTCAGGTCACTGTATTGTGGAAAGGTACCAAGGTGCCCTTTTTAATGGAATGCATGAAATTGGTTGCAAGTGAATATCAAGAACAGAGGAACGTAGTCCACTGTCTGGCCATCCTGGACTATAAAAAAAGCACTGCACCTCAGTTGTGAGATTTCCCTAGAGAAGTTGCCTCAAAAAGATAAATAGGAATGCATGAATACATGTGTGTGCACAAGTACATGCATGTGAGTGTGCGTTATTCATTTTTCTCGTTTGTTTTAAGAAAGTACAGGCCAGGAAGATAAGTACAGGGGTTATAACAGGCACTTGCAGTTCTAGTCCCACACCTAATAGGGTCCCCCAAGCACTGCCAGGAGTGACCCCTGAGCACAGAGCCAGTATTAAGCCCTAAGCACCATTGCTTGGTATGGCCCAACACTAAAAAGAAGAAAGAAGAAAGGAGAAAGGAAAGAAAGAGGAAAAGAAGGAAAGAAGGAAGGAAGGAAAGATGAAGGGAGGGAGGGAGGGAGGGAGGGAGGGAGGAAGGAAGGAAGGAAGGAAGGAAGGAAGGAAGGAAGGAAGGAAGGAGAGAATGCTTTAAGGAAAGGATTTTTTTTCTAGAAACAAAGTAAATCGGGGTCAGACTGATAGTACAGCAGGTAGGATGGTTTCCCTGACTGTGGCTGACTTGGACTCGATCCCCAGCACCCGCTGTGGTTCACCAAGCACCATCAGAAATGATCACTGAGCACAGCAGAAAACAAAAGAAAAAGTAAAAAACTTGAAGTGAGTTTGGGAGTCTTTCTCCTTTAGGATAAATACATCTATAATGCTAAACATCTAAAAACCCAAGTTAGACAGCTGCCTACACCAGGAAGATGCAGTTATCAATTCTAATTGCAAAGCTCAAGCATGAGCCCAGCACACAGCAGGGATTTTCATGGCTTAATCACCTCGGTACCCCAGAATCCCCTGGAGCCAGAGCTGGGCCATCGTCAGCACTCTGGTTCACAAGCACATACCGGCTGGGTGAAGAATCAGTCACTAGCTCTAAATTTCTATCTTGGTTTATCCAAAGGTGCTGCCCATGGGATCCTGGTTCAATTCTGCCCCATCAGACTGGTTGGTCCCTCCAGGAAAACATGCACCTGAAATCCCTGGCTGGGGAGCAGTGATGAGAGGGTCCCCAGCGCACACGCAGGGGGATTTCCAGTAAAAGGAATGTGTTGTTTTTAGAAATCGTGTGGCCACTTCCTAATAATGCCTTTGCTGATGAAGCTGTTCCTTTGGGAGTGCAGATAACACAAGAGGAAAGACTTTCCTAAATTTTCATGACTATGAACTTTAACCTATCTTTCCCCATGCACACACCCATTTAATCATAAAAAGATTTCCACTTAATCCGGTAGCAAACACCCTGTTGTCCCATGTCAGAAAGTCTTTCCAGCTATTCAAGTTCAAACATGCTCTCTCTCTCTCTCTCTCTCTCTCTCTCTCTCTCTCTCTCTCTCTCTCTCTCTCTCTTCCCTTTCCTCCTTCTCCTCTTGTCTCTTTTCCTCCCTCCCCCTCCCTCTCTCTCCCTTCCTCCATCCTATTTCTCTCTCTATCCTTTTCTCTCTCTCCTCTCCTCTCTCTCTTTCTCTCTTTCTCTCTCTTTTCCAGGAAAGAGAAAGGGAGGGGGGAAAGGTAACTAGACTGCACTGAAGATCCAAAATGAACTCAAAGCATTTAAAAAATTAAGCCACTTGGAATATTAACTGAAGTCACCTCTTCATCTTACTGAAAACCTAAGATAGCTAGCTTCAAAGAACTAAGCCCTAAGCACCACTGGGTTTGGTCAAACAAATAAACAAACAAACAAAAACTTTTTGATTAAGTTTAAATTTTAATGTAAACTGTCACTGTCCTCCCGTTGTTCATCGATTTGCTTGAGCGGGCCCAGTAACGTCTCCATCATGAGACTTGTTGTTACTGTGTTTGGCATATCGAATACGTCACGGGTAGCTTGCCAGGCTCTGCCGTGCGGGCGAGATACTCTCAGTAGCTAGCCGGGCTCTCCAAGAGGGGCGGAGGAATCGAACTCGGGTCGGGCATGTAGGCTGCATGCAAGGCAAACGCCCTACCACTGTGCTATCGCTCCAGTCCTTAATATAAAATTAAATATAAAAATTAAATGTAAATTAAATTAAGGTTTAAAATTAATTTTTTGTGAATTTTAAATACTCCATTTTTATACTTTTTTCAATGTTCACAACTTTTTATTATTTAAAATTTGAATTAAATATAAGTCAAAATTTATGTTTAATGTTGTATTAAATTTAATCTTGTGTCTGTGCTCAGGGATCACTCCTGGTAGTGCGTGGGGTACTATATGAAGTGCCAGGGACTGAGCCGAGTTGGTTACATGCAAGGCAAGAACCATACCTGCTCTTGTGCCTCTCTGGTTCCAACAACCTCTAGTTTTAGAGGCCTGGATTTGCTGAGAATCCAGGACACTTGCTTGACGACGCTCGACTTAGAGAATTTAACAAAACAAAATGCTTTGTCGTGGTGTTTAGCGTGTTCTTACTTTTTTCACTGATTACCGATCTTGTAGCTACTTGTCTGATAAACAGAAGAATCAGAAAAATCAAGTCCACAAGTTGTTATAACAAACTAGCCTGAAGTCTTAAATACTGAACAGAGAAATGAGCAGAAAAGCATGACTGGAGGATCATTTCTGGACTCGTGCTCTAGATCTCATTTATTTGTATATCTCGAGACGAACAGCCACAGGTAACAGAATAGAAAACACAGCTTTGCTTCTGGGCAAGGGCCCAGGATTATGGGTCAAGGCAGCTGAGTGAAACGGATGTGAGTATGTGGGGTACAGTCTCAGTTTTCTGTCCAACAGGCGTTATCCCAGTAAAGTGGGATACGCACAAGTTTCATCTGGGGACACAAGTTTCCACTGGTTACTCTCAGCTTTCCAGACTCAAAGTGAAAAGCAGTTCAGTTGCCAAGGCAACTCCTAATATAAAAACCTGTGAGTTATAAATCCAAAGAGTTCCTAACTCGCGGTTGTGAAAATCTTTTGACTCTGTTTAAAGACCTCTCATTTGGATGTGCTTTAAATGCTCAGGAAGCAGACTGAGATAATCCTTCGTTTGAGGGCTCCTTTATTCAAAAACTGTTTCTATGGTGTTACTAAAACAAATCATCTAGGCTTTTTCCACTCTGGAGAAGCCCATGTTTTCTCTTGAATGTGAATCCCTCTTTCTTTCTCCTCACACTCCTCTAAAATTCTTCCAAGAAAACCTCCTATTGGGGCTGAAGTGATAGCACAGCATTTGCCTTGCACGCGGCTGACCTGGGTTGGATTCCCAGCATTCCATATGGTCCCCTGAGCTACCGCCAGGAGTAATTCCTGAGTGCAGAACTAGGAGTAACCCCTGTGCAGGTGTGAACCCAAAAGTCAAAAAAAAAAAAAGGAAAAAAAGAAAACCTTCTATTTTGTTTCACTAATGAACAAATAAATAAATAATAAAACCTGCCTAAAATTCAGGATACTTCTGGTATTTGTGACACCAAATACTCTGTGTGCCAACTTAGGTGATTATGAACTTTTTATTCATCAGTCAAGCAGACTTTCAATTAGTTGCCCAAAACTGGCAAAAAAAAAGGGGGGGGGGGAATAGGAAATCCAGGAAGGGAAAATGGATTTTAATGACCTTCATCATTAAAAAACACAGACAATTAAAGAGGCCATTAAATTAAAAAATATGATATAAAATTTAAAAAAATAAATAAAATAGAGCACATAGAAAATATCTATTGATGACAAACCTCGGATGCTAGAATACTACCCTCAGTTTGCCAAGTTGGCGGGGAATGAATAAGCTTATGGGAACTGACACAGGAACGCAGATGGAAGGTCACAGTGGTGGTGACAATATCTTTGGGTTTTCTGTTTCTGGTTTTTTTTGGGGGGGGGGGGGTTAGGCCACATCCACTGGTGCTCAGGGTATTACTCCTGTCTCCTCACTCAGGGGCCACTCCAGGAGACCTCAGGGCACTGTGTGTGGTGCCAGGGATTCAACCTGGGTCTGTGGCATGCAAGTGCCCTTTCAGCTGTACTATGTCTCCAACCCCTGTAGCACTGTAGCATTGTCCTCCCTGTTGTTCATCGATTTGCTCGAGCGGGCACCAGTAACGGCTCCATCATGAGACTTGTTGTTATTGTTTTTGGCATAACCAATATGTCATGGGCAACTTGCCAGGCTTTGCTGTGTGGGCAGAATACTCTCAGTAGCTTGCCGGGCTCTCAGAGAGGGACGGAGGAATTGAACCCGGATCGGCATCGTGCAAGGCAAATGCCCTACCCGCTATGCTATCACTCTGGCCCAATCCAACCCCTATATCTCTATATATCAATACCCAAAACTTGAGAATTATTATAAGCCTAGCACCTAAACTATAGTTTTTAAAATGTTAATAGAGAGGGGCTGGAGCAATAGCACAGCGGGCAGGGCATTTGCCTTGCATGTGGCCTACCCGGGTTTGATTCCCAGAATCCCATATGGTCCCCTGAGCACTGCCAGGGCTAATTCCTGAGTGCAGAGCCAGGAGTAACCCCTGCGCATTGCCTGGTGTGACCCCCCCCCAAAAAATGTTAATAGAAAATTAATTGGGGCCAGGGAGATAGTACAGTGGGTAGCCAACCAGGTTAGATCCCTGGAACCTGATATGTTCCCCTCAGTCTTCCAGGAATGATCCCTGAGCACAGAGCCAGGACTAAGCCTTAAGCACCACTGGGTTTAGCCCAAAACAAACAAACAAACAAAAAACTTTAAATTAATTTTTAAAAATATATAGTATTGACCTGGAAGCTGATGCAGGTTTGCTGGTGGGGAAAAAAAGGTTATGAACACTTAAACAGCAATGTTTGCTCCCCTCTGTACCAGGCGCTGGTTCAAGCAAATATTTGTACAGCGATAAACACTCATACAATGGGACTGAACCTGGAACCAGGTGACATGGCCCTGAGTTCACTCCCTGAACCCCCAGGCTCTGTGGATGCTGTCAGTGACAGACAGGGAGGAACTGCATCTGCACAGTGAAGGTGAAGGTGTCTGAGAGCTGGACTCAGGTGGCCAGAAGGAAGGAGGAAGAAAGGAAGGCATGGAGCTCTTACAGAGGAAGGAGATGGTCCTGGCATTGCTTTTCTCTTGTGGAAACCAGGAGGAAGTGGACAAGGCAAATCCCATCTCAGACAGGACTTGCTTCCATGGCCCTGGCATCAGAGGCAGCTGGGAGACTGTCTTGCAGAACTCTCACTTTCGTGTTTGTTACGTTGGTTTGGGGGTTCACACCCAGTTGTGCACAGTGACTGCTCTCTGACAACTTCCTCCCCCGACTTTCTTTGAGATGTTGTGCTCAGGGATGTGGAACTTGACCTCGCCTTCATCATGGGTTTTGTTTTGATTTGGAGCCATACCAGGTGGTGCTGGGTTGAGGGTTGGGGGGGGGGAGGAGGAGGTAGTTGGGGAGGTGGAACCCAGGCCCCATGCGTGCAAGGCATGCTCTTGGCCTGTTGTACTCTCTGTTGCTCTCTCTCTCTCTAGCTCTGAGCTTTTCCTTCTGAAGTGCTATGAGCCAGTTGAGGGACACTGTGTGGGTCCCCAACACAGTTCTGGCCCAGCAAATGTTCTGCTCCTTGGTTCCTCTTGCACTGGCAGATCTTGAATTAAGGCTTCCCCAAAGTCCCAGGCCTGGTACAGAATGACTTGGAATAATGATAGCGACCTTTCAGAACAGACTCAGACAGTGAGACAAGCCTCCTGAATGTGAAGGAAAAGGCATCAGGGGAGTGGGGAGCTATCCGGGGGAAGGGAAAGATGTTAGAAAATGACTGCTGAGAAGGCTGTAGCACAGCGGGTAGGGCATTTGCCTTGCACACAGCCGACCCAGGTTCGATTCCCAGCATCCCATATGGTCCCCCGAGCACCGCCAGGAGTAATTCCTGAGTGCAGAGCCAGGAGTAAACCCTGAGTAAACCCTGGGTGTGACTCAAAAAGTAAAGAAAAAAAAAAAAGAAAATGACTGATGAGGCTTCTGCCTTCAGAGAAAACCCTCCCTTCCTGTGCAGATGCAGGTGAGGGTGGGGGTGGGGTGGGGAGTCACCCACACTCGTGCTGGTGGGGACGACACAGGGTTAGCACCCACATTGGTACAGCCCACAGATTCTGACAGACCTCAGTTGAACACCCTCGGACCCCATGGCCACACTCCTCAGGGTTTATTCAAAGGATCTGAAAATGTGTATGCAGACCAAAACCAGCCCACAGATAATTTTAACAACTTTATATAACACAGATAATAAAAATTTAACAGCTTGATTGATATTTGTCAACTTGGGAACAAGCAAGGTGTTCTTCAGTCTGTGAATAGAAGATAAACTGTGGTCCAGCCAGATAACAGTATAATATTTGACACTAAAAAGAAATGAGCTCTCAAGCCATTAAAATCCTGAGAGAGACCGATCTGCCCACACTAAGTAAAGTGATTAAAAGGAAATCTGAAAGGTGGAGAAAATCAGAGAGAGGCAGATCAGCCTGGAACTCCCCCCCCCCCCCCCGCAGCCTCTTGCTTCCACAATCCAAAATCATCGCCATGCCCCCAGCCAGACCCCACCACCTTGGGACAGACCTCACTGACATAATCTGCTGAAAATTTGGGTATGCAGATTTGTGACTGAAATCTCCAGGCTTTTCCGGGGTCAGGATGGGCTACCTCTCCCCACCTCCTTGTACTTCCAGAAGCCTCAGCAGTCAGATCCACACCTCAAAATTGCCACCCAGTTAAAAAGCTACTCCAGCCTTACCGTCTCGATAAAAATACTGAACACCCTGAACAAACACAATGATCTCTAAGTACCTGTATTGCAAACTATAGTACACAAAAGGAGAGAGAGAAAGAAGAAAAATGCCAACCATAGGGGCAGGCTGGGGAAAAGGGGGTGTTTGGGGATTGGATGGGGGGAAAAGGGGGACATTGGTGGTGGGATATGTACACTGGTGGAGTCAGTACTGGGTCAATGTATGACTGAAACCCAATTACAAATAGCTTTATAATGGTCTACCTCACGGATATTCAATTTAAAAAATTAAGTAATGTGGAGTTCATGCCCGCTTCAGTCAGCTTGATCCATGGCTGAATAAATAACAGTAATAAATAAATAAATAAATAAATAAATAAATAAATAAATAAGAAAGGGTCTGTAGAGATAGCACAGCGGGTAAGGCGTTTGCCTTGCACGCGGCTGACCCGGGTTCGATTCCCATATGGTCCCCTGAGCACCGCCAGGAGTAACTCCTGAGTGAAGAGTCAGGAGTAACCCCTGTACATCACCAGGTGTGACCCAAAAAGAAAAAAAAAAAGAAGAAATCTGAGAGTTCCTGTAAGACTCCAAGTCTATGACAGTCTGGAAAACCAGAATAACAGAAGCAGTAAAGATATACAATAGGAATTACAGAGGATTGAGGGGGCAGGAAAATATTCTGCATGCTATTAAATGGATACATGTACACTGTACATTTGCCCAGATTCGTACAACGTATAGACAAAAGGAATGAACTGCAATGAAAGCAATGGACTTTAGGGGGCGATGCTATGCCAATATCCATGTGCAAATTGCAATAAAGGTACCAACTACAGGTGGTGAAGCTGTTGGTAAAGGGGGAAGCAGTGCACGTGGGTATGGAGAAGGAATGAAGGGGATGTCTGAATTTAAAGCCACTCTAAAGTATTAAAAACATTTATCAAATCAAGGGGCTAAGACCTAACAGACACAATTCCATTTTGATTAAGCCTCTCTTCTACAATACAATTTTATCCACTAAAGAGCTAAATCAGTGTTTTGATTTTGCTCCCCTAGTATTTTTCAACAGAAAATTTAATTGATTCTTCTGCCCTTGAGACAGGAGAATGGTCAGTATAGATGTGGTATATAACAGACCTAGACGGGAAAGGAATCCAAATGCTTCTCATAGAAAAAAATAAAAATCCCCTCCGCATTCCTGGAAAGTTTAACAGCGATAACACTTTGCTGTTCCTTTAGACAAACATCCATGTGCTTATATAAAGACCAGTGACTGCTGTGTCCCGTCCTCTCACATGTCAGCATCAGCCACCTCCCTCCCCTTTCCATCTTTGATCACTCAAAACTAGGAATCCTGGCACATCTCTGCCAACACCAGTGAATGAGTTACAAGTGCTGGACACAAACGGGTGAAAGCAGTAAGACCTAAGACCAACAGAACCAGATGAAAGGATCAAGTGATCATAGAAAAACCCCAGCTTCCCTCTACACTCTCACATTATCACATGCACCCATGCCATGACAGTTAAAAATTGCCATGGCAATTCCTGGAAGTGACCAAATGTGGTTAGAATCTGGGTGATAACTCGAAATGATCATGCCCAAAACCTTCCTTTTTCTCTGAAATCCCTTACGTGGGGCCAGAGCAATAGCACAGTGGGTAGGGCGTTTGCCTTGCATGTGGCCAACCCAGATTCAATCCCCAGCATCTCATCTGTTCCTCCAAGCACTGACAAGAGTAATTTCTGAGTGCAGAGCCAGGAGTAACCCCTGAACATCTCCAGGTGTACCTCTTAAAAGAGAGTGAAATCCCTTGCATATTCCTGCCTTTATTCATTTACCCCATTTCTACACACACACACACACACACACACACACACACACACACACACATATACATGTATATATAGCCTAGAAATGTCTGTATAAATGGCACTGACTTCTCTAGAGTTGCATTTCTGAACTTTTTCCAACCCTGGTCCCCTTCCATTCTTACTTCCTTTCTGTGACCCTCATCCTACCAGTTCCACTCTCTAGTCTTGTGTTGTGGTTCCTGTTTATGCAATTTGTACCAGTAGATCCTTGGAATACCCTAAGGGTCCAGTGAGATCCTTATGATACCCCCATCCATTGAGTGTGGACTCTTCTAATAAGCTGCTTGTCTTACTGAGAAAAGTGTTGTTCTCTTCAGCTTTTGCCCAAAACGATTATTAAGTTTGGGGTTTTTTTGTTTGTTTGTCTTAATAAACTACTTTCTGTACTTGATTTCTCTAACTCCCTCTCATGTTTTATTTTTCTTCCTTCAAAGTGGAGAACCTGGGCGCCTAGGGTAGCCTTACCAACTTCAACATTTATGAGCTTTTTCCTACAATAGCCAATTGGTGGTGTGTTTGTGTGTGTGTGTGTATGTGTGTGTGTGAGTGTGTGTGTAAGGGTGTTCTAGAGGGGCAGATATCAGGACATGGAAATGATGATGCACCCTTAAAGTGAGGCCAAAATATCTGCCCCAAGGTGCTACTGGCCTCCACTTCACCATAAATACTTGCCCATTACACCAGGAGCATGCTGGGTTTTTGCATTCAAAGGGATTTGCCATATCTTAGACTATGAAATGCAGTTTGGGAACATGAAAGTACTGAATTTCCCCTCCAGCTGCCTATTAGTGGCATCTGTGAGTGAAATGAAAGACAGGCCTGTTGAAAGAAAGATAGGCAACACAACCAACAAGATGTATGACT